>NC_044390.1:55904768-56204768 GCF_006542625.1 Nomascus leucogenys | reverse complement strand
GACAAGCAGGACAAAATTTAAAATAACGAGTTGAAGTAAAAACAAGGTTAGGCATTTCACCTGTGACTCTAACCGAGTCCGATCGGGAGGAAAGGAACCAGGCCTCAAGGGAGCCTGTGACTCTAGCGGAGTCGGATTGGGAAGAAAAGAACCAGGTCTCAAGGGAGCCTGTGACTGTAGCCGAGTCCGATCGGGGGGGAAAAGAACCAGGCCTCAAGGGAGCCTGTGACTGTAGCCGAGTCCGATTGGTAGGAAAGGAACCTGGCCTCAAGGGAGCCTGTGACTCTGAGTCTGAGTACTTAGTACTGGCTTGTCCAATGGTGTCCCTGGAATACTCTGAGTGCTCTAGCTTACCACCAAGCTTATCGACCGCAGTCCTCAGGAATCTCTTGTTGAACCTCCTCCGCTGCATCCCACAGTCAGAGTGCAACTTCACACAGCGAGGGAGAGCCCCCATCGGAGCGCCAGATGTAGGGACCAGCCCCACAGGGTCGGTGGGTTTTTCTCCCAGTGTGCAGAGACGAGAGATTGTAGAAATAAAGACACAAGACAAAGAGATAAAAGAAAAGACAGCTGGGCCCGGGGACCACTAACAGCAAGACGTGGAGAGTGGTAGAGGCCCCGAATGTCTGGCTGCACTGTTATTTATTGGATACAAACCAAAAGGGGCAGGGTAAAGAGTGTGAGTCATCTCCAATGATAGGTAAGGTCACGTGGGTCACGTGTCCACTGGACAGGGGGCCCTTTCCTGCCTGGCAGCCGAGGCAGAGAGAGAGAGGGAGAGAGAGACAGCTGACGCCATTATTTCTGCATATCAGAGACTTTTAGTACTTTCACTAATTTTGCTGCTGTTATCTAGAAGGCAGAGCCAGGTGTACAGGATGGAACATGAAGGCGGACTAGGAGTGTGACCACTGAAGCACAGCATCACAGGGAGACGGTTAGGCCTCGGGATAACTGCAGGTGGGCCTGACATCAGTCAGGCCCTCCACAAGAGGTGGAGGAGTAGAGTCTTCTCTAAACTCCCGGGGGAAAGGGAGACTCCCTTTCCGGGTCCACTAAGTAGCGGGTGCTTTTCCTTGACGCTAAGGCTACGGCTAGACCAGACTTCCCAGATGCTGGCGTCACTGCTAGACCAAGGAGCCCTCTGGTGGCCCTGTCTGGGCATAACAGAAGGCTCGCACTCTTGTCTTCTGGTCACTTCTCACTGTGTCCCCTCAGCTCCTATCTCTGTATGGCCTGGTTTTTTCTAGGTTGTGATTATAGAGCGAGGATTATTATAATATTGGAATAAAGAGTAATTGCTACAAACTAATGATTAATGATATTCGTATATAATCATGTCTATTATCTAGATCTAGTATAACTCTTGTTGTTTTATATGTTTTATTGTACTGGAACAGCTCGTGCCCTCGGTCTCTTGCCTCAGCACCTGGATGGCTTGCCGCCACGGCTTAATACCTGGGTGATGAAATAATCTGTACAACGAACCCCCATGACACAAGTTTACCTGTATAGCAAACCTGCACATGTACCCCTGAACTTAAAATAAAAGTTAAATTTAAATAAAATATGTGTCCTTTCAGCCTCTTCTGGCTACCTAGAAAAAAAAGTAAACAATAGTCTCATTTAATACAGTTATCCAGCATAAACATGAATATCCAGGTAATCATGAAGGCTGCCGTCAAACATCAGAACTCACGTTAAAAACTAAGAGGCATCAGAATATTCTGAATGTCTTTAGATCTCTTTGCACTGTTTATTGTGTCAGTAAGCTAATGCCACATAACAAACCATCCCATTGGTAAGTGACTTAATTGTCACGCTTTTTTATCACATAGGAATCTATGTCGGGAAAGTTTCTACATTGGAATTAGAACATATGAACTTTGGAGAGGACAATATAGTCACTCCTACGACTCTCCAAATCTAGTAGGTTTTTGAATTTTGAACAGGAAGGACAATTTGGCAGAGGAAGATGAAACAAAGTGGTAGAATCTCAGAATGCCTCTCACAACATCTTCACAGACGCTGGATCTCTCCTGACTGCTCACATTCTTTCAGACAAGGCACAT
Source organism: Nomascus leucogenys (assembly GCF_006542625.1). Classification (NCBI taxonomy): domain Eukaryota; kingdom Metazoa; phylum Chordata; class Mammalia; order Primates; family Hylobatidae; genus Nomascus; species Nomascus leucogenys. The sequence continues at coordinate 56,202,693 of NC_044390.1, read as the reverse complement.
CACATGTCCAAGCTCAGCATCAACCACTGTAGGGATATACACACTTCCCAACTGAGGTATTACCAAAACCCATAGCCAAAGGTGTGGAAGAACAATTCTCCTAAAGACAATTGAGGAGTTAACCAATACGTGAAAATTAAATGTATCTACTGGCATGCGAAACAGATATGCAGGCATTTCATACTTATGTTGACAATAGTTGTTGATGAATAATGTGCTATTAGTTTCAACAAGGAGAAGTGTTCTATGAAGAGTTATAAGAGGTCCTTTAAGAGTTTTCTACAAGAGTTGAAGGAGCACTTTGGGAGGCCGAGGTGGGCAGATCATTTGAGGTCTGGAGTTCAAGACCAGCCTGACCAACATGGAGAAACCTCGTCTCTACTAAAAATACAAAATTAGCCAGGCATGGTGGCACATGCTTGTAATCTCAGCTACTAGGGAGGCTGAGGCAGGGGAATCGCTTGAACCCGGGAGGTGGAAGTTATGGTGAGTCGAGATTGCATCATTGCACTCTAGCCTGGGCAACAAGAGCAAAACTCTGTCAAAAAAAAAAAAAAAAAAAAAAAAAGGAGTTGAAGGAGTAATTTGATGAACCAGGAGACGTAGAATACCTGCTTTCCACTGAGCATCTGGTTTGTGCAAGGTAATCTCCAATGAGCTTCAAAATATTACTTACTTCTCACAGAAACTCCATAAAGAAGATAGAATTTCTAAAGATTTCACTTCCTGTCATGAGAAAAGCACATAAGAGGCACATGCAATCTTGATTTATGCCAAATTGACCTGCCAAGTTCAACATTTGACTACCTGAAGTCAGACATGAGGTGTGTAGTAAGATTCCTGCTGGAGAAGACCTCAAAGTACTAATATCTGACTCTAACACTGGACCACAGCCTTGATCCTCAAAGAGTGAACCACCCAACTGGTCAGGGAGCATCAACATCAACAGGGAAAATGCTACACATGTGGAATATCTGGACCTGTCCTACAGGCCCCATGTCAGAATCTACATTTGAACGAGATCCCTAATTGAATCACACACACACATTGAGGTTGGGCATATTCTGGACAAAATAGACTTTCAACCTCCCCAGTGTTAACATTTTTGCTGCGTAATTTTTGTGCTATGGGCTGTCCTGGGCATTGTAGGATGTTGAGCAGCATCCCTGGATTATTTTTCATAATCACATGAAAAAAAATCATGTGATAGGTCGAATTAGGAATACCCAAGAGTTTTTAATCTTAATTATTTCCTTTCAGCTGAGGCGGAGTAGACAGTGTTTGTTGGTTTATTAGTTATTGCAAATTTTGAAGGTTGTTTGCTTTTATGTCCGAGAGTCTGAGTGCTTTTATTCTTTTGATTACATTGTTTCAGATAAAGAAGAAGAGATTTTCACCAACTTTGCAGAATAATAATAGTTCATTGTTTATGTATGTATAGATTATATCTCGACGGAATATGTGAAAGTTTATAAATTTCCTCTGGTCTAATCTCTCAGCTTGTCATATTGTGTACCCACCCTCTCCAATTTTTCTTAACTTAGAAAATTCTCCTCCATCTTTAATAGAAATAAATTGCCTTTCATATGTATTGCCATCTTATTTCACATCCTTTTTTTTTGACCATTACCTTTTTGCCTTTTGTGATGAGTTTTTTTTAATTGAATGGAATTTTAAATTTTATTTTGATGGACCAATAGCAACTGTATATATATATACATATATGTGTATATATGTGTATATACATATATATGTGTATATCTATATATATGTGTATATATATATATATAGTAAGGAATCTTACTACACACATACATAAAAAGGAATATATATATTCTTTTTTTAAGACAGAATCTTGCTCTGTCACCCAGGCTAGAGTGCAGTGGCACGATCTCAGCTCACTGCCACCTCCACCTTCTGGGTTCAAGAAATTCTTATGTCTCAGTCTCCCAAGTAGCTGGGACTACAGGCATATGCCACCATGCCTGGTTAATTTTTGTATTTTTAATAGAGACGGGGTTTCACCATATTGATCAGGGTGGTCTCGAACTCCTGACCTCAGGTGATCCACCTCCTTCAGCCTCCCAAAGTCCTGGGATACAGGCATGAGCCATTGTGCCTGGCCTACTATATATATTTATGAAGTACAATATGATGTTACAATATGTATATAGATTGTGGAATGGTTAAATTGAGCTAATTAACCTATCCATGTCCCCACATATTTATAATTTGTTTGTGGGAAGAACATTTAAAATTTAACATTTTAATAATTTTGGAATATATAATACATTATTTTCAACAATAGTCGCCATGCTGTGCAATTCATCACTAGAAATGATTCCTCTTGTCCAACTGAAACTGTATACTCTTTGACAAATACTTCCCTTTTCTCCATCCACCCTACCCGCACCCCCAGCCTCTAGTAACGTCCATTCTACTCTATACTTCAATGAGTTTGAATATTTATATCGCATGTGCATGCGAGAACACAGACTTATTTTTTTCAATATTAATCATCTTCTGCCATTCTATGGAACATGTTCTTTTGCATGTGGGGAGCCAAAGCAGAGTTGTTCCCATGCACTGGCAAGGCCTGCAGACAGGGAAGTAGGTGGCATGGTCAAGGACCTGACCACTGAAGATCCTGTTGTTGGGTATCTTCCTGTTCTTAGCAGATCAGTGAAGCGCTGAGAATGGCTTTTCACAGTTAGTGGTTAGTACAGGACAGACTGCGGAGGCCGCACCTATTGAAGAAGACAAAAACAATTATTGTGTGTTATATAACAGGGACCTTTGACCCCTGGCATGTATAAAAGCACTGAATAAAGCAGAACTTGGGTCGCTTCCCTATCAGGGGACCATCCCTCCTAATCCCGCTTCTCTGTGTCTTTCTTTCCTCATTCTTCCCACTACTTCTCGGTGCATTCCTGAATAACCCCTGCGGCCGGACCGCAAGATTTGCACTCTACCTAAGATTGGGTGCAACCTAAGATTATACTGAACCTAAGCTCTTTTTCATGAGCATGTTTAAATCCATTTATGTTCATAAAAGGTACACTTGTACACTTGTAACTTTAAATACTGCTTCCTTTATGGCTTCTAAAAAAGCATATTAACATGTTCTTTTCTTTGCAAGTCTTTGACAGTTCAATATTGAATTTATCATCCATGTTGATGTCAATAAATTATTATTGTATATATTTACTTTTTTTTTTTTTTTTTTTTGAGATGGAGTTTCACTCTTGTTGCCCAGGCTGGAGTTCAATGGCGTGATCTCGGCTCACTAAAACCTCTTCTTCCAGGTTCAGGCGATTCTCCTGCCTCAGCCTCCCGAGTAGCTGGAATTACAGGCGGCTGTCACAACGCCCAGCTAATTGTTTTCTGTATTTTTAGTAGAGACGGGGTTTCACCATGTTGGCCAGGCTGGTCTTGAACTCCTGACCTCAGGTGATCCACCCGCTTCGGCCTCCCAAAGTGCTGGGATTACAGGCGTGAGCCACCGCGCCCAACCTATCTTTTCTTCCAGAAGTCAGCTATCAATTTTTGTTCTAGTTCATTTAATACAGTCATTTCGAATGGACTCTAATTACCCTGGCTTTATGTTCTCTGCCATTCTTATTCTACTATAAATTTTCACTTTCATAAAATTTGTTTCTAAGCTGGGTGCGATGGTGAGTGTCTTTAATCCCAGCTCCTCAGGATGCTGAAGCGGGAGAATTATTTGAGCGCAGGAGTTGCAGGCTCCGTGGGCAACACTCCCACCCGTGAATAGCCACTGCATTTCAGGCTGAGCAGCGAAGGGACAGTCCATCTCTAAAACAAGCGAACAAACAAACATTTTGTTCCTAGGTGCACACCTTAGTGTTCATCTAGAAATGAACAAACCAGGTGAAATATGATCTGGAGAGGCCTTTGCATGTAGGACCAGGAGCAGAACCTGGACTAGAGAGTGCTCACTGGATTTTTCAGAAAAAGAGCTAGAAACCCAAAGCCCAAGAATAACAAAGGACAGATGCCACAAGGAAACGTGAGTGAGTGTCCTGACGTGGATGCCATGATGAGGCCCGTCAATCAATAAAAGTGTGCTCGGTGTGTGGGCACTTGGGTCTGGAGGTGACTCTGGCTCCACCTGGCTGCCTGCTTCCCAAACAACCTTCAGGCTGCTTCTTCCTCATTAGCAGGAACTGGCCTTCTTTTTGAAGAATTCCTTATGGCCAGGCACAGTGGCTCACGCCTGTAATCCCAACACTTTGGGAGTCTGAGGTGGGTGGATCACCTGAGGTCAGGAGTTTGAGACCAGCCTGGCCAAAATGGCAAATCTCCATCTCTACCGAAAATACAATTAGCTGGGCATGGTGGTGCATGCCTGTAATCCCAGCTACTCAGGAGACTGAGGCAGGAGAATCACTTGAACTTGGGAGGCGGAGGTTGCAGTGAGCCAAGATGCACCACTGCACTCCAGCCTGGGTGACAGAGGGAGTCTCCAAAACAAACAAAAAACAAACAGTATTTTTCTTTTTTTTTTTTTGAGACGGAGTCTCACTCTGTCACCCAGGCTGGAGTGCAGTGGCGTGATCTCGGCTCACTGCAAGCTTCGCCTCCCGGGTTCACGCCATTCTCCTGCCTCAGCCTCTCCGAGTAGCTGGGACTACAGGCGCCCGCCACCACGCCCGGCTAATTTTTTTTGTATTTTTAGTAGAGACGGGGTTTCACCGTGGTCTCGATCTCCTGACCTCGTGATCCGCCCGCCTTGGCCTCCCAAAGTGCTGGGATTACAAGCGTGAGCCACCGCGCCCGGCCCAAACAGTATTTTTCATACATAGTGATATAAGGGACTTTAGACACTCAGAAGGTGGAGGGTAAGAGGGGACCTAGGGATTAAAAAAAAACTACACGTTAGGTACACTGTACACTATTCATGTGACAGGTACATTAAAATCTCAGAATTCACAACTATATGATTCATCCATGTGACAAAAAACTCTTGTATCCAAAAAGCTATTGAAATAAAAATTTAAGGACAGGCGCGGTGGCTCACACCTGTAATCCCAGCACTTTGGCAGGCCGAGGCGGGCGGATCACGAGGTCAAGAGATCGAGAACATCCTGGCCAACATGGTGAAACTCTGTCTCTACTAAAGATACGAAAAAGAATTAGCTAGGCGTAGTGGTGCATGCCTGTAGTCCCAGCTACTCAGGAGGCTGAGGCAGGAGAATTGCTTGAACCTGGGAGGCGGAGGTTGCAGTGAGCCAAGATCGCGCCACTGCACTCCAGCCTGGGTGACAGAGTGAGATTCCATCTCAAAAGAGAAATAAATAAATAAATGAAAAGAAAATATATGAAGACAAGAAATGAAAGTATTATTGACTTTACTACAGTGGATTCCAAATGTTTTGACTCTTCCAAGAGTACGAATTACTTTTTATATTGTGATGTAGCAGGCCTGCACATTCACATACACAAACATGCAGACAGACACACACACAGACACAAAGAAAGAATATCATGAGGCCGGGCACAGTGGCTCACGCCTGTAACCCCAGCACTTTGGGAGACTGAGGTGGGCAGATCACTTGAGGTCAGGAGTTCGAGACTAGCCTGGCCAACATGGTGAAACCCCGTCTCTACTAAAAATACAAAAGTTAGCAGGATGTGGTGGCATGAGCCTGTAGTCCCAGCTACTTGGGAGGCTGAGGCACGAGAATTGCTGAACCCGGGAGGCAGAGGCTGCAGTGAGCCGAGATCGTGCCATTGCACTCCAGCCCGGGCAACAGACCAAGACTCCATCTCAAAGAAAAAAAAAGAAAAAAGAAAAAATATCATGAAGTGATTTTGTACGTACCCTTCTGTATCACCCTTTTTATGTTATTATATATAAGATGCCCTCTGATATTTTCTCTTACATTTTATTCATTCTCCTGGTGGAATGTAAAGTAGTACAGTCATTATTTTTGGTGGAATGTAATGTAAAGTAGTACAGTCATTTTCCTCCAAAAATTAAAACTAGAACTACCATATGATCCAGCAATCCCACTGCTGGCATTTATCCAAAGTGTATTGCTCTGTTTTCACGCTGCTAATAAAGACATACCTGACACTGGGTAATTTATAAAGGAAAGAGGTTTAATGGACTCACAGTTCCACAGGGAAGGCCTCACAGTCACGGCAGAAGGCGAATGAGGAACAAAGTCACATCTTACATGGTGGCAGGCAAGAGAGTGTGTGACGGAGATCTCCCCTTTATAAAACCATCCAATCTAGTGAGACTTATTCACTATCATGAGAACAGCACAAGAAAGACCTGTCCCCATGATTCAGCTACCTCCCACTGGGTCCCTCCCACAACATGTGGAAATTATGGGAGCTACAATTCAAGATGAGATTTGGGTGGGAACCCAGCCAAACCATATCACAAAGGAAATGAAAACAGCGTGTCAAAGAGATATGTGCACTCTCATGTTTATTGCGGCACTCTTTAATAGAGCTGGAAATAGAATAGGAAATCAATCCACATGTCCATCAATGGACGAATGGATATTAAAATGTGGTGTGTCTACACAATGGAATACTATTCAGCCATAGACAAGAAGGAAATCCTGTGATTTACCACGACATGGGGGAACCTGGAGAATACTATGTTAAGTGAAATATGCTCTGAATGGAAAGACAAATATCATATGATCTCACGCATGTGAAATCTACAAAAGTTGATTTCACAGAATTATCAAGTAGAATGGTGGCTATCAGAGGCTGGGGCAGTTGAGGGAAGAGAAGTAGGAAGATGTTTGTCAAAAGATACACAATTTCAGTTAAAATGAATAAGTTCAAGCGGTCTCTTGTACAGCATGGTGACTATATTTAATGATGATAGAATGTATTCCTGAAAAATGCTGAGAGTAGATATGAAGTGTTCTCACTACAAAAATAATAACTATGTTAAGTATTGCATATATTAATTAGAAAAATTTAACCACTCCACAATGTGTATATCTTATATATTTTCCCACTAGAAAAAGTCAGAAAAAAACACAATTACTTTTGCACCAACCTAATACTTCAAAACATCACGTTGTACACAATGGATACACACAGTTTTATCTGTTAATTTAAATAAATAAATAAATGTTGAAAAATTAAATAAGATAATCCTTAAAAGGTGCTACGCTCGGGGAAACTTGCATAAGAAGATCTAAATATATCTCTTCCAATTACCAAATGTCTTATAAATGAAGGATTAAATCACAGCTCTTAACTTTCATTACAAGTATGAAATTTCTAATTGTTTCAGAAAAAGTATCATAAAGTCAAGTAATGCCGTTTCCATGGTTTCCTATCAAGAGAATACTGTTCATGCCCTTGTTGAAGAAGGAAATAGCAATTTTCTGGAGATATGAAGGGCTGTATTTCCAGCACAGGTCAATGTTTTGGAAATCTCAAGGCACTTAGCCAAGACAGGTTCCTCAGTTTAGACTTTGGAGAAATCTTTCCCTCAGGTCTGTGATGAGGTATTAGAAGGTTAGGCCTCCGGAAGGCAAATAAGCCCGTGGAGACAGAATAAAAATTGCATTCATGTGACTTTTAATCAGATGTCTTGGGAACAGAGGATGAAGGAACAAAAAAATATCTTTTAGTGCTGAGCAATGTCCCACAGGGACATGAGTGGTACAGTTGGAATAACAGGAAGAAATGTGCCTATGAACAGAAATACAAAGCTCTAAATATCTCCTCTGCGTTGGCCCTCAGCAAATGCAACCTTGGGCTGGATGGGACATGTTTGTTTCTTTTGGAGTCCTAAATCTGGCTCAGATACACTTGCTTCAACTTTTCCCGCTATCTTGTCTGGGGACAAAGCTTCCATCTCTATCATGGACCATCCAGGGAGAAACTCACACATCCACATGGAGACCTTCCTTTCAGAAAACCCAGGAAGGTGAGTCTAAGAGCCCAGTAGGTAATGTGGTAAAGAGTGTATGGAGAATGCAAGCCATGCTGATGGACCTGAGGTCACCTGTGAGCCAATTTAGCCTAGATCTAGGTGGAGAGATTGCTGCGGTTGTTCGATTGCTTGCTTGATGAAATAATTGATTCATGAATTTATTTATAATGCTAAAAAGAAAACAATAAATGTAGGAGTAGAGGGTGATTGTGGATGATTAATAGTAATGGAAGCCCAATTGGAAGAGGATTAGGGAGGCTTGAAGTGGTCCCAATAAGGCCAGGCACAGTGGATCACGCCTATAATCCCAGCACTTGGGGAGGCCAAGGCAGGAGGATCGCTTGAGGTCAAGAGTTCGAGACCAGCATGGCCAACGTGGTGAAACACTGACTCTACTAAAAATACAAAAAGTAGCCAGGTGTGGTGGTGTGCACCTGTAATCCCAACTACTCGGGAGGCTGAAGCACAAGAATCGCTTGAACCCGGGAGGTGGAGGCTGCAGTGAGCTGAGATCAGACCACTGCACTCCAGCCTGGGTGACAGAGCGAGACTCTGTCTCAAAAAATAAAAATAAAAAATAAAATAAGGTGGTCCCAATAAAAGTAGAGCATTTACCCAAGAACCATTGCAATTAAGTGGAGAACAGAAATAGGGTATTAGCTGTGGAGGGATATATACTAAAGTGAGGGCATTTGTTTATTTTTATGAACGGTTTGTTTTCTGAGTGTTTCCATATTAAGGAGAATGATCCAGATCAATGAATTCATTGCAAATACCACCTGACAACAGGAGTTTATGAGGCAAACATTTTGCAGCAAATATTTTGCAGTATCTTCTCTTATGCTGATGATTCAAATGAAATAAAAATTTATTTCATAGGTGAAAAGTGATATCCTGACATTAACTTTGCAATTGTTTCTAACTGTTGAGGCTAAATCTATTTGTGTGTTTGTTAGACGTGTATCACTCTATTGCAAGTTGTCTGTGCAAGTTCTTTGCTTTTGGATAGTGGGTTTGGAGTGTGTTGATTCCTGTTTTTGATTGCATATTTTAAAACATAAGAATTGAAAGTTTTTCACCAATTTTGGAATTTGTCACTTAGTACTTTTATGTAAGCATCAGTGTATTTGAGAGGAATGTGTGAAAGCTTATAAATCTTGTGTGGCCACATCAATCTATCAGTCATAGAGTGTTTATCACCTTGCGTTTTAAATGTAGAAAGCTATTCTGCATTGGTTGGCTAAATAAATCACCTCTCATACATACATTTCCAACTTGTTTTCCTACCTCTATCATTCCTTATTGTATCTTTTGGATTTTTGTATTCAGTCTGTTCCTCACCTTCTGCATCACCTTTGGCCATTCTTTGAAAATCATTCTCTAAATCTGAATAAAGATCACTTTTTTATTTTATTTTATTTTTGAGATGGAGTCTTGCTCCGCCCAGGCTGGAGTGCAGTGGTGCGATCTTGGCTCACTGCAACCTAGGCCTCCCAGGATCAAGCAATTCTCCTGCCTCAGCCTCCAAGTAGCTGTGATTACAGGCACCCCCACCATGCCCAGCTAATTCTTATATTTTTAGTAGAGACGGAGTTTCGCCATGTTGGTCAGGCTGGTCTTAAACTCCTAACCTCAGATGATCCACCCTCTTTGGCCTCCCAAAGTTCTGGGATTACAGGCATGAGCCACCGTGCTGGCCATAAAGATCACTTTTATATCTCAAAAATATATTTGAATACTTCTATCATTATATAAGATTAAATTATAACCTTACACATGGCTTCCTCCTCACATTTCAAAAGTCTTCCTCTTATAGTCTTCAATTTCCAAGTCTTGGGCTATTTAATCTTGAAGTAATGATGCATTATTGTCATTAAATTATTACTATTTTATATCTTTATATATAAAGTTTTTCAGATTTTCATCCTATATTGTCCAATGCAGTTGCTTTGACATGACGATGCTTAACTTAATTGCATCCTCACTGCCTTTCTTTGTCCTCAGAGTTCTTAGTTTCTTTAAAAACTTTTCTTTCTTTATTACATACCACATATATATTCATACAATGTCTATGCAAATATTTGAATAGTATTCTTTGGATATCACAGATGCTCCTTATAATTTAGTGTCTTTTTTTTTTTTTTTAAGACAGTCTCACTCTGTCACCTGGGCTGAAGTGCAGTGGCGCAATCTCGGCTCACGGAAACCGCTGCCTCCTGGGTTCAAGCAATTCTCCTGCCTCAGCCTCCCGAGTAGCTGGGATTACAGGCTCCCGCCACCACGCCCAGCTAAATTTTTGTATTTTTAGTAGAGATGGGGTTTCACCATGTTGGCCAGGCTGGTCTCGAACTCCTGTCCTCATGATTTGCCCGCCTCGGCCTCCCAAAGTGCTGGGATTACAAGTGTGAGCCACTATGCCTGGCCAATTTAGTGTAGTCTTTTTTTTTTTTAAGCATGTTTCTTCCTCTTCTTTTCTATATATCAATACCAAAAAAATAGTTTTAAATTTTTATGTTAAAACTGTGATTCTCACTGGGAAGTAATTTTGTTCCTTAGGGAACACTGAGAAATGACATGTTTGTGTTTCACGCTGGGGTGGGGTCAGCAGAGAACAAGGACATTGATAAACATAATGAAATCTGCAGGGCAGACCCCAGCACAATAAATGATGTGGACCAGAATTGCAGTAGCACTGGCATTGATAAATTTCAAGTTAATTGAATATGTACATTTTTAACATTTATAACCATATCCAAACTGTTTCCCCCAAAGTCTTGTAACACTTCACATTTCTGCCAGAAAAATTAGAGAGCCCCCTTTTGCTGCCTGTTTAAAAGTTCCAACCCCACTCAATGTGGCAGCGCTTAAGTTTTTTCCCAGGCTGATGGATGTGCAAGAGACTTCTTGTTGTCTTAAACTATTCCTGGGATTGAGCAAAAATTCATGTAATAAAAAGTATTTGCATTTGTTATTGTTATTGTTATTATTGTTATTATAAATATTATTACTATATTCCTATTTTTCTATAATTATCAGCGTTTCAAATGATTTTTACAGAAAATTGTTTCTTCATAGATTTTTAAGGAGATATTTTTGGCCATAAAGAGTTTTAAAGGCCAGGCTTGGTGGCTCACGCCTGTAATCCCAGCACTTTGGGAGGCTGAAGTAGGTGGATCACCTGAGGTCAGGAGTTCAAGACCAGCCTGGCTAACATGGTGAAATCCTGTCTCTACTAAAAATACAAAAAAATGAGCCAGGCGTGGTGGTGTGTGCCTGTAATCCCAGCTACTCAGAAGGCTGAGGCACGAGGATCACTTGAACCCAGGAGGCAAAGGTTGCAGTGAGCCAAGATCGCACCACTGCATTCCAGCCTGGGTGACAGAGTGAGATTCTGTCTCAAACAAACAAACAAAAAAAGAGAGTTTTAACTTTTATTTAGCTAACTATATGTCCATCTTCTTACTTCTGTTTGTTTCCTTAGTTTGGAAGGTTTGCCTACATATAAATTGTATATATAGTTTTCTAGCTGTTCATCTAATATGTATTGTTTCCTTTTACACTGAGTTTTTTAAACCCACTAATTGTTAGTAAGATGTGAGGCAGGGGACTAACCTTACTGTCTTCTGAGTAGATAGGCTTTTATGCCAGCTTTGATTCAACAAACTAGCCTTTTCCAAGTGAAATACGAACTTTTTCAAATATTAAATGTCCATATATGTTGAAACTTACTTCCTGATTATTTCAATAAAAATGAGAATTTTCCATGTACTAAAACATTTTAGGAACATCATATATTATACAATTTTATGTCTAGCTCATTCTCAATTAAATAATCTATTTTGATACTATTAAATTACTGTTATTTGTATCTCATTTAAGTTAATGTTTTGATGTTCCATTCAATTTTGTTTACTACTGTTGTTTTAAAAATCCCTCTACTTAGCCTGGCTTTGTTGCTCTGAAATCTTTGTATTTCATAACTTCCTCTTGCTTTAATTTTTTTCTAAATAATGCACATATATCCGTACACCTTTGTGAAAATACAAAGGTAAACAAAACAAGTGAAATTTCTGCTCAGTTGGCTCTTGCATGATAACAGCAGAGAAACAGTACATTGGAATAAATGTGTGTATAAAACAATGTTCTCAGGGGAAAATCATGTACAGGATTATATTCAGTACAAGAGGATATGGTTACCCTGGTGACTCTAGGATTTCATAGAGCATGATCTGGGGAGGTCTTTGCATGTTACATAAAGACCAGAACCAGGACTAGAGTGTGCCCATTAGACTTGTCAAAAAGACATCAAAATCCAAAGACCAAGAATAACAACAACAACAAAAGATACCACATGAAAAATGAAAAGAAGGCTGTCTCATCTGCTATCAGATTATATAAAAACTAGTTGTTTAAATGAGCATAGAATAGGCATAGGAAAAACAAATCTTCCACTGTTTCATGTAAAAATAAATGCCAAAATGTTGTGGTTCCTTGTATATTTCCTTTAGGTTTATTTAATTTGCTCATGTTTTCTGTTGAAGTTCTCAATCTGTAAGCATTTGTCTTTTGGTAATTTTTTGGGGGGTAGGAGGACAGAATTTCACTTTTGTTGCCCAGGCTGGAGTGCAATGGCATGATCTCGGCTCACCTCAACTTCTGCCTCCCAGGTTTAAGCAATTCTTGTGCCTCAGCCTCCCGAGTAGCTGGGATTACAGGCATGCACTACCACGCCTGGCTAATTTTTGTATTTTTAGTAGAGATGGGATTTTGCCATGTTGGCCAGGCTGGTCTTGAACTCCTGACTTCAGGTGATCCGCCCTGAACTCTTTGTGTCTTCAAGTTTCAGCAGCTACGAGGCCACCTCATTCTTCAGTATCCTCTCATCCGTCTCCTCTTGCTCATTCCTCTGCACTCTGGTTTCCTTGCTGGCTTCGAAGACCCGAAAGAAGCACGTTTCTCTGGGTCTTTTGCTGATCATTCTTTCCGCCTTGCACACACTTCTGCAGGGCACATGGTGACTCCTGTCCTGTCTTCATTACGATCTCCGTTTAACTGCCACTTTGTCTGCTGGTCTTGCCTGAATGCCCAGTAAAAAATAACACCCCATCCACTTTCCTCCTTACCTCTTCTTCCCTCTTCAAAATATTCATCACCACCTGACATAGTACATTCCAATTTTTTGTTTTGCTTTGCTTTGCTTGTATTCTTTCTCTTTCATGAAACTGTAAGGACATTTGTTATATAGCACCACTCACTCACTATCCTAGACCTCCTAGAATATGACAAATTCATTTTATCATCCTCCAATGCATAAAAGATTTTCTCATAAATCCTGCAAAATATATGCCCTCTGGGAAAGGCTGAGAATGGGGCAGAAATTCCTAATGAGAAATAACAAGAGAATCCCATAACAGGTACCAGCTTCACACAAAAACTATAGAAGTTAAATTCTAGTATTATAGAATGGAAGTTCCTGGGGTGGTTCACAGGCTGGCGATTGGACAGCTGTTGGTCAATGAACACAAAATTACGGTTAGACAGAAGGATTAAGTTCAAGAGGTCTACTGTATACCATGGTGACTATAGTTAATGATGACATATTTTATTCTTGGAAAATGCTAAGAGAGTGGATGTAGAGTGTTCTCGCCACAAAAAAAAGGATATGTAATGCAGATGTTAACTGGCTAGATTTAGCCATCCCACAAGGTAACTTTTCATTCCACAATGTAAATATACTTCACAACATCATGATGTATGCAAGAAATACATACAACTTGCTGTGTCCAATTAAAAATAAATAAACATTTTAAAACAGAAACTACAATGAACATACGTGTGCATGTACCTATGTGATTGAATGATTCATATTCCTTTGGGTCTATATGCTCAGTAATGATATTGCTTAGTCAAATGGTATTTCTGGCTCTAGATCTTTGGAACTTAAAATAAAAATAAAAAAAGTAGAAACTAACTTCTTGACGATAGAATAGAAATGGTAGCATTTTTGTTAGGCTTGTAATGCATGCCTATGTCATGTACTCTTTCTCTCCCTTTTTTTATCGTTTCTTTTCTTTCTTTTTGATAGTGACATCAACCACATGGAACCAAGCTATAATACCCAAATGTCAGAATTTCTTCTTCTGGGACTTTCAGAGGAACCAGAATTGCAGCCCTTCCTCTTTGGGCTGTTCCTGTCCATGTACCTGCTCACCGTGCTCGGGAATGTGCTCATCATCCTGGCTACAATCTCAGACTCCCACCTCCACACCCCCATGTACTTCTTCCTCTCCAACCTGTCCCTTGCAGACATCTGTTTTGTGTCTACCACTGTCCCAAAGATGCTGGTGAATATCCAGAAACACAGCAAAGTCATCACCTATGCAGGCTGCATCACCCAGATGTGCTTTTTCATATTCTTTGCAGGATTGGACATCTTTCTCCTGACTGTGATGGCCTGTGACCGGTTTGTGGCCATCTGTCACCCCCTGCACTACATGATCATCATGAACCCCAGACTCTGTGGACTGCTGGTTCTGGCATCCTGGATCATGAGTGCCCTGAATGCCTTGTTACAAAGCTTAATAGTGCTGCGGCTTTCCTTCTGCACAGATTTGGAAATCCCCCACTTTTTCTGTGAACTTAATCAGGTCACCCACCTTGCCTGTTCTGACACCTTTCTTAATGACATGGTGATGTATTTGTCATCTGTGCTGCTGGGCGGTGGTCCCCTCACTGGGATCCTTTACTCTTACTCTAAGATAGTTTCCTCCATACGTGCAATCTCATCAGCTCAGGGGAAGTATAAGGCATTTTCCACCTGTGCCTCTCACCTCTCAGTTGTCTCCTTATTTTATGGTACACTCCTAGGGGTGTATCTTAGTTCTGCTGCAACCCACAACTCACACTCAAGTGCTGCAGCCTCGGTGATGTACACTGTGGTCACCCCCATGCTCAACCCCTTCATCTACAGCCTGAGGAATAAAGACATAAAGGGGGCTCTGGGAAGATTCCTCAAGAGGAAAACTACAAAAGGATCAATTTTCCTTGGGCTAAAGAAGTGTCCATGATAGCAGGACTCAAAGCCTCAGAGCTTTGAAATCTGATTAGAATATGGAAATTGAAATTGTTCCTTCTACTTACCTCCTGGATTTTCCATTACTTTGATTACACCTTCGTTATACAATGTAAGTGACTCACTTCATTAAGCTTTCTGCTCTGTCTAATATCTAGACAGTTCTGCTTTTTGTCCATTTTTATATTTTCACCTGTTAATACAAACTACGGGTCAGAAATACATGGAATCTGGGTCCGGGTATGGTGGCTCA
This sequence comes from Nomascus leucogenys, assembly GCF_006542625.1. Classification (NCBI taxonomy): domain Eukaryota; kingdom Metazoa; phylum Chordata; class Mammalia; order Primates; family Hylobatidae; genus Nomascus; species Nomascus leucogenys. Next base: position 56,187,429 of record NC_044390.1, on the reverse strand, counting down.
TGCCTGTAATCCCAGCGCTTTGGGAGGCCAAGGTGGGTGGATTGCCTGAGGTCAGGAGTTTGACACCAGCCTAGGCAACATGATGAAACTCGTCTCTACTAAAAATACAGAAATTAGCCAAGTGTGGTGGCAGGTGCCTGTAATCCCAGCTACTTGGGAGGTTGAGGTGGGAGAATCGCTTGAACCCGGGAGGCAGAGGTTGCAGTGAGCAGAGGTCGTACCACTACACTCCAGCCTGGGTGACAGAATCTGTCTCAAAAAATAAATAAATAAATTTAATTTAATTTAATTTAATTTAATAGAAATACATGGAATCCAATTCATTTCATGGAGCAACATGGACTTCTTAAGAATAAGTTCTTCTCAAATGACATATGTTAAATAATTTTTCTTCTAAAAAATGTTATATGCTGTACTTCTTCAATGAAGGGAAAAAGACTACGCTTGGCAATGAAAGTCATTTGTGTAATTTTATAGCAGAAGAAAATACTTTTTCAATTTCGTGTTCGTTATGCCTTTGTACATCACCACGCAAACTGTTCTTCGTGGTAACGTGGTGATTAACACATCAGTTTGTTTAATTACTTGCCATTGGGTTTTATTCTCATCTTTAGAATCCTTTTTCTTATTCAGCTTGGTGTCCAAAGTGCATACACAGTGACTGATAAAAAACTGATTTTCATCCACATGTCTCCAAATGGACAAATTTGAAAAAAATGATTTGTCTTAGTATGGCATTAGAGTCAGAGATAAAAGTTAATATAAGTAAATTTAAAATTATGCATTTAACCCACATCCAACATAATACTGAATAGGGAAAAGTTGAAAGCATTCCCTCTGAGAATGGGAACAAGACAAGGATGCCCACTCTCACCACTCCTCTTCAACACAGGACTGGAAGTCCTAGCCAGAGCAGTCAGAGAAGAGAAAGAAATAAAGGGCATCCAAATCAGTAAAGAGGAAGTCAAACTGTCGCTATTTGCTGACAATATGATAGTTTACCTTGAAAACCCTAAGGACTCCTCCAGAAGGCTCCTAGAACTGATAAAAGAATTCAGTAAAGTTTCCAAATACAAGATTAATATATACAAATCAGTAACTCTTTTATACATCAACAGTGACTAAGTGGAGAATCAAATTAAGAACTTAATCCCTTTTACAGGAGCTGCAAAAAAAATAAAATACTTATGAATACACCTAACAAAGGAGTCTAAAGACCTCTACAAGGAAAACTACCAAACACTGCTGAAAGAAATCATAGATGACACAAACAAATAGAAACACATCCCATGCTCATGGATGGATAGAATCAGTATTGTGAAAATGACCATACTGCCAAAAGCAATCTACAAATTCAATGCAATCCCCATCATAATACCATCATTCTTCACAGAGTTAGAAAAAACAATTTTAAAATTCATATGGAGCCAAAAAAGAGCCCACATAGCCAAAGCAACACTAAGCAAAAATAACAAATCTGGAGGCATCACACTACCTGATTTCAAACTATAATATAAGGCCATAGTCACCAAAACAGTGTGGTACTGGTATAAAAATAGGCACATAGACCAATGGAACAGAATAGAGAACTCAGAAATAAGCCCAAATACTTACAGCCAACTGATCTTCAACAAAGCAAACAGAAACAGAAAGTGGGGAAAGGACACCCTTTTCAACAAATGGTGCTGGGATAATTGGCTAGCCACATGTAGGAGAATAAAACTGGATCCTCATCCCTCACCTTATACAAAAATCAACACAAGATGGATTAAGGACTTAAACCTAAGACCTGAAACTATAAAAATTCTAGAAGATGACATTGGAAAAACCCTTCTAGACATTGGCTTAGGCAAGGATTTGATGACCAAGTACTCAAAAGCAAATACAATAAAAACAAAGATAAATAGCTGGGACCTAATTAAACTAAAGAACTTTTGCATGGCAGAAGTCTGTTTGACAGCAGAGTCAACAGACAACTCACAGAGTGGGAGAAAATCTTCACAGTCTATACATATGACAAAGGACAATATCCAGTATCTACAACAAACACAAATCGTAAGAAAAAAAGCAAACAATCCCATCAAAAAGTGGGGTAAGGACACGAATAGACAATTCTTAAAAGAAGATATACAAATGGCCAACAAACCTATGAAAAAATGCTCAACATCACCAACGATCAGGGAAATGCAAATCAAAATCACAATGCAATACCACCTTACTCCTGCAAAAATGGCCATAATCAAAAAATCAAAAAACAGTAGATGTTGGTGTGGATGCAGTGATTAGGGACCACTTCTACACGGCTGGTGGGAATGTAAACTAGCACAGCCACTATGGAAAGCAGTGTGGTGGTTCCTGACGGAATACTACTCGGCCGTAAAAAGGAATGAATTAACGGCATTTGCAGTGACTTGGATGAGATTGGAGACTATTATTCTAAGTGAATTAAATCAGGAATGGAAAACCAAATATTGTATGTTCTCACTGATATGTAGGAGCTAAAGTATGAAGACAAAAAGGCATAAGAATGATACAATGGACTTTGCGGACTTGGGGGGAAGAGTGGAAAGGGGGTAAGGGACAAAAGGCTACAAATATGGTGCAGTGTATATTGCTTGGGTGATGGGTGCACTAGAATCTCACAAATCACCACTAAAGAACTTACTCATGTAACCAAATACCAACTGTACCCCAATAATTTATGGACTTCTGCCCTGCCTTCACTATGGTGTCTGTTCAATTGTCACCTGGTCTGCTGATATTGCATCAATGACCAGTAAAAAAATGGTCAGTAAAAAAAAATATAACACCCCATCCACACTTTCCTTCTTATTTCTTTTTTCCTCTTCAAAGGATTTGTCACCATCGGATACCATATGGTGATACCATATGGCATTTCTCTTGTTTGTATTCTTTCTCTGTCACTGATTTGTAGCAACTTTTTTTTTTTTCAGAGTCTCGGTGTGTCACGCAGGCTGAAGTGCAGTGGCGTGATCTTGGCTCACTGCAACCTCCACCTCCTAGGTTCAAGCGATTCTCCTGCCTCAACCTCCAGAGTAGCTGCGACTACAGGTGCGTGCCACCACATCCAGCTGTTTTTGTTTGTTTGTTTGTTTGTTTGTTTTGTATTTTTTGTAGAGATGGGAATTCACCACATTGGTCAGGCTGGTCTCGAGCTCCTGACCTCAGGTGATCCACCCTCCTCGGACTCCCAAAATGCTGGGATTACACGTGTGAGCCACCTCGCCCAGCCTGTAGTGACTTGTTTTATAGAACTAATTATTCGATGTCCAGCCAGTATTTGTAACACATCAGAATTCACTTTACAGTCCTCAAATGCCTAAAAATTTTCTCATGAATACTGCAGAGTTCATGCATTCAGGGAAAGATTGTGAGTGGGACAGGAATTCCTAACCAGAATTGTCAAAGGGATGCCCTAACAGGGGCTAGATTCACATGCAAAATGTAGAAATTAACTTCTTGTAAAATGGAGGTTATCAGAGCCTGGGAGTATTGGGGGAGGGGGGTTGTTGGGGAAGATGATGGTCAATGAATACAAAATTACAGTTAAATTAAAAAAAGTTCAAGAGATCTATTGTACAGTATGTTGACTCTAGTCAATGGTAATACATTGTATTCGTGAAAAATCCTAAGAGAGTGGTTGCAGAGTATTTTCACCATAAAAATGATGACTGTGTGGGGTGATATTAATTAATATTAATTGACAAGATTTAGCCAATCCACAATGTAAATATACTTCGAAACATCATATTATACACAGCAAATACAAACAATTCTGTCAACTTAAAAAGAAATAAAATTTATTTTAAAAATTAAGTTATTGACAGTAGAATATAAATGACAGCGTTTCTGATAGGTTTGTAATGCACACTTTCATCAAGTTCTTTTTCTCTCATTTTGAAAGTCATTATCAATCACATAGAACCAGGGAATGATACACAGATTTCAGAATTTCTTCTTCTGGGACTTTCAGAGAAACCAGAATCGCAGCCCTTCCTCTTTGGGCTGTTCCTGTCCATGTACCTGGTCACCGTGCTCGGGAATGTGCTCATCATCCTGGCCACAATCTCAGACTCCCACCTCCACACCCCCATGTACTTCTTCCTCTCCAACCTGTCCTTTGCAGACATCTGTTTCATCTCCACTACAGTCCCAAAGATGCTCATAAACATCCAGACACAGAGCAGAGTCATCACCTATGCAAGCACCCAGATGTGCTTTTTTGTACTCTTTGCAGCATTGGACAGCTTACTCCTGACCGTGATGGCCTATGACCGGTTTGTGGCCGTCTGTCACCCTCTGCACTACACGGTCATCATGAGCCCCTGGGCTCTGTGGACTGCTGGTTCTGGTGTCCTGGATTATTGGTGCTCTGGATTCCTCATTACATAGCTTCATGGTGTTGTCACTGCCCTTCTGCACAGATTTCCAAATTCCACGCTTTGTAAACTTAATCAGGTCACCCGCCTTTTTTTTTGTTTTTGTTTTTGTTTTGTTTTTGTCATTTTCCTACTTTTCCAAAGTTATTCCCAAACTAAGGTCAGAAACAAAGTGGAGATTCCTATTAGTCCATAGAGTTGTGAGCTGTGTTAGCGCAAAGAAAAATTACACTTGGCAACTATAAGTCATTAATGTAATCTTTTTTTTTTTTTGAGACAGTTTCGCTCTTGTCACCCAGGTTGGAGTGCAATGGTGCGACCTTGGGTCACTGCAACCTCCACCTCCAAGGTTCAAGCAATACTCCTGCCTCAGTCTCTGGAGTAGCTGGGATTACAGGCGCCTGCCATCATGCCCGGCTAATTTTTTGTATTTTTAGTAGAGACCAGGTTTCACCATGTTGACTAGGCTGGTCTCGATCTCCTGACCTCGTGATCCGCCCGCCTCGGCCTCCCAAAGTGCTGGGATTACAGGTGTGAGCCACCGCGCCCAGCCTCATTAATGTAATTTTACTGTAGGTAAATATCTGAGACCACAGTTTTTCTCTTCTGAGTCCACCATTCTTTTCCCTATCACTACTTGACTGCTGCATTTGACAATGTAAACTTTAACACATTAGTGTGTTTACAGCTCATCATCACATTTTATTCTCCTCATTAGGATCCTGTGCTCTATTCAGACCAGTGTCCACAGTGCCTACCACATTCCCTGGGCAGGAATGGAACAAAAATTGCAGGCTGGGAGCAGTGGCTCACGCCTGTAATCCTAGCACTTTGGGAGGCCAAGGTGGGTGGATCCCAAGGTCAGGAGTTCAAGACCAGCCTGGCCAACATGGCGAAACCCCACCTCTACTAAAAATACAAAACTTAGCTGGGTGTGGTGGCACGCACCTGTAGTCCCAGCTACTTGGGAGGCTGAGGCAGGAGAATCTTTTCAACCTAGGAGGCAGAGGCTGCAGTGAGCCGAGACCGTGCCATTGCACTCCAGCCTGGGTGACAGAGCGAGACACTGTCTCAAAAAAAAAAAAAAAATTGCACATCAAATACATGTTTCAGGTGTAATCTACACAGAGAGATAAATTTGCCTGAATCCATTGACTTCATATGGCCTTAGATTCAGATATGACCTTAAATACGATGGAGTAAAATGTTCAATCATACATTGCATTACTGTGTAACATTTGTTTTTGATGACGTGCATCTACTCATTGAAGTGTGAAAGCTTGGTCTCTCTGTGTAATGAGATTTGTTCATCCAGGTGAAGGATTTTGTATCATGGTCTATATTAAATTGAATCCTATTGTTCTTCCTGTTTAAAATGTCCCACTGCTACCTGCAACCATGATTCTTTCTATTGTCCTAACTAATACTTCCACCTACAAAAAAAGTGTCATAATCATTAAAGTGTAAATTAATGAAGAATGTTTGTATTTACTTTATCATTAGTTGCTTTATGTCTTTTACACTCAACTCCTTCCAATCTTCATGATGAAAGGATCAACTCACACAATAGTTTGAATTTCTGGCCGCTATTGCCTGTGAGAATAGAGACTCGGGATTCAGGGTCACAATTTTTTTTAAACATAGAAAGCAAAATTTATTATAGTAAGTTACAAGGGGAAATTAACAAGTCTGCCATCAAAAGGGGCTGTTTGTTTTTATTTCCATAGATTTTGTGGGGAGAGAGCATAAAAAGGAGCGGGTTGAGGAATAAAAGACTACAAATTGGGTGCAGTCTATACTGCTCGAGTAATGGGTGCACCAAAATCTCACAAATCACCAGTAAAGAGCTTGCTCATGTAACTGAACTCCTGTTCCCCAAAAATCTACAGGGTCATAATTTATTTCTCCGAATCGCATGTTTTTTCAACCTCTCTTGGTTGCCTAGAAGGAAATCTAAAAGTAGACTCATTTTAATACAATTATCTGAAACGAACATGAAAACCAGGTAATCATGAATGTTTCCTTCAAATATCAGAACAAATGTGAAAAACAAAGAAGCAAAGATGATTCTGAATGTCACTAATTCTGTTTACATCGATTATTGTGTCAGTAAGTTACTCTTGCATAACAAAAATTCCCAATACCAAATGGTTTAATGTCATGCTTTTTAAAAATCACATCAGAGTGTCGGGCACGGTGGCTCACACCTGTAATCCCAACACTTTGGGAGGCCGAGGCGGGTGGATCACCTGAGATCAGGAGTTCAAGACCAGCCTGACCAACATGGAGAAACCCCATCTCTACTAAAAATACAAAATTAGCCAGCGTGGTGGTACATGCCTATAATCCCAGCCACTTGGGAGGCTGAGGCAGGAGAATTGCTTGAACCCAGGAGGTAGAGGTTGTGGTGAGCCGAAAACCCACCATTGCACTCCAGTCTGGACAACAACAGTGAAACTCCATCTCAAAAAAAAAAAAAAAAAAAAGAACACATCAGAATCTATGTTGGGGAAGTTTTCACTTCGGGTATGAGGACACATATATTTTGGAAATGACAAACACTTTTAGTCCATGTGACTATCCAAATCTAGTTAGTTCTTGAATTTGGGAGAGCAAGGACAATTGAAGAAAGGAAGATCAAGAGAAGTGAAGTGATCTCACAATGCCTCTTACAGCATCTTCTCAGGCATTGAACATCTCATAGCTCATGAGTCATTGTCTCATGACTCTGTGACGACCAATGAGACATGCTCTTTCTTCCGGACAAAGCATGTCACATGTTCGAGATCAAACTCCACCATTAAAGAGATATCCACTCTTCCCCAACTGAGTTCTCATGAAGACCCAGAGAGTGGAGAAGAAAAAAATCCTCCTGAGACAACAGGAGAGTTAATAAATAAGTGAAAATGTATCTGATATATAGAATATATCTGGCGGGGAAACAGACACATGAGACATTCTCCCTTCTGTTGACATTAAATGTTTATGAATTATATACTATAAACTGGCAACAGGGAAGGTAAGAGTTCTATGAAGTGTTGGAGGAGGTCCTAGAAGAATTGAAGAAATAATTTGATGCACCACAAAACATCAGCTTTATAGATATTCTTAAGAGTAGAAGAGGCTGGGCGCGGTGGCTCACGCTTGTAATCCCAGCACTTTGGGAGGCCGAGGCGGGCGGATCACGAGGTCAGGAGATCGAGACCACGGCGAAACCCCGTCTCTACTAAAAATACAAAAAATTAGCCGGGCATGGTGGGGGGCGCCTGTAGTCCCAGCTACTCAGAGAGGCTGAGGCAGGAGAATGGCGTGAACCTGGGAGGCGGAGCTTGCAGTGAGCCAAGATTGCGCCACTGCACTCCAGCCTGGGTGACAGAGCGAGACTCTGTCTCGAAAAAAAAAAAAAAAAAAAAAAAAAAAGAGTAGAAGATAGTAGGACAGCTTTAAAAGATTCTAAAAATTTCTAATGTGACTATTTGAAGCCAGTGTAATAATAAGCATAAACTGGCGAACTCTCAAGCACTCTCTTCCCTGTGTGGGGTCCTGGAGGAGGTCTTCCTTCAAAAGCACAACTTGCTGTCTCCCAGAAGCAGAGCACTGGTAGACTCACTTCCTGTCCCAAGAAACCTTTCTGGTGTCACAATGATCTTAGTAAATATAAGAAACTATGATACAGTCACAAGCTGCTGTCCATCAAACATCTGCTCTGTGGCAGGCACTTTCCAATGAGCTTTAAAATATTATTTACATCTCAAGTAAACTCCCTAAGGTAGATGGAATTTCTAAAGTTCCATTTCCTGTCCGGAGAGAAGTACTCAAAAGGCATGTGTAAACCTGTGCAAAAGCTGAGCTACCAAGTCCAACATTTGACCTCCTGAAGTCAGACATGAGGTGCATGATAGAATTCTTGTTGGAAAAGGCCTCAAAACAGTTATATCTGACTCTTACATGGGACCGCAGCTTTGGTTCTTGATATGGTTTTGCTGTGTCCCCACCCAAATCTCACCTTGAATTGTAATAATCACCATGTGTCATCAAGAGTGGGGCCAGGTGGGGATAATTGAATCATGGGGGCAGTTTCCCCTGCACTGTTCTCGTGGTAGTGAATAAATCTCACGAGATCTGATGGTTTTATAAATGAGAGCCCCCCTGCACAAGCTCTCTTGCTTGCTGCCATGTAAGACATGACTTTGCTTTTTATTCGCCTTCCACCATGATTGTGAGGCCTCCCCAGCCATGTGGGACTGTAAGTCCATTAAGCCTCTTTCCTTTATAAATTACCCAGTCTCAGGTATATCTTTATTAGCAGTGTGAGAATAGACTAATACCTTGTGTTAAAGTGTTCTTTTTTTTTTTTTTTTTTTTGAGACAGAGTCTCGCTCTGTCGCCCAGGCTGGAGTGCAGTGGCGCAATCTCGGCTCACTGCAAGCTCCACCTCCCGGGTTCATGCCATTCTTCTCCCTCAGCCTCTCCGAGTAGCTGGGACTACAGGCGCCCGCCACCACGCCCGGCTAATTTTTTTTGTATTTTTAGTAGAGACGGGGTTTCACCGTGGTCTTGATCTCCTGACCTCGTGATCCACCCGCCTAGGCCTCCCAAAGTGCTGGGATTACAAGCGTGAGCCACTGCGCCCAGCCTAAAGTGTTCTTAACACCAAAACAAAACAAGAAAAGGACACAGGATACTCTGAGAAATTATGGATATGTTTATTACATTGATTATAGTTTGAATTCCTTGTAGATTCTGGGTATCAGCTTTACTGAAGTATAATTAATATACAAGTACTGCATGTGTTTGATATATACAGATAGATGAGTTTGGACGCATATTCCAGCACTTTCTCTTTTCTTGCTAACATCATACTCAAAGGTGAAAAGTTGAAAGCTTTTCCTCTAAGAAAGATCAGGAACAAGACAAGGATTCACACTCTTTTCAGCATAGTACTTGAAATCCTAGCCAGAACAATTAGGCAATAAAGAGAAATAAAAGACATCCAAACAGGAAAGGCAAATGTAAAACTGTCACTCTTTGCTGATGACATGACTTTATATAAAGAAAAACTTGGGCCAGGTGCAGTGGCTCACACCTGTAATCCCAGGACTTTGGGAGGCCGAGGTGGGTGGATCACCTGAGGTCAGGAGTTTGAGACTAGCCTGGCCAACATGGTGAAACCCCGTCTCTACCAAAAATACAAAAATTAGCCTGACGGTGGTGCGTGCCTATAGTCCCAGTCCCAACTCAAGAGGCCAAGGCAGGAGAATTGCTTGAACCTGGGAGGCAGATGTTGCAGTGAGCCGAGATCATGCCACTGCACTCCAGCCTGGGTGACAGAGCAAGACTCCAACTAAAAAAAAAAAAGAGAAAAAGAAGAAAAGAAAAAAGAAAATCTTAAAGATTCTGCCAAAAAACTGTTAGAATTGATAAACAAATTCAGTAAAGTTGTAGGATATAAAATCAACATACGAAAAATCAGTAGTGTTTCTATACACTAACAACCAACTATGTGAAAAAGAAATTAAGAAAACAATCTTATTATAAACAGCATGGTACCGGCATTTTAAAAGACACAGCCACTAATGAAGCCGATAGAAAGCCCAGAAATAAGCCTAAATATTTACAGTGAATTGATTTTCAATCAAGGTGCCAAAACGTTCAATGGAAATAGGACAGACTCTTTAGTACATGGTATTGGGAAAACTGGAAATCCACATGCAGAAGAATGAAAATTGGATCCTTAACCCAAATCATATTTAAAAAATCAACTCAAGGCTGGGCGCAGTGGCTCACGCTTGTAATCCCAGCACTTTGGGAGGCCGAGGCAGGCAGATCATGAGGTCAGGAGATCGAGACCATGGTGAAACCCCGTCTCTACTAAAAATACAAAAAAATTAGCTGGGCGTAGTGGCGGGCGCCTGTAGTCCCAGCTACTCGGAGAGGCTGAGGCAGGAGAATGGCATGAACCCGGGAGGCGGAGCTTGCAGTGAGCCAAGATTGCGCCACTGCACTCCAGCCTGGGCGACAGAGCGAGACTCCGTCTCAAAAAAAAAAAAAAAAAAAAAAAAAATCAACTCAAAATGAATAAAGACTTAAATGTAAGAAGTGAAACTGTAAAGCTACTAGAAGAAAACGTAGGGGGACAACTCCATGACATTGGTCTCAGCAATGATTTCTTGGATAAGACTCTAAAACCACAGGCAACAAAAGCAAAAATAGATACGTGAGATTGCATCAAACTAAAAAGATTCTGCACAGAATGGAAACAATTCACAGAGTAAAGATGCAACCCATAGGCTGGAAGAAAATATTTGCAAATCATGTATCTGATAAGGGACTAATAACCAAAATACATAAAGAACTCAAACAACTCAATAGCAAGAAAACAAATAACCCAGTGAAAAAACAGGCAAATAATCTGAACAGACATTTCTTAAAAGAAGAGAATGAATGGCCAATAGGTATATTTTAAAATGCTCATCGTGTCTAACCATCAGGGAAATGCAAAATAAAACCACAATGAGAAATCATCTCACATCTGTTAGAATGGCTATTGATAAAAAGATAAATTATAACAAGTATTGGCAAGGATATAGAGAAAAGGGAACACCTCTACATTGTTGGTGGGAAAGTATAGTAGTACAGACAGTTTGGAAAATACTAAAGAGGTTTCTAAAAAAAAATTAAAAATTGAACTACCATACGATCCAGCAATCCCACTTCTGAGTACATATTTAAAGGAATTAAAATTGGTATTGATATAGGAGCTAAAAAGAAATTATTTAGGCAGTTAGAGAGGCTAAGAGAGTCCTTGGTAAGGTTTCCCTTTCAACAAAAAGCAGCCCCAAATCATTTCTTTTCTAACAAAGAGCAGCCTGTAAAATCGAGCTGCAGCCATAGATAAGCAAGCTGGAAGCTTTTGTGAGTGAATGCCGGCAGCTGTGCCAAGAGAAAAAGGGCTAGCTGGGGGCCAGGCATGTTCAACATGGAGGCTCCCTCTTCCTTTTCTTTGTCAACCACGTGTACAGTAAAGGAACAGCAACGTGGCACCGGTCAGGTAGACTCCATCTGCATAATAAAAGATTAGGGTGAGGTGGGCAGCTTCTTCTCACAAACGTCCTGGTCCGACCAATCTCTCATCCCCTATGTAAATCAGACACCACCTCCTCAAGCTCATCTAAAAAACTCCTGCACTTCGCCATGGGCCAGAAGACCCACTCTGGAGCCCCTCTCTCTCTGCAGGAATGAGAGCTTCTCACTTTTCTCTTCCTTGTTAAACCTCTGCTCTTAAACTCACTTCTTGTGTATCCATGTCCTTGCTTTCCTTGGCATGAGACAACGAACCTCGAGTATTTACCCCAAACAATGATGCCGCTTCAGTATGTCAAAAAGAAATCTGCACTACCATGTTCATTGCAGCAGTATTCACAATACTGTGAATTTTAGTATGGAAACAGCCTAAGTGTCCAACAATAAATTTTGAGGGACCCCTGCAAATCATAGCACTGAGCTACTGAGTCCAACAGTTGGTGGTGGCCTCAAAATATCTACACCTGACTGTAAAACTTGGCCATTGCCTTAATACTCAAAGAGTGGTCCACAGAGCAAAAACTGGCAGCAACCACATCAATTGGGAGATGGTTACCAATGGAGCATCTCTGGGCCCACCCCAGCCCTGACAAATTAGCACCTGCACTTGAACAAGCTCTCCAAGTGATTCTTACACAACGAAATTGCAGAAGTGCTTGTCTTTAATAAAGCTACCCAACCTACTCACTTTTGACATTTGTGCTGGGTAGTTGTTTGTGGTGGGGGCTGTCACATGTATTATAGGTTGTGGAGCAGCATCCCAGGACTCAACACACTAGGCACCAGTAGCACCTCCCCAGTTGTGACAAGCAACATTTCACCAGATATGATCTTGGCTCACTGCAACCTCCACCTCCCAGGTTAAAGTGATTCTCGTGCCTCAGCCTCCCGAGTAGCTGGGATTACAGGCATGCGCCACCACACCTGGCTAATGTTTGTATTTTTAGTAGAGACGGGGTTTCACCATGTTGGTCAGGCTTGTCTTGAACTTCTGACCTCAAGTGATCCACCCACCTTGGCCTCCCAAAGTCCTGGGTTTACAGGCGTGAGCCACTGTGGGCCTAATAAATGTTTTATAAATGGAGGAGGAGGACAGCTCTTGACTTGTGTCACAAGCATGGATCTCCTTATTTTTTCATCAAAAGTGTTATGAAGCCAAGGAGTACAGTATCTATGATTTTATATCAAAGGAATATAGTTCTCTCCCTTGTTGAAGAAAACAATAACAATTTTCTGGAGGTATCGGGGTGAGGGCTGTGCCCACCATGTCAATGCTTTGGAAATCCAAGAAACCTAGTCAGGGGAGGTTCTTCATTCTTCGAGTTCCGGGGAAACTTTCTCTCAGGGTTGGGACAAGGTGATGGGAGATTAGACCTCTGGGAAGCAGGAGAGCTCATGGAGAAGGAATAATAAAGACTAGATGCACCTGACTTATTTTATTTTATTTTATTTTATTTTATTTTATTTTATTTTACTTTAAGTGCTGGGATTCATGTGCAGAGCATGCAGGTTGGTTACATAAGTATACATGTGCCATGGTGGTTTGCTGCACCTATCAACCCGTCATCTAGGTTTTAAGCCCTGGATGTATCAGGTATTTGTCCTAATACTCTCCCTCCCCTTGTCCCCCACCCCCTGACAGGCCCCGGTGTGTGATGTTCCCCTCCCTGTGTCTATGTGTTCTCATGATGCACCTAACTTTTAACTTGGACTCTTAAAGAATCTGCAAGAAAAAATTCCTTTCTGTGCAAAGCAACGTCCCACAGGAAAATGATGTGCTCAGGGTCTGAATAATAAGCTATGTGCCTAACGAGCAGATACGGGGAGCTATAAATATCACTGTTGTCCCTCAGCGTGTACAACTTTGGGCTGGAAGGGACACACGTGATTATTTATTCTGGAGTGCTAGGTCTACCTCAGGGACCAGTGCTTGACTCCTTCCTGCTGTCTTGTCTGGCGACAGAGTTTCAATCTCCACCATCAACCATTCAGAGAAGAATTTGAATTCCCACACAGAGCCTTTCCTCTGAGAGATCCCATCCAGGTGAGTCGGACAGCCCAGTAGCTACTTCAGAAAAGCTTCAGAGAGAATAGAAACAGAGAACATTTTTCTGAGGTCACTTGAGAGTCAGTACAGCCTAGTCCAGAGCCCAGAGATTGCAGTGGGTTTTTTTTTTTTTTTTGCTTGTCTGCTTAATTAATTCAGGCTTTTGTTTATGACGCTAAAAAGGGACATAAACATTGACATCAGCAATGTACTGCTCACTGTTGATATTTAAGTGATGGAAGCATAATGAGAAGAGAGAACTGTAGGCATAGAGTGGTTCCAGTAGAAACACTCTATGTATATTTGAGAACAAATGTCCATGAATCTCTGCAATTTTCGGAAGCAGACAAATAGGGTATTGGCTGTGGAGGGATACACACTGATGTGAGCGCATTCTTTTTTTTTTGAGATGGAATCTGGCTCTGTCGCCCAGGCTGGAGTGCAGTGGGGCAATCTCGGCTCACTGCAACCTCCGCTTCCCAGGTTCAAGCGATTCTCCTACCTCAGCCTCCTGAGTAGCTGAGACTACAGGCGCCTACCACCACGCCCAGCTAATTTTTTGTATTTTTAGTAGAGACGAGGTTTCTCTCACTGTGTTAGCCAGGATGGTCTTGAACTCCTGACCTTGTGATCCGCCTGCCTCGACCTCCCAAAGTGCTGGGATTACAGGCATGAGACACTGTGCCTGGTCTCCTTTTTGTTTTTAAGATGGAGTATATTTGAGCATGCTTCCACACTGGTGAGAAAGATCCAGACCAGTGGATTGTTTGCTAATGCTACCTTACAACAGTAGTTCGTGAGGCATACGTTTTGCAGTAATCTCCCTTCATGCTAGATAGTCAGATGGAAAAAGTATACATTGGGTAGGTGGAAAAGGGTACACTAAAGAGCTTTATTTGCAATTATTTCTTCACTGCTGAGTCTGAACATATTTGTGGGTTTGTTAGACATTTACTTTCTCAATTGCAAATTGTCTGTGTGAGTGCTTTGCTTTCACGGAGTGGGTTTGTTTGCAGTGTCTTTATTTCTGTTTTTGATTGCATTCTTTCAAACATAAGAATTGGAGTTTTAGGCCAGGCAGGGTGGCTAATGCCCATAATCCCAGCACTTTGGGAGGCTGAGGTGGGCAGATCGCTCGAGCTCAGGAGTTCGAGACCAGCCTGGGCAACATGGTGAAATCCCATTTCTACAAAAATAAACACAAAAATTAGCCAGGCATGGTGGCATGCACGTGCAGTCCCAGCTACTGGGAGGCTAAGGTGGGAGGATGGCTTAAGCCCAGGAGGCAGAGGTTGCAGTGAGCTGAGATCATGCCACTGCACTGCAGCCTGGGTGACAGAACCAGACCTTATCTCACAAAACAATAAAAGGAATTGGAGTTAAGGTGGGGTATATTTGAGTATATACCACCACCTTTGCAGTTTAACATTTAGTTATTTTATGCACATATAGATGTACTGCATATTTTATGTACATATAGATGCATCTATACATGTATAGATATATGAAAGTTTGTAAGTTTTGTGTGGTCAAATCTATCTGTCATACTGTGTTCCCCTGATTGCTTTTTTTATTTTTTTATTTTTTTATTATTATACTTTAGGTTTTAGGGTACATGTGCACAATGTGCAGGTTTGTTACATATGTATCCATGTGCCATGTTGTTTTGCTGCACCCATTACCCCGATTGCTTTTATAAACATACAAAGTTCTTCTGCATCATTTGAGTAAATAAATGGCCTTTAATACATTTCCAGTTTATTTTCATCTGTGTTATTTGTAATTGCGCTTTTGTCATTTTGTCGTTCAATCTATTTCTACAAGTCGCACTGTCTTTGACCATCATTTGGAAGGCATTCTTCTTCTTCATTTGACTAAAGATCACCTTTATCTTTTATAAACATATGTGATCCATGTTTATGTAAGATAAAACTATAAATTTAGATACCTCTCGCTCAATTATACAGTATATTCTCTTATGACTAGGTCTGTGTTTTGTTTTGTTTTGTTTTGTTTTGAGACAGAGTCATGTTCTGTGCCGAAGCGGGAGTGCAGTAGCACGATCTTGGCTCACTGCAACCTCCACCTCCCAGGTTCAAGCGATTCTCCTGTCTCAGCCTCCCAAGTAGCTGGGACTACAGACATGCGCCACCACGCCCGGCTAATTTTTGTATTTTTTGGTAGAGACGGGGTTTCTCCATGTTGGCCAGGCTAGTCTTGAACTCCCGACCTCAAGTGATGCTTCTGCCTTGGTCTCCCAAAGTGCTGGAATTAGAGGCATGAGCCACCACACCCAGCCTTGTCCTGGTGTTTTATGTTTATATTTTAATAAATTGGCTCCATGTCCCATGAATTGAAATGCATCTCCTGTTTATTTTCATATGCTGCCTGTGTTCTGACCTCTGTATTCTGAGTCATCTTTTGGAATATATTGAGTCTAGATCCCTTTATTCTTAAAAGGAATATTTCTACGTCAGTTGTATGTTATATTCTCTTATGCCTAGGTCTTTGCAACTATATTTATCCACACTGAAATCATTAAATTACTGCTATTCCGTGTCTCGTTTCAGTTCATTACTGCTGCTTCTTTTGATTTTATTTAATATATTGTTATTTTGAAACCACTATATTTAAACTGATTTTATTCTCTTGCCATTCTTTTCATCTCATTACTTCTCATTTTCTTAAAATGTGTTTCTATACAATGCACATGTATTCATATACGTTTGTGAAAACACAAAAGTGAACAAAGCAAGTTAAGTCCCCGCTCATTTATATTTGGCATGAGAATGATGAAGACAGAATACAATGAAATAAATGTGTGTATGACACAATGTCCTCAGGGATTAATTGCATGAAGAAGGCATTTCAGTGTAAAAGGACTTGTCACAGTGTGTGCAGAATTTTATGTAGTAATATCAGCGAAGCCTTTGCATGTTGCAAGAAGACCAGAACCAGAACTAGAGTGTGCCCGTGGGATTGTAAATAAAGAGATCAAAATGCAAAACCCAAAAAAATAGCAAAGAATAGATTGCCAGCCAGCGTGGTGGCTCACGCCAATAATCCCAGCACTTTGGGAGGCCGAGGCGGGTAGATGACTTGAGGTCAAGAGTTTGAAACCAGCCCGACTAACATGGCGAAACCCCATCTCTGCTAAAAATACAAAATTAGCCGGGCGTGGTGGCGCATGCCTGTAATCCCAGCTACTCGGGAGACTGAGGCAGGAGAATCGCTCAAACCCCGGAGATGGAGGTTGCAGTGAGCCGAGACCACGCCATTGCACTCCAGCCCGGGCAACAAGAGGGAAACTCTGCCTGAGAAAACGTGCCCGCCTCTTCATCTTCTGTCGGACCATATAAAAACCAATTTTCCAAATCAATATGAAATAGGCTACAGGAAAAACAAGATTTTTACTGTTTCATATATTAAAAATGCCCAAATTTGTTTGTTCTTGGTTGAATTGTTGGTTTATTTCCTTTGCCCATTCTTTCCATGGGTATGTTCAATCTCTAAGTGTCTTGGCCCCAAAAAGATTTCATGACTTTTATCTTTTGGACTAATTTGTTTTTTATCTTCTATTATTTTGGTGGCGTATCAAGGAGAATATTGGGAGTTGGAGTGTGGCCGTAACCAAGGAAGCTTTTTCTTTTTTTTTATTAATTTTTTTATTGCCATAGGTTATTGGGGAACAAGTGGTATTTGGTTACATGAGTAAGTTCTTATTGGTGATTTGTGAGATTTTGGTGCACCCATCACCCAAGCAGCGTACACTGCACACAATTTGTAGTCTTTTATCCCTCACCCCCTTCCCACCCTTTTCCCCGTGTCCCCAAAGTCCATTGAGTCATTCTTATGCCTTTGCATCCTCATAACTTAGCTCCCACTTATGGGTGAGAATATACAGTTTGGTTTTCCATTCCTGAGTTACTTCACTTAGAATAATTGTCTCCAGCCGGGTGCGATGGCTCACGCCTGTAATCCCAGCACTTTGGGAGGCTGAGGCGGGCAGATCACCTTCGATCAGGAGTTCGAGACCAGCCTGGTCAACATGGTGAAACCCCATCTCTACTAAAACTACAAAAATTAGCCGGGCGTGGTGGCAGTCACCTATAATCCCAGCTACTCGGGAGGCCGAGACATGAGAGTCACTTGAACCCGGGTTGCAGTGAGCTGAGACTGTGCCATTGCACTCCAGCCTGGGGCACAAGAGGGAGACTTTGTCTCAAAAAAAAAAAAAAAGAATAATTGTCTCCAATCTTATCCAGGTCACTGCGAATGCCATTAATTCATTCAAGCAAGCTATTTCTTCTTCCTGGTCTCTCAGGAATTATCTGAGGTTATTAGATTTTTTCCCCCTTGGGTTTTATTTAATTCTCCTCTGTATGTTTATCAAGCAAAATTGTTGTTTTTATAATTTTTTATGTTTTCTTTAAACAGAAGACAGAACATGACCATACAAAAAAATGGAAAGATAATCTGATATTGAAAGCTTGCTTCATTTCCATTCCTCTCTAATATTAATAGTGTGACTGGAGGTGAGAATAGCTTGCTATAAACACAGTCCCAAGAGTCCTCATTCAGCTTCAAGTGTGTGCCCGTGTGTGTGTCTGTGCTAACTGTGCATGTGTGTGTCTGTCTTTAGTGGGGAGAGTGATTTCAAAATAACATCATTAAACAGAATTGAAAGGAGTCTTGCTAATTAACTGAAACAAGATATGAAGTAGCAATAATTTAATGTTTTCAACATGGATAAATAATTAAAGTTGCAAAGACCTAGGCATAAAAGAATATGACATACAAATGAGGTAGAGATATCCCTTTTAAGAGTAGAGGGACGCAGTGGCTCACGCCTGTAGTCCCAGCACTTTGGGAGGCCGAGGCAGGCGGATCACGAGGTCAGGAGATCAAGACCATCCTGGCTAACACGGTGAAACCCCGCCTCTACTAAAAATGCAAAAAAATTAGCCAGGCGTGATGGCAGGCACCTGTAGTCCCAGCTACTTGGGAGGCTGAGGCAGGAGAATCGCTTGAACCCAGGAGGCGGAGGTTGCAGTGAACCCACATAATGCCACTGTACTCCAGCCTGGCCAACAGAGTGAGACTCTGTCTCAAAACCAAACAAAACAAAACAAAAGCTGGGCAGAGGGACTTCCTGTATTTTGGAGCTTCAGCAGCAATGAAGTCACCTTATAGTGCAACATCTTCTGACACCATCTCCCATCACTTACTTCTCACAGATTTCCCTGCCACACTGGCTTCCTTGTTGGCCTTGAACATCTGAAACCTTCCTCTGCACCTTTGCAGTGGCCATTCTTTCTGCTGGGCACACACATTCCCAGATATCCTCATGGCTCCCGCCCTGTCTTCCTTGAGATCTCATTTCTCTTTTTAAAAATTTCAGCTTTTATTATAGATTAAAGGGTGCATGTGCAGGTTTGTTACACGGGTACATTGTGTGATGCTGAGGCTTCGGGTCCTAACAATCTCATCACTCAGGAGGTAAGCATAGGACCCAACAGGTGGTTCTTCAGCTCACATCCCCCTCCCTCCATCCTCTGTCCAGTGGTCTCCAGTGTCAATTGTTCCCATCTTTATGTTCATGTATATTCGATGTTTAGCTATCATTTATAAGTGAGAACATGCGATATTTGGTTTTCTGTTCTTGCATTAGGTCGCTCAGAATAACGGCCTCTAGCTTCATCCATGTAGCTGGAAAGGACATGATTTTATTCTTTTTTATGGCTGCCTAGTATTCCATGGTGTGTAAGTACCACAGTTTCTTTGTCCAATCCACTGTTGTTGGGCACTTGTCACCTTGACTGCTAGTATTCTCTGAACACCTAGGAAAATTAACATCCTCTATCCACCCTCTCCTTTTTACCTTCTTTCCTTTTCTTATTAGCCCTGGTCACCATCTGACATAGCATGTGATTTACTTGTATTCTTCTCCATACTTCACTGCAGGGACTTTTGTTTTTCAGCATTGTTCACTCATTGTCTAGACAGAGCCTGGAACATAGACAACACTCAATTTAAATTCCTCAAATCCATGAAAGAATTTATCATTAAAGTATTGGTTTTTGTTTTGTTTTGTCTGAGACGGAGTTTTGCTCTTGTAGCCCAGGCTGGATGGAACGCAATGGTGCCATCTTGGCTCCCTGCAACCTCCGCCTCCCAGGTTCAAACGATTTTCCTGCCTCAACCTCCCGAGTAGCTGGGATTACAGGCACGCACCACCACATCCGGCTAATTTTGTATTTTTAGTAGAGATGGGTTTTCTCCATGTTGGTCAGGCTGGTCTCAAACTCCCGACTTCAGGTGATCCGCCAGCCTCTGCCTCCCAAAGTGCTGGGATTACAGGCGTGAGCCACGGCACCTGGCAAAGTTTTTAAATACATGACCATTTGGGGAAAGGTTGAGCATCATGGGAAAGGAATTCCTAAGCACAGATGGGATGGGAGATCTCATAAAGAAGACCAGATCCACACACAAAATATAGAAATTAACTTGTTGACTATAGGATATAAATAATAGCTTTTCTGATGGGTGAATAAAGCATGCTTATGTCATGTATTTTCTCTCTTTTTTTTTTTTTTTTGATAGTCACCTCCACCACATGGAACCAGAGAATGATACACAAATTTCAGAATTTCGACTTCTGGGATTTTCAGAAGAACACAGACTGCAACGATTTCTCTTTGGAGTGTTCTTTTCCATGTACCTCATCACTGTATTTGGAAACTGGCTTATCATCCTGGTTATCATTTTATGCTCCCACCTCCACACCCCCATGTACTTCTTCCTCTCCAACCTGTCCTTTGTAGACATCTGTTTTGCTTCCACCACGGTCCCAAAGATGCTGGTGAATATCCAGACACAGAGCAAAGTCATCACCTATGCAGGCTGCATCACCCAGATGTACTTTTTCATACATTTTGTAGGATTGGACAGCTTCCTCCTAACTGTGATGGCCTATGACCGGTTTGTGGCCATCTGTCACCCCCTGCACTACACGGTCATCATGAACCCTCAACTCTGTGGACTGCTGGTTCTGGCGTCCTGGATCATGAGTGTCTTGCATTCCTTATTACATAGCTTAATGGTGCTGCGGTTGTCCTTATGCAGAGAGTTGGAAATCCCCCACTTTTTCTGTGAACTTAATCAGGTCATCCACCTTGCCTGTTCTGACACCTTTCTTAATGACATGGCGATGTATTTGGCAGCTGTGCTGCTGGGTGGAGGATGTCTCGCTGGGATCCTTTACTCTTACTCTAAGATAGTTTCCTCCATATGTGCAATCTCATCAGCTCAAGGGAAGTACAAGGCATTTTCCACCTGTGCATCTCACCTCTCAGTTGTCTCCTTGTTTTATTGTACGAGCCTAGGAGTGTACCTTAGCTCGGCTGCAACCCACAACTCACACTCAGGTGCAATAGCCTCAGTGATGTAC
This sequence comes from Nomascus leucogenys, assembly GCF_006542625.1. Taxonomy (NCBI): domain Eukaryota; kingdom Metazoa; phylum Chordata; class Mammalia; order Primates; family Hylobatidae; genus Nomascus; species Nomascus leucogenys. The sequence continues at coordinate 56,166,449 of NC_044390.1, read as the reverse complement.
ACTGTGGTCACCCCCATGCTGAACCCCTTCATCTACAGCCTGAGGAATAAGGACATAAAGAGGGCTCTGAAGAATTCTTTGGGAGGGAAACTAGAAAAGTGCCAGTTGTCCTAGGGCTGAAGCTATATCCATGATTGCAAGGCTCAAAGCCTCAGAGCCAGATATTGCTGTTGTTTAATCAGATCATGGAAGTGGAAATTGCTCTTTTTTTTTTTTTTTTTTTTTGAGACAGAGTTTCACTCTGTCGCCCAGGCCAGAGTGCAGTGGCGCCATCGCCGCTTACTGCAAGCTCCGCCTCCTGGGTTCATGCCATTCTCCTGCCTCAGCCTCCCGAGTAGCCGGGACTATAGGCACCCGCCACCGCACCCGGCTAATTTTTTGTATTTTCAGTAGAGACGGGGTTTCACTATGTTAGCCAGGATGGTCTTGATCTCCTGACCTCGTGATCCAACCGCCTCTGCCTCCCAAAGTGCTGGGATTACAGGCGTGAGCCACTGCACCCGGCTGGAAATTGCTCTATTTATTTCCTGAAGTTTCCATTTCTTTTATCTCAACTGCTTCATCAAACTTAAGCAACTCCTATTATTAAGCTTTCCTCTCTCTCTAATATTCAACAGACTTTTGCCTTGTTTTCCTCCTTTTTCAAAGTTATTCCCAACCTTGGGTCAGAAACAATTTGGAGATTCCCATTTGCCTCATAGGGTGATGAGTTGTACTATTCCTATGGAATAAACTACGCTTGGCACTGAGGCCATTCATGTAATTTTATTGGAGAAGAATTTCTGAGGCTATGGTTTTTCACTTTTTGTGTTTGTCATTCATTTCTGTATCACTGCCTTAATTGATCTTCCTGATAATATAGACTTTAACGTACTAGGGTATTTTATAGCTGGTCATGGGATTTTTCACTCCCATTAGGATCCTGTTCGCTTCTTGAACTCAGTATTCATGGATTCTACTACATTTACTGGCACTGAGTACTTAATCAAAAGTTGCTCATCAAATAAACGTTCCAAGTGTAGTCTACACAGAAAGACAAATTGGCATAAATCAATTGGCTTTACATGACCTTAGAGTTAGAGAGGACCTTAAATTGATAGAGTAACATTTTCAATTATGTACTAAATTCCTATGGAAGGTTTGTTTTCGATGATGTACATCCACTTATTGAAGTGTGGAAGCTTGTTGTTCATGTATAATGAGGCTTGTTGATCTGAGTGAAAGATTTGGTGTCATAGTCTATATTATTTTATTGTATCATCTTGCTGTTTCTACTTGAAAATTCTAGTGTTACCTACAAATATGACTACTTACATTGTCCAAAAAATATTCCCCCCTTTAACAAATGTAATCATAACACAAAATACAGATGATTGAACAATATGTGTATTTACTTGATCATCAATTCCTTTACATCTTTTATGATCTAAATTCTTTTCAGTCCTCATGATCAAAGATTATTCTGTTTATATCTGGATATTTATATCTTTCCTGAAAGTTGGAAAGTTTTCAGTTTTTTTTAATAAGCTTTCTGTCCCTTTGTTCATTCCTTCTCTTTCTTGATTCCTGTTAATTCAAATATTTACCCTCTTTATGCTGCCCCATAAATCCCATAAGTTTTCTTCACTCCTTTTTATTCTGTTTTTCTCTTCTGAGTGTATGTTTTCTAATAATATGTCTTCAAGTTCATAGGTTATTTCTTCTGCTTTATCAATCCTGCTGTTGACACCAGATTGCATTTTTCATTTCATTCAATGTATTTTTCATCTTGAGAACTTCTAGAGTTTTTAAATCATTTCAGTCACTCTGTTAAATTTCCAATTTTGTTCATGTATTGTCTTTCTGATTTTGTTGAATTGTTTCTCTGTATTTTCTTAAAGTTTGCTGCACTTCCTTAAAACAATTATTTTTGAATTCTTTGTCAGAAAGTTCATATATCTCCATTTCTTTCTTTTTAATTTAAAATATATAAATAAAAAATTGTTTTTAAAAAAATTAAAAATCACAATACAACAATAAAAATAAAACAAATTTTTAAATAGAGTATAAAAACTATTTACAGAGCATTTACACTGTATTCAGTATTATAAGTACTTTAGAAATGATTTAAAGTATACAGGAGAATGTGAATAGCTGATATGCAAATACTATGCCATTTTATATAAGAGACTTCAACATCAGTGGATTTTGTTATCTGCAGGGTGTCCTGAAACCAATCCCCTGCAGATAATAAGGAATGACTTAATACAGAGAAGAAAAGTGAGAGGTTAACCCAGGAATAAAGCATCGACCAGCTGAATGTTGCATTACTTGAACACATGAGCATTGTAAACCCTATAGTAGGTCTTCCCATCTGGTGAGAAAGATCTCATCTTGTTGATTATTCCTTCAGGCAGAAAATTGTCACTCAGAGGGGATGCTGTGTCTCACTATTCTTATTTTCTGGAACTGTTTTAATGGTATTTTATTTGGGCTTTAAAAATCGATCCTAGCCACTATAGGCATAGTGGCTCATGCCTATAATGTCAGGATTTTGGGAGGTTGAGGCAGGAGGATCACTTGAGCCCAGGCTGTTCCCAGACCAAAGCAAAGGTCGGGCTGCTTATTCTCACGGCCCATTAATGAGATGCAGATGAACTAGGGAGGAAGAGAGTTTTTATTTCTGTAGCTGGTTACAGGGAGAAGGCCTGGAAATTATCACCAGATCAACTCAAAAATTACAAAGTTTTCCAGAGCTTATATACCTTCTAAGCTATATGTCTATGTGTAAGTGTGCGTTCATCTAAAGACATAAGTGATTAACTTCTTTTAATCTATAACTAAGATCTGAGTCCTGAAGACCTTCCTCTGGAGCCTCAGTAAATTTACTTAATCTAAATGGGTCCAGGTGCTGGAGTGATTACCCTTATCTTGTCTCCCAATAGATCATGGAGGTTTAGGGAGTTCCTTCAGACCCCCAATAAACTTGTTTGTGGAGGCCTGGGGAGTTTCTTCAGACCCCCAATAAAACTTGTTTAATCCTAAATGGGTCCTGTTAAGAATTCCTTCATTATCTTCTCATGTTTCAGGGCCCAGGAAAGGCCTAGGCAAAACTCTGGGTAGGCTTTTTTTTTTTTTACATTCCAGCCTTTGTATAAAGGCACTGGCTCTGTCAGTTTTTAATATTTAACTTAACTACTCAGTCAGTGCTGAAACAGTTGTTACAGAGGCCTGCGTTAGTAGGACCTGGCCTGCCACAAGGTGTTTGAGACCAGTCTGGCCAACATAGCAAGACCCCATCTCTACCGAAAAAAAAATGAAAAAAAAATTGGTCCTTTGTGAATTGTTAAAGATGTTCTATATTCTCTGGAATGGAGTAACAAGGGGCATCCAATGGACTTGTTTTGAACCTGTAAAAGTGTAGATACCTTCAGGGTCCTGCCTGGGCAGCCAGGCAAGCCACCTCTCATCTTACTTCTCTTTGCATGCCTGGAACTTTCTCTATATTGCACCTTCAATAGTAAGAATAGAACTTGTGGCAAAGTCATTGGAATGGTTTTGTTTGGAGTTGTGTGTGGTTCCTGTCCACAACTCCAAGTGAAGTTGCTCAGGACTCACAAGGTCTTTTAAAAAAAACAAAAAAACAAAACGTGTCTGCTCATGCGCAAAGAAACTCCATCTAAAATGTTGAGGCCAGGCGCAGTGGCTCTCACCTGTAATCCCAGCACTTTGGGGGGCTGAGGCCAGTGGATCGCTTGACGTCAGGAGTTTGAGACCAGCTTGGCCAACATGGCAAAACCCCGTCTCTACTAAAAATACAAAAATTAGCCTGGCATGGTGGTGGCTGCCTGTAGTCCCAGCTACTCAGGAGGCTGAGGCAGGAGAATTGCTTGAACCCGGGAGATAGAGGTTGCAGTGAGCCGGGATCGTGCCACTGCACTCCAGCCTGAATGACAGAGCAAGATTCTGTCTCAAAAATAAATAAATAAAAATAAAAAAATAAAATGTTGAGGAAACCATCATGGGGGAGGACAATAAACAATGGAAGCCACACCAGGCAGAAAAGAGTATCATAAGCAAAGAGCCCCAGAGGAAGGGATTCCCATACCTGGTATCCAAGATGCTCCCAAGAATACAAAACTAGCAGAAAAAATGTTTCTTTCTATTTTGGCTCCCTCACTCATGGGAATGAAATTGTTCAGAGAATAGAGTTAGAACGGAGTGATTAATTTAATGAGCATTCATGAGAATTCAACCTCTAAGTCTGATAGTAAATATGCCCCTTACACCTGTTACTTACTGCTCGAATGTTCCAAGAAGCAGGGAGTTCAACTTTCAGAGGACTTACGCCCGAGGCCACATCTCCGTCCATCCCTGAAGCTGAGTTGAACCTCCATCACCCAGGGAAGAAAGGACCTAGGGAACTAGAGGCTCAGCAATGCCCCGGAGCATCTGAGGTGGCGAACAGGTATGGAGGCAGGCAGAGCTCTTAAAGGAAGAACTTTGGCGGTGGAAATGGGGACAGTGTGGTGAGGACAGTCCATTCACTTAAAGCAACCTGCACAATGAATTCCTGTGTCTCTCTTAGCTCTTCCTCTTAGCTCCCTCTCAGGTGTCTTCCTACCCCTTCCAGGACCAAATTCTGAGGCTCTTTCACCTTCCTAATAAAAATTGATCTTCTGTTAGCTTCTAGTATCTCTCAAAAGTTTCTCACCCAGCCGTCTTAGCTGTTTTTCTGGAGCCATTTAAAGTGCTTCCAAGAAATAAAATAAGAAAAACAAAAAAGAAAAAGAAAAAATAATAAAAATGCTTCCATTCTCCTGTATCAAAGATGCTCCTATATTGTTTACTCATAATATCTTACTCAGTTACTCATTCATTCATTCATTCACTAAAGAAACGTTCCCTGAGATTTCATAGTTAGCACTTGCAAGCCCATTGCATACATCTTCTGACATTAGTTTGCTTAATATTTCTGTGTCTCGGTCTCCATATCTGTAAGATGAGTATAATAGTCATATCCGCTTCATGGGGTTAAGATGAGAATTAAATTAGATCTACCCTATGATCCACTAATCCCACTGCTGGGTATATATTCAAAAGAAAGGAAATCCATGTATCGTTTTTGGTTTTGGTTGTCGGTTTTTTGGTTTTGGGTTTTTGGTTTTTTGAGACGGAGTTTTGCTCTGTCACCCCAGCTGGAGTGAAGTGGTGTGATCTCAGCTCACTGCAGCCCCCGCCTCCCAGGTTCAAGTGATTCTCCTGCCTCAGCCTCCTGAGTAGCTGGGATTGCAGGTGCCCGCCACCACACCCAGCTGATTTTTGTATTTTTAGTAGAGATGGGGTTTCTCCATGTTGGCCAGGCTGGTCTTGAACTACCGACCTCAGGTGATCCACCCATCTCGTCCTCCCAAAGTGCTGGGATTACAGGCATGAGCCACCATGCCCAGCCTGGAAATCTGTATATCAAAGAAATATCTGTACTTCCATGTTTATTGCAGCACTATTCACAATATCCAAGATATGTAATCAACCTAAGTGCTTATCACTAGATGAATGGATAAAGAAAATGTGGTACCTAAATGAAGGAATACTATTCAGAATGAAATCCTGCCAGTTGCTGCAACAGGGATGAGACTGGGGGTCATTATGCTAAGTGAAATAGGCCAGGCACAGAAAGACAAATATTGCATGTTCTCGCTCATATGTGGGAGCTAAAACATGTTGATCTCATGGAGGTAGAATGTAGAATGATAGTTATCAGCGAGTGGGAAGGGTAGGGGGTGATGAGGCAAGGTTGACTCATGGGTATAAAAATATAGTTAGAAGGAATACGTTCTAGTGTTTGACAGCACAGTAGCGGATTATAGTTAACAATAATTTTTTTTTTTTTTTTTTTTTTGAGACAGAGTCTCTCTCTGTCGCCCAGGCTGGAGTGCAGTGGTGCGATCTCGGCTCACTGCAGGCTCCGCCTCCCGGGTTCACACCATTCTCCTGCCTCAGCCTCTCCGAGTAGCTGGGACTACAGGCGCCCGCCACCGCGCCCGGCTAATTTTTTGTATTTTTAGTAGAGACGGGGTTTCACCGTGGTCTCGATCTCCTGACCTCGTGATCCGCCCGCCTCAGCCTCCCAAAGTGCTGGGATTACAAGCGTGAGCCACCGCGCCTGGCCTAACAATAATTTATTGTATATTTCAAAATAGCAAGAAGAGGAGATTTGAAATGTTCCCAACACAAATAAATGATAAATGTCTGAGGTGATGGATATGCTAATTACTCTGCTGTGATCATTATATATTGTATGCATATATCAAAATAGCACATGGACCCCATAAGTATATACAATTATTATGTATCAATTTTTTAAAATAACTATAATAAACATTTTAATTTAAAATGAGGATTAGATTGGCCGGGTGCGGTGTCTTACACCTGTAATCCCAGCACCTTGGGAGGCTGAGGCAGGTGGATCACAAGGTCAGGAGATCGAGACCATACTGGCTAACACAGTGAAACCCCGTCTCTACTAAAAATACACAAAAAATTAGCCGGGCGTGGTGGCAGGCGCCTGTAGTCCCAGCTACTCGGGAGGCTGAGGCAGGAGAATGGGGTGAACCCGGGAGGAGGAGCTTGCGGTGAGCCGAGATCGCACCACTGCACTCCAGCCTGGGCTACAGAGTGAGACTCCGTCTCAAAAAAAAAAAAAAAAAGAGGATTAAATTAAAGATCATGCACAATTTTTAATAGTCTCCAAGATCTAGTGAACACCTACTCATGTTAATTATTATTAATGCATTATTATAAACACATTTTCATTCATTAAATCAAAAAATTGTGATGATGGTCAAATGAACTAAGACATATAAAATATATGACAAGTGCTTGACATGCAAAAGTCCTTAATAGATTTTAGCTATTATTACTTTTAGTTGTTGAGTATTTACAAGTTTCCAGTCCCTGTTCCAGGAATTTTATATTCTTGGATTTTTTTAAAAAAAATTTCTTTTTAAGTTCAAGGGTACATGTGCAGTTTTGTTACATAAGTAAATGTGTGTCATGAGGCTTTGTTGTACAGATTATTTCATCGCCCAGGTATTAAGCCTAGCACCCATTAGTTATTTTTCCTGATCCTCTCCCTCCTCCCCCTCCACCCTCCAATAGGCCCCAGTGTGTGTTGTTTCCCTCTGTGTGTCCACGTGTTCTCATCATTTAGCTCCCACTTACAAGTGAGAACATGTGATATTTGGTTTTCTGTTCCTCTGTTAGTGTGCTAAGGATAATGGCCCCCAGCTCCATCCATGACCCTGCAAAGGACGTGATCTTGTTATTTGTTATGGCTGCCTAGTATGCCATGGTGTATATGTGCCACATTTTCTTTATCCAGTCTATCATTGATGGGCATTTAAGTTGATTCCATGTCTTTGCTATTGTGAATAGTGTCGCAATGAACATACTCGTGCATGTGTCTTTATAAAAGAAGGATTTATATTCCTTTGGGTATATACCCAGTAATGGGATTGCTGGACCACATAGTATTTCTATCTTTAAATCTTTGAGGAATAACCACACCGACTTCCACAATGGTTGAACTAATTTACACTCCCTCCAACAGTGTATAAGCTGTTCCCTTTTCTCCACAACCTCACCAGCATCCATGCTTGTTAATGTTTGAAATGATGGAGATGTATTTTCTAAGAGATTCAACTGTACATATGAATGCTACTTTTATTTTCCCTTGGACTCACTTTTTTATTAATTTTTATTTTTGAATAATTTGGATTTACAGAGTAGTTACAGAGAGAGTACAGAGTTCGCATAATTCCCTTACCTATTCCCATGGGAACTAGATAAAAGCAATGGTTGAAAAACATTCTGAATGTCCCTCTGAATGCCACCTTAGAAGGGCTACTGCTTTTTACAGATTTGTTTTGCTTCAGCTGCCTTACTAAAATCATGCTCAGTTAAAATAAGTTTTCAGGCTGGGCGTGGTGGCTCATGCCTGTAATCCCAGCACTTTGGGAGACTGAGGTGGGCGGATCACAAGGTCAGGAGTTCGAGACCAGCCTGACCAACATAGTGAAACCTCGTCTCTACTAAAAGTACAAAAATTATCTGGGCGTGGTGGCATGTGCCTGTAATCTAAGCTACTCAGGAGGCTGAGGCAGGAGAATTGCTTGAACCCAGGAGGTGGAGGTTGCAGTGAACCGAGATCGTGCCCCTGCACTCCAGCCTGGGAGAAGAGCGAGACTCTGTCTCAAAAAGAGAAAAAAAGAAGAAAAAAGAATAAGTTTTCAGCTACCAATCCATTATCCACAGCCAATCCATCATCTGAAAACAAAGTTATGTTGCCTTTTTAATATAGGTCTCATTTCTTTTTCTCCTTGTATTGCATTCGTTGAAACTTCCAGGGCACTGACAAATAATTACTAATAATAAACATACGTTTCCTTTTTAATTCTTAAAGGAGAATTCTCCTGTTGTTCCTGCCACACAGCCTTGCCAGGGCATTTTTGGAAGTAAGTTCTGTTTATTTAATTCCTTTCTTGGTTATTGATCTGTTTTCCTCCATCCTGAATCAACTTTGGGCACTTATATTTTTCCAGAAATAAATTTGTTTCTTGGGGATTTTCACATTTTTTAAATTATACTTTAGGTTTTAGGGTACATGTGCACAATGTGCAGGTTTGTTACATATGTATCCATGTGCCATGTTGATTTCCTGCACCCATTAACTCGTCATTTAGCATTAGGTATGGATTTTCACACTTTTAACATGGCGTTATAAATAACATTATCTTGCAAAGTTGAGCGTTGCCTTATCTCTGTGTTCATTTTTTTCTCATTCTTGGTTGTAGGCCTTTCTGCTCTTTCTCCCTCTTTGTATCCCTTTTGTTACACTTCTGTCTAATTTTTTCTATTTGTTTGTGTTTGCCAAAGAATTAGCTCTGGAATTTATTTTTCAGTTCCAGAATATTTCTTCTTTTTAGTTCATTAACTCTGCTTTGATCTTTATTAGCTACTCTTTTCTGTTTTAACAGAATGTTAAATGTTTTCTGATAATTTTTAACAAAATCAAATTTTACAATATTGATTTTGTAACATTTGTATTGACAATATCTTCAAATTTTTAAGTTTTTATTTCTTGAGGATAGACTACACATGTACTCATTTGCAATTTTCAAACAATATACTAAAAAAGTAATCTAAAAATCAAGATTAATATTAACACTCAAAGATGATCCTTCTCATACTTTGGGATATGTTGTTATAGATCATTTTTTTTGGTGCCAATATGTGTATAATTATAAGAGATCCATAGGCCGAGTTCATTTCTGTAGCTCAGAAAAGGAGACCAAATGTCTTTTCATAGCAGTATCTGAAATGTTTTCTTTCCACATGTTCCACATGATGGAATTTTGCATTCTTCTTTTCTTTTTTTTTGAGACGGAGTCTCACTCTGTCGCCAGGCTGGAGTACAGTGGCGCGATCTCAACTCACTGCAACCTCCACCTCCTGTGTTCAAGCAATTCTCCCTCAGCCTCCCGAGTAGCTGGGAGTAGCTGGGATTACAGGCGCGTGCAACCATGCCCAGCTAATTTTTGTATATTTAGTAGAGACGGGGTTGCACCATGTTGGCCAGGATGGTCTCCATCTCTTGACCTCGTGATCTGCCTGCCTTGGCCTCCCAAAGTGCTGGGATTACAGGCACAAGCCACCGCCCCTGGCCGGAATTTTGCATTCTTACTCTTGTTTCATACAGACATTTCAATTCCCTCAGTGAAAGGGGTATGTCATTGTTAATTTTACTTTTTTAGATTAACAGTAAAAATAAAACATTTTCTCAAACATTTATTACCCTTTTTACAGTTCATTTTATGAAGCTTTAATATTCTATTTATTTTCCCCAGCAATGCATTAATATTTCAATGATTTATAATTTTCTTTATAAAGATACTAACTTTTGTCGGTTAAATAGATTATTTTTGCATTCTAACTTTCTGCAAGGCACATTTTCTCATTCAGAATTTTTCAATTTATGGTTCCAGTTGCTGACCTCTTTTTTCTATCAAAGGGGAATTATTCAGAAAGAATTTATACTTTCAAAGATTACGTCTATCCACGTATAAATTTACATAATCTATGTTTATCTATGTTTTCTTCAGATAGCTTATGTAGTCTCTTGTTTGCTTGAAATGTACTTGGGACTACAGAGATGGGATTTGACATTATTTTTTCTAAATAATTAATCATTAAACACTTATTTATACCTTTAAAAAACACTATTTAAAATAACTAAAGGAGGCCAGGGAAGATGGCTCACACCTATAATCCCAGCACTCCGGGAGGCTGAGGTGGGTGGATCACGTGAGATCAGGAGTTCAAGACCAGCCTGACCAACATGGTGAAACCCCATCTCTACTAAAAATACAAAATTAGCCAGGAACGGTAGCACATGCCTATAATCCCAGCTACTTGGGAGGCTGAGGCAGGAGAATCGCTTGAACCCAGGAGGCGCAGGTGCAGCGAGCCAAGATCGCGCCATTGCACTTCAGCCTGGGCAACAAGAGCGAAACTTCATCCAAAACAAACAAACAAACAAACCACAAAACAAACAAAAAACTAAAGCATAATTGGATTGCTTGTAACACAAGGGATAAATGTTTGAGAGGATGGATGCCCCATTCTCCATGATGTGATTCTTATGCTTTGCATGCCTGTATCAGAACATCTCATGTACCCCATAAGTACATACACCTATTATGTACCCACAAAAATTAATAATAAGTTGTAAAAAGAGAAATAGTGAATAAGACCTAGTATTTGCTAGCACAACAGGGTGAGTATAGTCAAAATCAATTTAACTGTACATTTTAAAATAACAAAAAGAGTATAATTTGATTGTTTGAAACACAAAGGATAAATGCTTGAGGGGATGGATACTGCATTTTCCATGATGTCATTACCATATGCATTGCATGCCTGAATCAAAATATGTCATGTAGCTCATAGAGATATACACTTACCCACACAACTTAAAAATTAAAAAATAAAAAAAATTTTTTAAACACACTAAAGTATCCAGAAATAAAAAATGCAAGTTAACATGATAAAAATTACACATTCTAAATCACAGTGAACATCATATTAAATTACAAAACTCTAGGGTTATTCTATTTAAAAAAGAAGAAGAAAAAGAAGAATGCCAACTCCTACCATAAATTTTAAAAGGATTCTAAAATTTCAAACCAATGCAATAAGACCTAAAAGAGAAATAGGTGTTATTAATTAGTATTATTTGGAGAAAATAGATGAAATTTAGAGAAAAACATGAAACTAACAAGATAACCCAGAAAAAGAACATGGCACCTCATCAATACAAAAAAATCAAATGACTTCCTAATATAATACAAACAGCAGAGATGTTATGTGGGGGAGTATTACATTAAAATATTAAGAAATTAACATAATCTATATGTGTATTTTTAACACATGAACAAAAATGTTTACCCAAAAAAGGATTAAAATATGCAGAGGAACATTTCTGCTACTAGAATGAGAATTTGAACATACTAAAGATGCCAATTTCTCTCCAAATTAATTAATAACTTTAATGTAATCTCCAATAAAATTCCAATGGCATTTTTCTTGCAACATGGCTAGAGGATTCTAAAGCTCATCTGGGAGGATAAACTGGCACATCAGAAATAAAATTATGAAAAAAACAATACTAAGCAAATTTCTCAACTCAATGTTTAAGTATATTTTGAAGATAGACAATTAAAAGCAATTCTTCTGCCTCAGCCTCTCTAGTAGCTGGGACTACAGGTGTGTGCCACCACGCCCAGCTAATTTTTGTATTTTTATTAGAGACAGGGTTTCACCATGTTGGCCAGGCTGACCTCGAACTCCTGACCTCGTGATCTGCCCACCTTGGCCTCCGAAAGTGCTGGGATTACAGGCGTGAGCCACCGCGCCCAGCCGGAAATATCTTAATTAAAAAAAACAAAACAAAACTGAGAAAGGCCATCTACAGATTATCCTAAGAGAAGAAAATATAAAACTATAATTAATCAACAACTTCTTTGTCTTTAAGAAAACTTAGAAAGTAAGTAAAAGTCCAACATGGGCAAGTTTTAAAGAGCCATTTCCGTATGGCAGAATATTTTGATCTGAGGGAATCAGATGACGGAAAATGGGGATAAAATTTAATTCTATATCTAAAAACTCTAGGGCTTTTCTATTTCAAAGTTCCATTTTTGTTGAGTTTAGGTAGGGAGATTGATGATATAAATGAAATGTAAACAATGATTATTAAAAATAGTGGTTATTATTTTTTAGCAGAAGGGGCATCCAAGATCCAGGGGATTTAACATGTAGAAATTACAACTGGGCACAGTGGCTTGCACCTGTAGTCCCAGCTACTTGGGAGGCTGAGGCAGGAGGATCACTTGAGCCCAGAAGTTCGAGACTGCAGTGAGCTAGGATGGCGCCACTTCACTCCAGCCTGGGCAGCAGAGCAAGAACTTGTCTCTAAAACAAAATGAAAAATAAATTACAGGAATGCAGCACAATAGAAGAAAAAGCCTTCTGAGGATTGAAATTCTGCCTAGAATTAGGGAATTCTCATTGCCTGATTTCCTAATCCCCATGCCTTAGGCAGAAAGGGCAAGAGCAGCCACCAGGGATGCTGGGGAGGGAATGATTGCTTAGGGATACAGGCAAGCGCTGAAGCAATAGTCCTCAAACTTGAGTGTGCATCAGAATTCCCTAGAGGGCTTGTTAAAACCCAGAATGCCGGCCGGGCACGGTGGCTCACGCCTGTAATGCCAGCACTTTGGGAGGCTGAGGCGGGCGGATCATCTGAGGTCAGGAGTTTGAGACCAGTCTGGCCAACATGGATAAACCCTGTCTCTCCTAAAAACACATCACACACACACACACACACACACACACACACACACACACACACACAGTTACCTCAGCGTGGTGGTGTGCGCCTGTAGTGCCAGCTTCTCAGGAGGCTGAGGCATGAGAATTGCTTGAACCTGGGAGGCAAAGGTTGTAGTGAGCTGAGATTGCACCATTGCACTCCAGCCTGGGCAACAGAGTGAGACTCTGCCTCAAAAAAAAAAAAAAATTAAGATTAAAAGGCCAGACGCGGTGGCTCATGCCTGTAATCCCAGCACTTTGAGAGGCCGAGGCGGGCAGATCACAAGGTCAGGAGTTCAAGACCAGCCTGACCAACATGGTGAAACCCCATCTCTACTAAAAATACAAAAATTAGCTGGGCATGGTGGTGCATGCCTATAATTCCAGCTACTCAGGAGGCTGAAGCAGGAGAATTGCTTGAACCCGGGAGGTGGAGGTTGCAGAGAGCCCAGATTGCGCCACTGCACTCCAGCCTGGGTGAAAGAGCGAGACTCCATCTCAAACAAACAAACAAACACCAGCATGCTGGCTCCATACCCAGAGTATCAGATTCAGTTGGTCAGGTGGGCATGATAAGGCGCATGTCTAATGAGTTCCCAGGTGATGCTGATGGGGCTGTTCCAGGAACCACAGTTTGAGGACCAATAATGTAGAGATGACTTCTCCAGGTAGTGATGGTAACTGTAACTTGTTGGCAAAGAAATCCAATAATTAGCCAAAATGCATGATTTCTTGAGTTCCCTGGGTTTGAATAAAGGATATTGCAGTCATTCTGGGGAGTTCCTATTTGGAGTAAATTTTGTGTGGCTGTTTTTTTTTTTCCTCCTTCTCAGCGAACCCAGCGGCCCCATGGAAAGAGGAAACCAAACAGAAGTTGGAAACTTTCTCCTTCTGGGATTCGCAGAGGACTCTGACATGCAGCTTCTCCTCCATGGGCTGTTCCTCTCCATGTACCTGGTTACCATCACCGGAAACCTGCTCATCATCCTGACCATCAGCTCGGACTCCCACCTCCAAACCCCCATGTACTTCTTCCTCTCCAACCTGTCCTTTGCTGACATCTGTTTCGCATCCACGACTGTCCCAAAAATGCCGGTGAATATCCAAACACAAAGCAAAATGATCACTTTTGCAGGCTGCCTCACCCAGATATTTTTTTTTCATTGCATTTGGATGCCTGGACAATTTGCTCCTGACCGTGATGGCCTATGACCGCTTCGTGGCCATCTGTCACCCCCTGCACTACATGGTCATCATGAACCCCCAGCTCTGTGGACTGCTGGTTCTGGGGTCCTGGTGCATCAGTGTCATGGGTTCCTTGCTTGAGACCTTGACCATTTTGAGGCTGTCCTTCTGCACAAATATGGAAATTCCGCACTTTTTTTGCAATCCTTCCGAAGTCCTGAAGCTTGACTGTTCTGACACCTTCATCAAGAACATCGTGATGTATTTTATGACCATTGTCCTGGGTGTTTTTCCTCTCTGTGGAATCCTATTCTCTTATTCTCAGATTTTCTCCTCCGTCCTAAGAGTATCATCTGCCAGAGGCCAGCACAAAGCCTTTTCCACCTGTGGTTCCCACCTCTCAGTGGTCAGCTTGTTCTACAGCACAGGCCTTGGGGTCTATCTCTGTTCTGCAGCTACACCATCTTCTAGGACAAGTCTGGTGGCCTCGGTGATGTACACCATGGTCACCCCCATGCTGAACCCCTTCATCTACAGCCTGAGGAACAGGGACATGAAGGGGTCACTGGGGAGACTCCTCCTCAGGGCAGCGTCTCTCAAAGAGGGCACCATTACCAAGCTCTCATGAATTGCAGTGAACACAATACTGAGTCCAGACTGGCCTCTTTCAGCCAGTATTTCGACTTCTGTTTTTATGCATTTTTTTGAGACGGAGTCTTGCTCTGTCACCCAGACTGGAGTGCAATGGCATGATCTCGTCTCACTGCAACCTCCACCTCCCAGGTTCAAGCAATTCTCCTGCCTCAGCCTCCTTAGCAGCTGGGATTACAGGCATGCGCCACAATGCCCAGCCAATTTTTTGTATTTTTAGTAGAGACGGGGTGTCACCATGTTTGTCAGGCTGGTCTTGAACTCCTGACCTCATGATCCACCTGCCTCGGCCTCTCAAAGTGCTGGGATTACAGGCATGAGCCACCATGCCCAGCCACTTTTTTTTTTTCAAGGAGTCTCACTCTGTCACCCAGGCTGCAGTGCAATGGTGCCATCTCGGCTCACTGCAACTGCCGCTTCCCGGCTTCAAGTGGTTCTTCTGCCTCGGCCTCCGAGTAGCTGGGATTACAGGCACCCACCACCACGCCTGGCTAGTTTTTGTATTTTTAGTAGAGATGGGGTTTCACCATGTGAGTCAGGCTGGTCTGGAACTCCTGACCTCAAGTAATCTGCCCATCTTGGCCTCCCAAAGTGCTGGGATTACAGGCAATGAGCCACCGCACCCTGCCTTCTTTTATACGTATTAAAGCTTCTCTTCCCTTGCATCTTCCTTTGGAACGTTTCCTGCCCTTGCTACTGCTAATAAAGTTATATAGGATCACCGTATTTGACTTTCTAATCAGTAATCTTAACTTTGTATGAATACAGCCTGGTGTTTTCTCCGTTATCTTTAGTAATGATTTGGATTTTGTTTTTTGTTTTGTTTTGTTTTGTTTTGTTTTTGTTTTTGTTTTTGAGACAGTCTCCCTCTGTTGCCCTGGCTGGAGTGCAGTGGCGCCATCTCGGCTCACTGCAACCTCCACCTCCCAGGTTGAAGCAATTCCCCTGCCTCAGCTTCCTGAGTAGCTGGAACTACAGGTATGCACCACCATGTCTGGCTAATTTTTGCATTTTTAATAGAGACAGGGTTTCACCATGTTGGCTAGGCTGGTCTCAACTTCTGACCTCAAGCGATCTGCCTGCCTCAGCCTCCCAAAGTGCTGGGATTACAGACATGAGCCACCGCGCCTGGCCTGATTTGAGTTACAAATATATATATCAAATCTTACGTGTTAAATATATACCCTCAGAAGTGATGAGATATGTCCCTATTTTGGACATGTTGCCCTGGAAACTCATTTACAGAGATGTTTTTTGAGGTTACGTGAATAAAAATAACTCAAAGAGTTTCCTCCTTTTAAAATCTGATTCACTTTCCTTTCAGTCACACCAACTTTACTTAACTTTTCTACTCTTTCACAATATGGGTTCCTTGAACTTCAGAGCAATGTCTCACCCATTTTTGCAATCACAATGCCTAGCACAGTTATTGGTAAGGAGTTCATGTTTACACGATATTTGTCAAATGGAGTAGAAAAATAGATGGGTGGATGGTTAAATATAAAATAAGATCTGGACCAGAAAAATACAAATTGATTAATCTGATTACAGCTTTTGGCCAGGCATGGTGCTGCATGCCTGTAGTTTCAGCTACTCAGGAAGCTGAGGCAAGAGGATGGCTTGAACCCAGGAGGTTGAGGCTGCAGTGAGCCGTGATTATGCCACTGTACTCCAGCCTGGGTGACAGAGCGAGACTCTGTTTCTAAATAATAATAATAAGTTGTAGAGCTAGAAACAAAATTCAAGGTTATTGATATTGATATTAATAGCACTTTATATACCAGCACCGTTTAAGAGCTTTATATACATTACCTCATTTAATTTTTCCAATAACTCTTTTATGTGATTAGTATTATTTCTCATATTTACAAATAAAGAAGTAAGGGCTTATGGTAAGTAGGTAATCAGCTCAAGGTAATGATTGTAGCAACAAGGTTCAAATGTAGGGCTGTATGAATCAGACAGCTCTCCCAGGCATTATGTTACGTTACTGTGGAGTCCTAATTAGGGAAAAGGAGTCAGGTTGGCGAGACCAAGGGAAAGCAAAAAGAAGCAGATAGAAGTCTGCCCTTCTTCATGGTCCTGGACACAAAGCCCTCCTGTGCAAAATAACTCACAATCTTCCTGCACTCAGCTATCACCAGACCCTCGGCTGATACAAAAATTGCAAGTTAGCTCACTGCAACCTTGGCGTTATCAATACTGTACAAAGCCCTCTTCAGCACACAGCACAAGCATTGTCTTATAAAATCCCCAGCAAGCTTTTGTCTCTTTGCAGTCAGCTCCTCTATTGCTGGCCTGCCCATTGCTTCCTTGCAATGTATTTTCATACTTTCTCCAATAAATATGCCTTTCTTTACCTACAATTGTGTTGGTAAATTCTTCTTATCCTCCACACCACCAGCCCCAGACAGTTGCCACTCACCCATGACAGCTACCTCTAGTCAAACCTTCTAATAATAATAGTTAAACCTCAAAGGAACCAGGAATTCTCTGACATAAATTCTTACTTCTGGAATTATGCTCCCCAATCAAGAAATATTCTGTGTCTGGGAGCTGCAGCCTCAGAAATAAATGAAACCCATGAGTAAGATTTATTGTTTCCTTTGATATTTTAATTTGACTTCCTTTGATTGTTCATGAAAATTTTTGTGCTCGATCATTTTTGTGCTCGATCTTTTTGTGTTCAATGTTTTTATAGTAATTCTTTTTTCCAGCTTTACTGAGTATTGACGAATAAACATTGTACATATTCAAGGTGTATAATGATTTGATATATGTACACATTGTGTAGTGATTTACTCTAATTTATTTTAACTAAATTTTGAGTTTACCTCCTTTGATCATTTATCATCTTAGACTTTTTAAAATTCTAGTTCACTTAAAGTAGTTTTTCAATTTTTATTCTTAATCATTATGGATACACAATAGTTGTACATATTTATGGGGTACATATGAAATTTTCTTTTTTTTTTTTTTTGAGATGGAGTCTCGCTCTGTCGCCCAGGCTGGAGTGCAGTGGCACAATCTCTGCTCACTGCAAGCTCCGCCTCCTGGGTTCACGCCATTCTCCTGCCTCAGCCTCCCGAGTAGCTGGGACTACAGGTGCCTGCCACCACGCCTGGCTAATTTTTTGTATTTTTAGTAGAGACGGGGTTTCACTGTGTTAGCCAGGATGGTCTCAATCTCCTGACCTCATGATCTGCCCACCTCTGCCCCCCAAAGTGCTGGGACTACAGGTGTGAGCCACCACGCCCAGCCACATATGAAATTTTTACACATACAGTATATAGTGATCAAGTCAGTGTAATTGGGGTATGTATCACTTCAAGTATTTATCATTTCTTTGTGTTATAAACATTCCAATTCCACCTTTTTAGTTATCTTGAAATATACAATAAATTATTGCTAACTATAGTCACCCTATTGTGCTACCAAATACTAGATTTTATTCCTTCTAACTGTATTTTTGTACTTATTAACTATCCCTTCTTTATCCTCCCTCCCTCCTTACTGCCCCTCCTAGCTTCTGGTAACCATCATTCTACTCTGCTTCCATGAGTTCAGTTTTTTCAGCTCCCACACACAAGTGAGAAGATGTAATGTGTTTTTCCGTGCCTGGCTTATTTCTTTTGTTGTTGTTGTTTTGTTTTTGCTTTTTTTTTTTTTTTGAGACGGACTTTCGCTCTTGACACCCAGGCTGGAGTGCAATGGCGCGATCTTGGCTCACTGCAACCTCCACCTCCTGGGTTGAAGCCATTCTTCCTGCCTCAGCCTCCCGAGTAGCTGGGATTACAGGCAGCCACCACCACATCCGGCTAATTTTTTTATTTTTCATAGAGACCAGGTTTCATCATGTTGGCCAGGCTGGTCTTGAACTCCTGACCTCAGGTGATCTGCCTGCCTCAGCCTCCCAAAGTGCTGGGATTACAGGCGTGAGCCACCACACCCGGCCGTCTAGCTTATTTCATTTAACATAGTGTTCTGCAGTTCCACCCATGTTGATGCAAATGATAGGATCTCTCATTAATTTTATGACTGAATAGTGCTCCATTGTGCATATGTAACACATTTTCTTTATCCATTCATCTGTTGATGAACACTTAGTTTGATTCCAAATCTTAGCTATTGTGAATAGTGCTGAAACAAACATGACAGTTTGCATAAAAGATATCTTTTATGTAAGTATTTATTAAATATTTCCACAGCTTTCCATTCATCTTTTATTATCTTTATTGTTTTACCTGCAGTTGTTAAACATCTGCAGGCAAAAAAGTCCATCAGTTATCTTCTCATTTCTCTTCTTTTCTCTTTCTTCCATCTGGATTTCTGCTCAGAGGGTTAATCTATCTTTTTTTCTAGAATTCTGCTGCTATTTGACATTTTTCCTCCAACTTCATTCTATTATGGTGGCTGATGTTAAGATAGGAATTTAAGTTGATTTTGCTCCCCAATTAATAACCAATTATCCAAGTACCATTTTTAACATCCTTCCTTCCCTCAATCAAAAAATTGTTGTTTTTTCTTTTTCTTTTTCTTTTTTTTTTGAGATGGAGTTTCACTCTTGTCACCCAGGTTGGAGTGCAATGGTGCAATCTCAGCTCACTGCAACTTCTGCCTCCCGGGTTCAAGTGATTCTCCTGCCTTAGCCTCTCAAGTAGCTGGCATTACAGGCACCCGCCACCACACTCAGCTAATTGTTGTATTTTTAGTAAAGATGGGGTTTCACCATGTTGGCCAGGCTGGTCTCTAACTCCTGACCTCGGGTGATCCACCCGCCTCAGCCTCCCAAAAAGTGCTGGGATTATAGGCGAGAGCCACCATGGCCAGCCCCCTCATTGATTTTAATGTCACTTTTATAATGTAGTAGCTTCTTATTTTACTGAATTTGTTTTTTATTATCCAGCAGCATTGATATACAGTCATGCCCCACATAATGATGTTTTGGCCTACGACAGACCACGTATATTATGGTAAACCCATAAGATCATAATGGAGCTGAAAATTTTCTTTCCTTTTTTCGAGACGGAGTCTTGCTCCGTCGCCCGGGCTGGAGTGCAGTGGCGCAATCTCAGCTCACTGCAACCTCCGCCTCCTGGGTTCAAGCAATTCTCTTTCCTCAGCCTCCTGAGTAGCTGGGATTACAGGCGCCCACCACCACGCTTGGCTAATTTTTGTATTCTGAGTAGAGACAAGGTTTCACCGTGTTGGCCAGGCTGCTGTCGAACTCTTGACCTCATGATCCACCTGCCTTGGCCTCCCAAAGTGCTGGGATTACAGGCGTGAGCTACCTCGCCCGGCCCGGAGCTGAAAATTTTCTACGGCCTAATGACTTCATAGTCACCGTACTTCAGAATGCAACGCGTTACTCACACGTTTGTGTCAGCAAATCTACTGTTCCATCTGCTGTATAAAAGGCAAGCACACACGATTATATATAGTGCAGAGTACTTGACAACGAAAATAAACGACTCTGTTACTGATGTGTGTACTTACTATATTATACTTTTTCATCACTATTTTAAAGGTTATTCCTTCTACTTATTAAAAGAAAAAGTTAACCATAAAACAGCCTCAAGCATGTCCTTCAGAAGATATTCTAAAAGAAGGCATTGTTAACACAGGAGATGGCAACTCCGTGCATGGTATTGCCCCTGAAGACCTTCCAGTGGGACAAGATGTGGAGGTAGAAGACAGTAATACTGATGATCCTGACCCTGTGTAGGCCTAGGCTAATGCGTATGTTACAAATTTTTTAAACAGAAAAAAAACCCATATAGAATAAGAATATAAAGAAAAAACATTTTTGTACAGCTGTACAGTGTATTTGTTTTAAGCTACCCGTTATTACAAAACAGTCCAAAAGTGGTTTTTTGTTGTTGTTGATGTTCTGTTTGGTTTTATTTATTTATCTTTTTTTTTTTTTTTGAGAAGGGGTCTGGCTCCGTAGCTCAGGCGGGAGTGCAGTGGCGCAATCTCGGCCCACTGCAACTTCCACCTCCCGGGTTCAAGCGATTCTTCCTGCCTCAGCCTCCTGAGTACCTGGGATTACAGGCAGCCACCACCACACCCAGCTTTTGTATTTTTAGTAGAGACGGGGTTTCACCATGTTGGCCAGGCTGGTCTCGAACTCCTGACCTCAGGTGATCTGCCCGTAATCCCAGCAATTTGGGAGACCAGGGCCTGCGGATCACTTGACATCAGGAGTTTGAGACCAGCCTGACCAACATGGCGAAACCCCCGTCTCTACTAAAAATACAAAAATTAGCCGGGCATGGTGGTGGGCACCTGTAATCTCAGTTACTCGGGAGCCTGAGGCAGAAGAATCACTCGAACCTGGGAGGTGAAGGTTGCAGTGAGCTGAGATCTTGCCACTGTACTCCAGCCTGGGTGACAGAAAGAGACTCTGAAAAAAAAAAAAAAAAAAAAATATATATATATATATATATATATATATATATATATATATCTCATTACTGGGAGATATAATTGCTTTCTACTGAACTGAAAACTCACATCTGGTCTCTCCTGGACTCTGTCCCATGCACTTTTTGCTTTTGCTGATTTTAATCTGTACCCTTCACTGTAATAAATCATAACTATGAGTATGATAGCTTTTCTGAGTTCTACGAGTCTTTTTATTTTATTTTATTTTTGAGACAGGGTCTCCCTGTGTTGCCCAGGCTGGAGTGCGGTGGTGCTATCTCGGCTCACTGTAACCTTTGCCCGCGGGGCTCAACCCACTTCAGCCTCCCGAATAGCTGGGACTACAGGTGCCCACTACCGCACTTGGCTAGTTCTTGTATTTTTAGTAGAGACAGGGTTTTGCCATGTTACCCTGGCTGGTTTCAAACTCCTGGACTCAAGCAATCCTCCTGCCTTGGCCTCTCAAAGTCCTGGGACTGTAGGTGTGAATCACCACACCTGTCTTGAATTCTGAATTCTATGAGTCTTTCTTTTTTTTTTGAAACAGAGTCTTGCTCTGTCGCCAGGCTGGAGTGCAGTGGCACCAATCTCAGCTCACTGCAACCTCCGCCTCCCGGGTTCAAGTGATTCTCCTGCCTCAGCCTCCCGAGTAGCTGGGACTACAGGCACCTGCCACCACGCCCGGCTAATTTTCTGTATTTTAGTAGAAACTGGATTTCACCATGTTGGCCAGGCTGGTCTCGATCTCCTGACCTCACGATCTGCCCGCCTCAGCCTTCCAAAGTGCTGGGATTACAGGCGGGAGCCATCGCACCTGGCCCTGAATTCTATGAGCCTTTCTAGTGAATTGCTGAACCTAAAGGTGGTCTTGGGGGACCCCTGACACAGAAACCATGGATATCATTTTATTAAGAGAAATAATGATTTTTCTTTACCTTCAGCTCTGCCACTCTTTGAGAATGTAAGAAACATGAGTTGACCCCTCTTCTTGTTGAAGCTGAAACTTCCCTCCTCCCCAAACCTAGGAGAAACGTTTGTTCCCCCTCCCTTGCTCATGCCATCCTTCAAGCCCTCAGCATGTGCTCAGAGAGAAACAGAGACCTTATATACCTTTCATTCCTGCTCCTTTATTTCACTTTTCCCTCCCCCCTAAACAAGTCAAGCAGAACGTGTGTTCAGCCCATGGTCAGTTGGGTGACAGATGTGTCCCCAGGACTCCCCTCTCCAGCCCCCTTCCCTCCTCTCTGGGGGGCAGAGCTGGAGGCCCCTCACATAGCACTCTCGTTGCCTCCCCGTCCCCGGGATGCCCCCTTCTCCTGCGCCATGAGGGACTTGTAGGGTTTCCCCAGGCTGGGGAGGGTGAGCTCAGCTTCCTGAAGCTCCAGCTCCCGCTGAGACAAGTGCTCGATGACGGCCGCTCCAATTGAGTCCCCCAGTACGTTGGTCATTGTGCGAAGCCGGTCACTGGTACAGGGGAAAAAGAAGCTGCCATTAATGGGGGCTTGAAAAACTTCACAGAAGGAGGGTGCAGCAGAGGGGTGTCCCTGTGCCAGGGAGTCAGAGGCCTCCCATTCCAGTACAATCCATGACCACAAGTCCCCAAGCAGGTTCTTCCCCCTCTCTGTCCTGTTTCTCCTCCTAACAAACAGGATGGACCAGCTCTGAAATGTTCATGTTTGATCTTAGATGTGATTTTTTTTTAAATGAGGCCGGGTGTGGTTTTAAAAAAAAAAAAGATCATATCATTAAAAAAAATATGATCCCAGAACTTTGTTTGGGAGGCTGACAGGCAGAAGAATTGCTTGAGACCAGGAGTTCAAGGCCAGCCTGGGCAACATAGCAAGACCCTGTCTCTACATAGAATAACTTTAAAACATGGCCTGGGATGGTGGCATGTGCCTGTAGTCCCAGCTACTTGGGAGGCTGAGATGGGAGGGTCACTTGAGCCCAGAACTTCAGGGCTGCAGCGAGCTATGATCATGCCACTCCACTCCAGCCTAGATGACAGAACAAGAACCTGTCTCTCAAAAAAAAGAAAATCAGGCTGGGCGTGGTGGCTCATGCTTGTAATCCCAGCACGAGGTGGGAGGATCACGAAGTCAGGAGTTGGAGACCAGCCTGACCAACATAGTGAAACCCCGTCTCTACTAAAAATACAAAAAAAAAAAAAAAAAAATTAGCCGGGCATGGTGGCATGCACCTGTAATCCCAGCTACTCGGGAGGCTGAGGCAGGAGAATCGCTTGAACCTGGGAGGCAGAGGTTGCAGTGAGCTGAGATCGAGCCACTGCACTCCAGCTTGGGTGACAGAGTGAGACTCTATCTGTCTCAAAAAAAAAAAAAAAAAAGAAAAGAAAAAAATGAACATCTGATACAGACAATTAAGGGTTATGAACTGAAAAGCACATAGAATCTGGAATGGTAAACCAGGGCAGGCCTGAGTCAATACAGGTGTAGACCAGGGCAGGCTGAAGATTATAAAATTGGAACTCAGGCTCAGCTGACAGCTCCCATGTGGGAATGAAAGTTCAGGCTTCTTTTAATGTAAACCTCCTGGCTTTGTTATTGTTGCTGGTTTTTGTTTTTGTTTTTTGAGATGGCGTTTCGCTCCTGTTGCCCAGGCTGGAGTGCAGTGGTGCGATCTCGGCTCACTGCAACCTCCACCTCTCAGTTTCAAGCGATTCTCCTGTCTCAGCCTCCTGAGTAGCTGGGATTATAGGCGCCCACCACTAGGCCCAGCTAATTTTTGGTATTTTTAGTAGAGATGGGGTTTCGCCATGTTGGCCAGGCTGGTCTTGAACTCCTGACCTCAGGTGATCTGCCCACCTCGGCCTCCCAAAGTGCTGGGATTACAGGCGTGAGCCACCACACCCGGCATGTTTTTGTGTTTTTGAAACAGAGTGTTGCTCTGTCACACAGGCTGGAGTGCAGTCGTGCGATCTTGGCTCACTGCAGCCTCAGTCTCCCAGGTTCAAGAGTTCCTCCCACCTCAGCCTCCCAAGCAGCTGGGACTACAGGTGTGCCACCACACCCAGCTAATTTTTGTATTTTTTGTAGAGACGGGATTTGCCATGTTGCCCAGGCTGGTCTTGAACTCCTGAACTCAAGCAATCCACCTGATTAGGCCTCCCAAAGTGCTGGGATTACAGGCACATGTCACTGTGTCCTACCCGTAAACCTCCCGTTTTTAAAAATTGAGATTTAAATATACATTTGCAGCTGGGAGTAGCAGCTCACACCTGTAGTCCCAACTACTTGGGAGGCTGAAGCAAGAGGATTGCTTAAGCTAAGGAGTTCAAGGCCAGCCTGGGCAACACAGCAAAACATAATCTCAAAAAAAAAAAAAAAAAAAAAACAAATCCCAGCACTTTGGGAGGCCGAGGTGGGTGGATCACGAGGTCAGGAGATCGAGACCATCCTGGCTAACATGGTGAAACCCTGTCTCTACTAAAAACACAAAAAAAAAAATTAGCCAGGATTGGTGGCGAGCGCCTCTAATCCCAGCTACTTGGGAGTCTGAGGCAGGAGAATGGCGTGAACCCGGGAGGCAATCTCATCTCACTGCCACCTCCACCCCCCAGGTTCAAGCGATTCTCCTGCCTCAGCCTCCTGAGCAGCTGGGATTACAGGCGCATGCCACCACGCCCAGCTAATTTTGTTTTTTGTTTGTTTGTTTGTTTGTTTGTATTTTTAGTAGAGACACCGCGCCCGGCCTGGATCACCTTTTTGTGACTTCTACATAAAACAGGTAAAAGAGGAGTTTTTCCGACTGATAGGTAAAGCCCCCATTGCTTGTCTCCAACCCTACTTCCCAAAGATAACTAACTGTGTGGGATTTGGGGTCCAGAGGCCATGGATTGGAGGCCTCTCCAAGGCCTCCTTTTCACTTGAAAATTCTGGACCATTGCATCTTTGCTGGAATGAAAGTTCACAGGTCGAGGACGTTGCAGGGAAAAGCAGTGTGTGGAGAAGCGGGAGCACCAGGGTCCAGCCTGGAGAACACTCACAGGAACCAGTCCACGGCGATGATGAGCGTGATGTCTTCCGTGGGCAAGCCGACCGATGTGAGCACAATGACCATGGTGACCAGACCCGCCTGGGGGATGCCAGCAGCCCCAACACTGGCCGCTGTGGCCGTGATGCTGCAGGGGGAGGGAGAACATGGGGAGCAGGTGGAGGGAAGAAGGCGATGAGGAAGAGAGAGGAAAAGGACAGAGAGAAGGGAAGAGATCAGCTCCCCAAGGCATTTTAAATTAAATACCCAAGCCAGACACAGAGAGAAAAATACTTCTTGATGCCTCGCCTTGCCCCGCCCCGCCCCGCGCCGCTCCTCCTTGCCTCGCCCCGCCTCGCCTCCTCTCTCTCTCCCAGGCTGAAGTGCAGTGGTGTTATCTCAGCTCACTGCAACTCACTACTCAATCCCACCTTAACTTCCTGAGTAGCTGGGACCACAGGCACATGCCACAACGCCTGGTTAATTTTTAGTGGAGATGGGGTTTCACCATGTTGGCCAGGCTGGTCTCGACCTCAAGTGATCCACCCACCTCGGCCTCCCAATGTGCCGGAATTACAGGTGTGAGCCACCGCGCCCGACAGAGCTTACATTCTAGTATGGGAAGCAGGCAATAAACAAAATGAATAAGTAAAATTCATACTATATGGAGATGGTACTACATGGGGAAACGGTGCCTCCTTAGCAAGACCCGATATGCCATTTTAAACAGGGCTTCCCTGAAAAAGTAACGCTGAAGACCTGAAGGAGATGACAATGTTCACTGTTATTTTTATAATGACTAAGTTGGAACCACTGGATGATGGGACCTATAAATACAGGAATAAATAAATATATAGGGCCTACAAATATAAGAATCTATATACAGGAACCTCGGGTTATCAGGATGCACCAGCCATGCTTTGGACAAATGGATCTCCCACGTGAGAGGGAAACTGACGGGAACGTCTTGGCAGCTCCTGACAGCCTCAGGTGGCAACTTTACCTTTCACCTACCTCATCCGGCGTTGGGCTCTTCCCACATCCCCCTTCCAACATCCGTGGGCTCCTCTGAGCTCCAGCTGTGGCCCCCTCCTCCCTCCCCAACCCTCCCAGCCAAGCTGATGACCTCTTAAGTCTTACCTGCTGGCAGGTCCTACCCAAGCCCCCTCACCTGATGGTTGTGATCTGACCCAGGTTGAGCTCGTAGTTGTTAACTTGAGCAATGAAGATGGCAGCCAGGGCCTCGTAGAGGGCAGTGCCATCCATGTTGACCGTGGCGCCCACGGGCAGCACGAACCTGGTGATGCGGCGGTCCACACCCAGGCCCTCCTCCAGGCAGCGGAAGGTGATGGGCAGCGTTGCGGAGCTGGGGGAAAGAGCCCAGGGCTGAGGACTGGGCGTGGCCTGGTGGGGGGGCGGGGCTGGGAACAGGGTGTGGCCTATTGGGGCAGGGCAGAGAATGGGGCGTGGCCGAAGAAAGGCTGGGAACAGGGAGGGACCTAGTGGGGCACGGCTGAGAATGGGGAGGGCTGGGTCACATGGGCGGGGCTGAGAACAGGGGCGGAGTAGGTGAGGCGGGGCTCAGAGCAGGACGTGGCCAGGTGAGGAAGAACTGAGAATAGGGCGTGGCAAGGCAGGGCGGGGATCAGAGCAGGGCATGGGCTGGGCGTGGCCTGGGCAGAAATGAGCCCAAGGAGCGTTCCCTTTGAGAGCACTGAGCAGGCCAGGTGGGGGCTCCGCAAGAGGCAGAAGACAAGGGTATAACACTTCAGAGGCTGATAACTGTACAAAGGAAAGGAGCAACTCCTTATGATACAGGAAGAAAACAGCAATGAAGGTCTCCCAAGCTGAAGATCTCTTGACCCCACTTAAAGCCAATAGCTAAGGCCAGTGACTACACACTAGTTTATGGCACTAGTTCGTTCTACCTATCCATTTCCAGAAAGGACAGGACCAAAGGCCTGCTGACTTCAGGGAGGGCCCCTATTCCAGACTCCCCTGTTTGCACCAGCATTGACCTCAGCTGTGCTAACTTTCACTCTCCATCTCCCCGCCATGTCTTATCGGAGAAAAGTGACCTAACTGATTGGTGAGTTTAGTCAAAGAAGTGGGCATCTCATTTGGGGTAAGTCTGTCCACAAGGCGTATGTTCTGTGGTCCGCTTTACATCATAAGGTTGGAATCCTGGACTCATAGAGAGTCTCTGGGTGTCCAGCTCAGCGGCAACTATGTGAGTTTAATTCTAAGATACAGTGACATCAGTCTTATGTAGCCATAGGCCAAGAGGCACATTCCCTGACCAGCGTTATGGGCAATTTTAAAAATTATGTTTTTGACCAGGTGCAGTGGTTTGTGCCTGTAATCACAGCACTTTGGGAGGGCGAGACGGGCAGATCACTTGAGCTCAGGAGTTCAAGATGAGCCTGGCCAACGTGGCAAAACCCCGTCTCTACCAAAAAAAAAAAAAAAAAAAAAAAAAAACCTTAGCTGGGAGGGCTAAAAAATTAGCCGGGAGGACTGGAATCACACACCTGTGATTCCAGCTACTTGGGAGGCTGAGGTGGGAGGATCACTTGAGCCTGGGAGGTGGGGGTTGCAGTGAGTGGAGATCACACCACTGCACTGTAGCCTGGGTGATAGAGTGAGGCCTCATGTCAAAAGAAAAAGAAAAAGAAAAAAAGATATTTTTGGCTGGGCGTGGTGGCTTACACATGTAATCCCAGCACTTTGAGAGGCCAAGGTGGGCGGATCACATGAGGCCAGATGTTCGAGACCAGCCTGGCCAACATGGCAAAACCCCATCTCTACTAAAAATACAAAAATTAGCCGGGTGTGGTGGTGCATGCCTGTAATCCCAGCTACTTGGGAGGCTGAGGCAGGAGAATCACTTGAACCTAAGAGGCGGAGCTTGTAGTGAGCCAAGATCACACCACTGCACTCCAGCCTGGGTGACAGAGTGAGACTCTGCCTCAAAAAAAAAAAAAAAATTCTTCCATCTTTTTGGCTGTTGTGCTACTTTTCAAATTATTTTGAATTGGGATGATGCTCTTAATTAATCCCCTAAAACTACAAAAGAAGAAGAGGAAGAAGAGGAGGAAGAAGAAAAAGGAGGAAGAGGATGAAGGGGAAGAAGAAGGAGGAGGAGAAGGAAGAAGCAGCAGCCAAAAGATTTCCCAGACACCATCTCACAAGTGGAGATGACACTCTCTGAGCCAGGAAATGACTGAGCTCATGGGGCATCCTGGAATCTTCCCTCTTAACCTCAAAATTGGTACCTGGTTCTCCTCCACAGAAAGTTAAAAAACAGGAAAGGAGAAAAGGAGACCAGGAGAGCCAGCCCAGGACAATGATTGGCCCCCAGGTGTTGCGCCAGCTGGAGACCTCCAGAGCCCTGGACATTACTGGATGACTTAGAAGAGGTGTTTAAGGAACGGAGAGGGCAGATGCCCTAGGAGAGCACATGAAGGACAAGAAGTGCAACCAGGAATGGTGCTGGGGTGGGGAGCAAGGCCATACCTGGAAGACGTGCCCATAGCGGTGATGAGGGCTTGTAGCATGCCCCCAATGAAGGGGAAGGGGTTCCGGTGAGTGACGAGGAAGTAGATGAGGGGAAGGACGCCGCCAGCATGGAGGAACAGGCCCACGATGACGGTCAGGGTGTACATGCCCAGCTGACCCCCCAGGACAGCCATGTCTTCCATCTCCAGAATCTTCCCAGCAATCAGGAACAGGATGCCCACAGGTGCATACCTGTGTGAGGGAGCCACATACCTGTCAGGGCTCCCTCCTGACCTCCCTTGCAGGTCTCCAAGGCTTTGCCCATATAGGGCCGTGGAGCCACACAGTACCCACGATACAGCACCCTACTCCATCCCAGTCTTCCCCGTACACTAATGAATGCCACCGGGCCCCATGAATGAAGCCCACCTCCTCCTCCTCCTGCTCTTCCACATCTCCCCACCAGGGTAGAAAAGTTCCTACAACTCCGGGATATACAACCTTTCAGGTCTCTCCTGTATCTACTCCCCATCCAAGCCCTCTCAATCCTGCCCCAAATAATCACTACCTTCAGTTTCCTTCCTTAGACATTGCCAAGACATTCCCTGTCTCTGGCCTTCTAAGCTTCCCTTATCTTCTGCCCCCAACTCTTTGTTCCACATTTGAAACGTGTATGCCCCTATTCTCTTCCCTATCAGTGCCTGTTATCACTCATTCACCAGCCTAAGCATTTCCCTCTCAAACCACTTGTCCTATCAAAATCACCGATGTATTCATTCATTCCACAGATATTGACTGAGTACCTAATGAGTACCAGGCACATGGCTCCCGTCCTCATAGCACTTACATTCTGTTATGGACTAAATGTTTATATCCCCTCCCCCCTCAAACCAAATTCATATGTTGAGATCCTAACCCCCAATGGGATAGTATTGGGAGGTGATTAGGTCATGAGGGTGGAGCCATAATGAATGGAATTAGTGCCCATATAAAAGACACACCAGAGAGCTCCCTCCACCCTTCTGTCATTCAAAGACACAGCAAGAAGACGCCTTCCATGAACCAGAAGACAGCCCTCACCAGACACGGAATCTGTGGGTGCCTTGAACTTAGACTTCCCACCCTCCAGAGCTGTGCGAAATACATTTTTGTTCTTTAAGCCACGATGTCTATGGTATTTTTGTTACAGCAGCTGACATGAACTAAGACACATTCTAATGGGGAAAGCAGGAGGTACACATAGAAATGCACTAATTGCAAACTTCAAGTGGTGATAACAGCAAAGGAGAGTCACTGGATGGGACTGCTTCTGAGCAGATGGTCAGAGAGGGCTTTTCTGAAGAGGTGACATTTAAGCTGAGACTTGCATGATGAGAAGGTACCCTGTGTATCTGGGAGAAACCATTGCAGGCACAATGCAAAGACTCTGAGATGGGCATGCACTAGGAGTGCTGGAGGACCAGAGAGAAGACCAATGTGGCTGGAGTATTGAGTAAAAAGGAGAATAAAAAAGATGAAAGAGGCATGTTCATCAGGGGCTCACCTGTTTCCCCCCACAATCCAGCCTACTGGTCAATCGTGTGAGCTTCTGCCATCGGCACCATCATTTCATTTCTAGGCTTCAATGGCTACTCCTCTTTCTTTAGAAATTGAAGTCTACGGCTGGGCGTGGTGGCTCATGCCTGTAATCCCAGCACTTTGAGAGGCCAAGGAGGGCAGATCATTTGAGGTCAGGAGTTTGAGACCAGCCTGGCCAACATGGTGAAACCCCATCTCTACTAAAAATACAAAAATTAGTCGGGTGTGGTAGTGCACACCTGTAGTCCCAGCTACTCGGGAGGCTGAGGCAGAAGAATCACTTGAACCCAGGAGGCAGAGGTTGCAGTGAGCTGAGATCGCACCACTGCACTCCAGCTTGGGCGACAGAGCGAGACCCCATCTCAAAAAAAAAAAAAATTGAAATCTACTTTGGCTCACCATTCATCATGGATGTGTTGGAGGAGGTGGGGACCTCTTGGGAAGGTGGTACAATAGCTTGAGTCAAAAATGAGGATGCAAGGGACTTCTCCAGTCACATCTGTGTTCTCCAAACTGGGCTCAGAGTTAGCCCTGGGGAGTAGTTGCTGAGTCTTCTCCAAGTCAACATGACTAGATCCACCTCTATGCTTACTCTGAGTAATCCCTCTCTCAACTTCCCCACCTCCATCCTTCCAACTCATCCCCTGCAAAATTCCTCAGCCCAAGATTAATTGTGCATGATTTCTTATCCCCTACACTCAGCCACCTGGCACATCTGGACATTTCACCCAATCATGCCAGTGACACTGCTATAAATTCATTGTTCCCAATTCAGCTGAGCCTTCATTATTCCTTGTTAACTCTCTGCTTATCCTTAATAAGCTCCCCGCTCCCATTCCTTTCAGATGCTTTTCCAGGCCCTCAACTTGGCCTCAAGTTCCTTATATGAAGAAAGTAAAAGTTCGTCTTCAAAGTTTCCCTTCTTATTAAAGAATAAATCTTAAGTGTTAAAAATAGTTTCTTTTAAAGACTAACTTCCTTCAAGCCTCCTTACTTTATGCTAATAACTCTTTGTTAAGCCCTATCCTATGTAGGTGTTAGACATGCTTACAGGCACATGGTACATTCTACATCCTTGTACTTTGACCAAGATATCTGTGCTGGACGTGCTCACAGGCATGTCCCAGCTCACAGCCTATACCCCTTCCTTATTTGGGAATGTTATTACTTTTCTAAGTCCTTTTGTAAGCAACTTCCTCTTTTCCTCTGTTTTCCATTGCTTTTACCTATTCAGAAAAGTTTTAAATTATTAGCCAGTCGGGTTTTAGTTTAGATTGTAAGGTCTGGCTCCAGCCAATGGAGACAGGACACAGTAGAAGGGACAAACTGCATAAGGGATAAAAATTGCTTCTTCCCTCCTTTGTTCAGGTGTGCTCTTGCCATTGTTCAATCTGTGATTAACACCCTTTCTGCAGAAGTAAAAATTGCCTTGCTGAGATAATTAAATTTATGTTCGAGTGCTATTTCTTTATGGCACTGGGAACAAGCATTCTGTTTCCAAATAAACATTTTACATATAACACTATACAACTTTCCAGTTGTTTGGGACGATGTACAAAGTCTTCTCCCATTTGGGATCTGACAGCCTTGTTAATATCTTCCACCACCACTCCCAACTTACCCCATGCTCTCACCTTCCTGAATGCCCCACCATTCCCCAAATAACTTAGGTACCTTCAAGCTTTGCATGTTCTCTTCTCTCTGCCTGAAATACGTCTCCCCTCTCACTGTTCAGTTGAAGTCCTACTCACCTGTCAAGATGCAGTTAACAGGTGACCTTCTTCATGACTCCCTCTTCAGGAAGCATTCACTGTGTACCCCTCTACTCACTGCTTACTTCTCCATGTTCCCAACACTTTTTAAATGCTCCTTTACTACAGAACCTACCACCTTGTGTTATATTGATCTACAATATGCCTGTCTCCCCTAAGATTTTGTGAGCTCCTTGAGGACAAGGTATGAGTGCACTGTATCTCTGTACTCCAGAGGTCAAGACAAAGTCTGCCTGGGAAAATGACTGCTGAGTGAATAACGATATTTCTGAAGGAATGAAGGAATCTAGAGAAGGAAGGAAGGAAGGAAGAAGGGAGGGAGGGAAGGAAGAAAGGAAGGAAGGAGGGAAGAAAGGAAAGAAGGAAGGAAGGGAGGGATTAGCAACTGGATGAATAAGTAACGAAATGAGCGAATGAAACAAGTTAGTAGCTGAGTGAACAAATACGTGAACAAATGAGTGAATGAAGAGAATACCTGAATAAATGAATGAAAGAATAACAAATGCATAGATGAATGAGTGGGTCAAAGAATGAATTAGAATGAATGAATGACTTAACTGAGTAAATAAACAGATGAGTCCATCAATGATTTAACTAATGCATGGATGAGTCTGTAAATAAATTTACGAGTGAATGAATACATAAATGAGTGAGTTAACTGATGCATGGAAGAATGAATAGATGAATAAGAAAATGAATGAACCGATAGAAAAATGAGAATGAATAAGTGAATAAATTGGTGAGTGAAGAGATAAATTAGGAAGTAAATGGGTGAATAAATCATTGCAGAAAGGTATGAATGAATGAATGAATAGTAACTAATCAATGCATAGGAGATGAATAAATCCCTGTCACTTGTGACAACACAGACAAACCTGAATGACATTATGCTAATTGAAATAACCAAGATACAGAAAGACAAATACCACATGATCTCACTTATCTGTGGAATCTAAACAATCAAACTCACAGAAGCAGGGAGTAAAATGGTGGTTACCAGGGACTCAGCAGGGAAGGGAGGCTGGGGAGATGTTGATCGAGGATACAAAATTTCAGTTAATTAGGAGAAATAAGTTCAAGAGATCTATTGGACAACATGGTAGGTATAGTTAAAAACAATGTATCGTGTGCTTGCAAATCACAAAGAGAGTAGATTTTAAGTGGTCTCTCCCCCTACCCACCTTTTTTTTGTTTTGTTTTGAGACTGGGTCTCATTCTGTCACCCAGGCAATCACAACTCACTGCAGCCTCTACAGCTCAGGCTCAATCTGTCCTCCTGCCTCAGCCTCCCAAGTAGCTGGGACTACAGGTGCATGCCACCACACCCAGCTAATTTTTTTGTATTTTTTGTGGTCTTGCCATGTTGCCCAGGCGGGTCTCAAATTCTTGGGCTCAAGTGATTCTCCCACCTTGGCCTGCCAAAGTGCTGAGATTATAGGCATGAGCCATCACACCCTGCCTAGATCTTAAGTGTTCTCACCACAAAAAAATAAGCATGTGAGGTAACGTCTATGTTAGTTAGTGCAACTGAACCATTCCACAATGTAGAGATCTTTTAAAACATTACGTTGCACATGAAAATATATACAGTTTTTATTTGTCAATCAAAAATACATTAATTTTGTAAAATAAATGAATGACCAAATAAATCCAGAAACCAATGCATGAAAGAATAAATGTAGATGAATAAATGCCAATGAATGGCTTGGTCAATGCATTGAAGAATGAGTGAATGAACAGATAAGCAAGGGAGTGAACAAGTGAACAAATCATTGCAGAAAAGTGTGAATGAACGAATGAGTTAGTGAGTTGGCCAGTGATTTAACCAATGCATAGAAGAATGAATAAATGAATGACGAAATGAGTAAATCAATGCATTGAAGCATGAGTATAGATGAATAAATCACTGAATGAGTGATTTTGTCAATGCATAGAAGAATGAGCGAATGAACAGATGAACAAAGAAGTGAATGAATCATTGCAGAAGGACATGAATGAATGAAAGAGAGATATTCCATGAATTAACCAATGCATAAAGAATGAATGAACGAACAGATGAACAACGAAGTGAACTAGTGACGAAATCATTCCAGAAAGACATGATGAATGAATGAGTTGGTGAGTGGGTAAGTGAATTACCCAACACATAAATGAATGACCAAAAGTCCCCAGCAAGCCCTTCGGCAGCTTCCCCACAGCCTGACTTCCTAGCTCTGGCTCCACCTTCCCGTGGGCACAGACCAGGACTCACCAGATAATGATGCCCACCAGCCTCATAATAGCCTCATTGAGGCTGTCGAAGAAGTCCCTGAGGACTCGGCCCTTGTGTTTCATGCCACCAATGACCAGCCCAAAGGCCACAGAGAAGACCACGAGGCCCAGGGCGTTGATGCCATTGGCGGAGCCAGGCACGGGTACAGTCTCCTCAAAGCTCAGCATCTCCTGCAGGGTACCCAAGGCCCGAGTGACATTTTCCAGGAAGCTGGTTCCGTTCTCCACAGAGAATGGAGGAGGCATGGAGGCACCCAGCTCAGACCCGTTCTCTGTCCTCACGATGGTCCTGGTTACCACCCTCGTGCTGTACTGCGTCTTGAACTGAAATAGAGAGAGATTGCGCCCAGATTCAATTCAGCGGATGCATCAGAATCGCCTGGAGAAATTCCTTGTAACCACTGATTCCCAGTTCCCACACCCTGGAAGATCTTATCCAGCAGATCTGAATGAGTGAATGAATGATTTGAACAGCGCATGGAAGAATGAGTGAATGAATCAGTAAACTCATTATGAAAAATCATATGGAGCTTCCTCAAAAAATTAAAAATAGAACTACCGGCCGGGCGTGGCTCACGCCTGTAATCCCAGCACTTTGGAAGGCAAGGGCAGGCGGATCATGAGGTCAGGAGTTCGAGACCATCCTGGCCAACAGGGCGAAACCCTGTCTTTACTAAAAATACAAAAATTAGCTGGGCGTGGTGGTGCGTGCCTGTAGTCCCAGCCACTTGGGAGGCTGAGGCAGGAGAATCCCTTGAACCTGGGAGGTGGAGGTTGCAGTGAGCTGAGATGGTGCCACTGCACTCCAGCCTGGTGACAGAGTGAGACTCCATCTCAAAAAAAAAAAAAAAAATTGAACTACCATATGACTAGCAATCCCACTACTGTATATATCCAAAGGAAATGAAATCAGTATCTCAAAGAGATATCTGCTCTCCCACGTTTATTGCAGCACTATTCACAATAGCCAAGATACAAAATCAACCTAAGTATCCATCAATGAATGAATGGATACAGAACATGTGGTATACATATACAATGAAATACTATTCAGCCTTGAAAAAGGTGGGGATCCTGTCAACAGGGTTGAACCTGAAAAACACTGTGCTATGTGAAATAAGCCAGGCACAGAAAGACAAATATTGCATGCTCTCACTTATATGTGGAATTTAAAAGAGTTGGACTCATAGAAACAGAAAATAGAATAGTGTTTACCAGGGACTGCGGAGCAGGGAAAATTGGGGAGATGTTGGTAAAAGGACACAAAATTTCAGCTAGACAAGAGGAATAAGTTCAAGAGCTCTATTAT
Organism: Nomascus leucogenys; assembly: GCF_006542625.1. Taxonomy (NCBI): domain Eukaryota; kingdom Metazoa; phylum Chordata; class Mammalia; order Primates; family Hylobatidae; genus Nomascus; species Nomascus leucogenys. Next base: position 56,130,857 of record NC_044390.1, on the reverse strand, counting down.
ACAACATGGTGACTATAGCTAATAACAATTTATTGTGTATTTGAAAATCACCAAAAGGGTAGATTTTAAGTGTTTTTATCTCAAAAAATGTTAAGTATATAAGGTAACTGATATGTTAATAAGCTTGATTGAGCCACTCCACAATGCAGACATATTTCAAAACATCATCATACCTCATAAATACATACAATCTTTGTGTGAATTTAAACATAAATAAGTTGAAAATATTTTTTGAAGAATAAGTGACTGAATAAATGAATGAGGAAGTGAACAACCAATATGTGGAAGTAGTATAGATTCTGAATTTTTCACAAATTCCCTTGGCAATGCTTAACCAGAGTTGAGGGCCTCTCCCCTCAACCATCTATGGTCAAAATTTCTGGAATCTCTTCACCAGCCTTGATGCCTCCTCTAGCCCTGTGCTCAGGAAGTCCTTGGCCTAAGTCCTCTTTTTTTTTTTTTCCTTTTTTTGAGACAGGGTCTTGCTCTGTCACCCACGTTGGAGTGCAGTGGTGTGACCACTGGAGCCTTGATCTCCTGGGTTCAAGCAACCCTCCCACCTCAGCCTCCCAAGTAGCTGAGACAGGCGTGTCCAGCTAATTTTTTTAATCTATTTTTTTTGGAAAGACAGAGAGTCTCACTCTGTTGCCCAGGCTGGTCTTGAACTTTTGGCCTCAAGTGATCCTCCCGCCTTGGCCTCCCTAAGTGCTGGGATTACAAGCCTGAGCCACCATTCTCGGACCTAAGTGCTTCTCCCTAACCCTCCCAGATCACCATGGAAAATACATCCTTTCTCCTAGACTCCTCAAGAACCCCTGCCCATTGCTCTGTCAGGTCCTTCCTCCCACCACTTGCCCTTGGACCATTGCTTCAGCCTCAAGCTCCCACCACCCTCCGAATCTCCTTGATCAAACTGTGTATTTCCCCCTGACCTGTTTGAAGCAGGCCTCCACAAGGTTTGGTGGAAACATATTTCTGCAGAAAAACATGAGAAGAAGGAAAGTGGTTAGACCATGGAAGGGCATCTAGGGTGATAACAGTAATACTAACACCAAGAACAACAATAATGCAGCCAATATATGAATGCTTCCTCTAGGCTGGGCACTGAGCAAGTATCTTACTATCATCTGATTTAAACACTACAATAACCCTAGACATGAGTGCTATTTAATGCCCCCTTTCACATAGAAAGAAACCAAAGCCCAGAGAATTGATGTAAGCTACCCAGAGCCACAGAGCTGCTAAGAGGTGCAGATGGCCCTCAAATCCAGGTCTGTCTGAGCACGTGGCCAGAGCCCTACATCACCTCAAGGACTTTAATTCAAACACACATGTGTCAGTGATGCTTCAAAAGACCACAGAAAACTCCTAAACCCTTTTAACTTTAGGTTTTGCCTAGGCCCGTGATTAAGGTAGAACTACGGCTAGCCTTGATTCTGTGCGGCAAAAATCTTGCTGCTTTAATTAAAACCACAATGAGATAACCACCTTAACCCAGCTAGAACAGTCATTAAAGAGTCAAAAACCTATAGATGTTGGCATTGATGTGGAGAAAAGGGGACACTTATACACTGCTGGTGGGAATGTAAATTAGTACAACCTCTATGGAAAACAGTATGGAGATTTCTTTTTTTTTTTTGAGACGGAGTCTTGCTCTGTCACCCAGGCTGGAGTGCAGTGGTGCGATCTCGGCTCACTGCAACCTCCACCTCCCGAGTTCAAGCAATTCTCCTGCCTCAGCCTCCCAAGTAGCTGGGATTAGAGGTGCCTGCCACCACGCCTGGCTAAATTTTTGTATTTTTAGTAGAGACGGGGTTAGGCAGGATGGTCTCAATCTCCTGACCTTGTGATCTGCCCGCCTCAGTCTCCCAAAGTGCTGGGACTACAGGCGTGAGCCACCGCGCCTGGCCGAGAGATTTCTTAAAGAACTAAAAGTAGATCTACGATTCCACCTAGCAATCCCACTACTGGGTAGCTACTCAAAGGAAAAGAAGTCACTATATCAAAAAGACACCTGCACACATATGTTTATCACGTACAATTCACAGTTGCAAAGAAATGGAACCAACTTAAGTGCCTATCAACTGATGAGTGCATAAAGAACACATGATATATGTACACCATGGAATACTACTCAGCCATGAAAAAGAATGAAATAGGCTGGGTGCAGTGGCTTACACCTGTAATCCCAGCACTTTGGAAGGCTGAGATGAGTGGATCACTTGAAGCCAGGAGTTTGAGACCAGCCTGGCCAACATGATGAAACGCTGTCTCTACTAAAAATACAAAAATTAGCTGGGCATGGCAGCGGGCACCTCTAATCCCAGCTACTCAAGTGGCTGAGACAGCAGAATCGCTTGAACCCGAAAGGCAGAGGTTGCCGTGAGCTGAGATCATGCCACTGCACTCCAGCCTGGGCGACAGAGTGAGACTCTGTCTCAAAAAAAAAGAAATAATGTCTTTGGCATGGTTGGAGCTGGAGGCCATTATTCTAAGTGAAGTAATTCAGGAATGAAAACCAAATACAGTGTTTCTCACTTATAAGTGGGAACTAAGCTATGAGTATGCAAAAACATACAGAGTGATATAATGGACTTTAGAAACTCAGAAGCAGGAGGCGGGGAGAGTAGTTAGAAATTAAAAACTACACATTAGGTACAATATACACTACTAGCAGGACAGATGCACTAAAATCTCAGAATTCTCCACTATATAATTCATCCATGTAACAAAGAAACACTTGTTCCCCAAAAGCTACTGAAATTAAAAATTAAAAAATTTTTCATAGGCCAGGCACAGTGGCTCACATCTGTAATCTCAGCACTTTAAGAGGCTGAGGCAGGTAGATTACTTGAGATCAGCAGTTCAAGACCAGCCTGGCCAACATGGTGAAACCCTGTCTCCACTAAAAATACAAAAATTAGTCCAGTGTGGTGGCGCGCACCTGTAATTCCAGCTACTCTGGAGGCTGAGGCACAACAGAACCCTGGAGGCGGAGGTTACAGTGAGCCAAGCTCATGCCACTGCACTCCAGCCTGGGTGATGGAGTGCAAAAATAAAAATAAAAACAATTAAAAGAGTAAAGGCAGCTATTAATAGCAAAAATAATAAAAATAAAAAATCGAAAATTCAGTTAATTTTTTAAAAAATCATGCTGCTTCTATTTACAACAGCAAAGACTTGGAACTGACCCAAGTGCCCATCAGTGATAGACTGGATAAAGAAAATATGGCACATATACGCCATAGAATAGTATGCAGCCATAAAAAAGAATGAGTTCATGTCCTTTGCAGGGACGTGGATGAAGCTGGAAGCCATCATTCTCAGCAAACTAACATAGAAAACTAAACACTGTATGTTCTCACTCGTAAGTGGGAGTTGAACAATGAGAATACACGGACACAGGGAGGGGAACATCACACAGCGGGGCCTTTTGGGGGCTGTAGGGGCAAAGGGAGGGAGAGCATTAGGACAAATACCTAATGCATGCGGGGCTTAAAACCTAGATGACGGATTGCTAGGTGCAGCAAACCACCATGGCGCATGTATACTTATGTAAGAAACCTGCACGATCTGCACATGTATCCCAGAACTTAAAGTAAAAAATAAAATATAATATAAATTAAAAAATCATGCTGCTCTAAGAGAATCATTCACCCTCCAATGATGCTTAGGCAAATACCAGCTGTTCTGACCCCACCTTGAGGGTCATATTCTAAGATCGTATTCTAGCAGCAGCTGCTGTTGGAGAATATATACAAGGCTCCAGGGCAGAAATTGGGTACCAAAATGGATACTATGGGTGCTGCTATGTCCAAGCTGCGGCAGCCTGTCCCCTTTGTCTCTCCTTCAGTATGGGTTGTTGCAAGTAGAGTCAGAAATCATATCAGAATGAGTACAGTCACTTGTAAATTAAAAGTGACATCTAAGCCACCACCACCAACAACAGCTGAACAGACTCTCTTGTGGCCAAGTGTACCCCAGAACGACTTTAAAACTGAGTTCCTGGCCATGATGGGACAGGCGGTCAGACACGCCTCCTTACAACCTCTCCCTTTTATAATCTAGACAGGACAACTAACCCACAGTAATGTTAAATTAATGTGTTAAATTAATGAAAACAGAAATCATAAGACTGATAGAACAGGCTCTTTGCGGCAATAAGATACCAAATTATAAGGAGGATCTAAGGCCATGCCAGGCAGGGGTTCAGTCATGGACCCTACGCTCAAAGAATAAATTGTGTTCTAGCTGCCAAAAGGTTCTTGTTTTTCTCTAGGAGTTAAACAAACACTAGTCTTAAGATAAGCAATATTAAAATAATTACAACTCATCAGCTCACAGACAAGGACTAATGGGGCCCCTGTTCCACTAGCCATAACTACAGCTTTGATTGGACAAGAGACTGATTTCAGTAACTTTCTCCTGATAACACCACTGACCATGGGCTGGTTCTGGCTCATTGACAGAGGCTGTGCATTTGGGTACCTTCGTGTCCTGAAAAGACCTTTTGATGTAAAAAGCCTAAATGTGATACATTTAAATGTTAAGTAAACGTCAAGTATCCACCCCAAAGTGGACATGGGGTCATATGTTACATGCAACTTTGTTCAATATGCATGCATCGGGGCCACCTACATGAATATTCATAGCTCCTCCTGTAACCTGTTGAATATGGATATTTAGCTAACCCATTCAGCATAAAGCTTCTAGTCCAACCCCTCCTCCTTAGAAGTGCCTGTCTCTGATCTTAACCAGACGCATGCTTCCCAGCCTGTGGGATGACGGCTTTGCAGGCTATAACCTTTTACAATAAATAAAGTCTCCTTTTCCAAATGTGTATATTGTGTTTTTTTAGGTTGGCACACCTGATCAGGTCCATGAAGGCATCAGCTGTGGGGATGGTCTCGATCCGGCCCTCCCGGTGCAGCCCCTCCTTGGAGCCCTTCCCGGGATGGATGATGGTGACCATGAGGATGCCGATGAAGACTGCGATGATGGTGGTCACCATGTAGTACACAGCTGCCCGCATCCCCATCCGCCCCGTGGCCTTGTTGTCCAGGGATGCCATACCTGCAGGACAGATGATGTGGTCCCCTGCAGCTCCATGCATACCCAAAGCCAGCTCTCCTAGCCATCCATTCCACCCTCCCCATATCACCAACTCAACAGCCATCCCACCAAGCATCCCTTTTCCTACAGCCCACCCCAAAACCCACCCATTACCCATTCACCCTCACCACCATCTTTCTACTTCTATTCTATTTTCCAAATACACACCCTCACACTCCACCCCAACCCTTATCCCAAGTAGCATTCCACTATCCTACTGCCCTCCCTCTAGTCCAAGCCACCTTTTTCACACTTTCACCCCATCCTCTATTGAGTCTTGTTTTCTCTTGTTTTGCACCATAGCCTAACTTTTTTTTTTTTTTTTTGAGACGGACTCTCCGCCCAGGCTGGAGTGCAATGGTGTGATCTCGGCTCACTACAACGTCCGTCTCCCTGGTTCAAGCAATTCTCCTGCCTCAGCCTTCCGAGTAGCTGGGATTACAGGTGCTGCCACCGCTCCCAGCGAATTTTTGTATTTTTAGTAGAGACGGGGTTTCACCATGTTGGCCAGGCTGGTCTCGAACTCCCGACCTCAGGCGATCCACTTGCCTCAGCCTTCCAAAGTGCTGGGATTACAGGCGTGAGCCACCGCGCCTGGCCCATAACCTAAATTTCATTCCACTTGTCATCCCACTATTCATCCCAAAATCACACCTTCCTCCAACCCACCTCACTGCACACCCTTTGTAGCATATCTTCTTGGTGCTCCACTCCTACACCCTTTCCCAAGCCAATATGCTGACCCTTCAGCCCCCAGAGCACTGGCTACAAATAGCTCAGGCTGCCCCCTTCTCCTGAGAATTGCCCTCCGCAAAATGGGAGCTGCCTTGCCCACAAAAACCCCAGGGGAGACTTATAGCCAATGAATGACTGTGCAGGGATTCACAATGGCCAACTCCTTTGATTCAGGTGGCAGCAGAGCTGGGGAGGGATTCAATTCTGTGGTTCTGCTCACACTCCAGAGCTCCCCATGCGATCAGGCTGAGAGGCCAGCCTTCTTTTGAAACCCACATCTTTGCTTCACTGGTTTCCCAGCCCTGTCCCATCCTGCAATAAATCACCTGTGCAGATATCCCCATCTCAGTCAGGCTCTGCTTCCAGGAAACCCAACCTAAGAAACCATTTCTTCCTGCCTTTTTCTTCTTCCCCATCCCCAAATCCAGGGATTGGCAAACTGCTACTCATGCCAAATCTGGCCCTCTGTCTGCTTTTGTAAATAAAGTTTTATTGGAACACAACCATGCCCATTTATTTTCATATTGTCTATGGCTGCTTCTGTGCTACAATGGCAGAATCGAGTACAATTGACCCTTGAACAGCATGGGTTTCAACTGTTCCAGTACACTTATGCATGGATTTTCTTCCGCCTCTGCCATCCCTGAGACAGCAAGACAAGCCCTCCTCTTCCTCCTCCTCAGCCTACTCAGCATGAAGACAAAGGAGATGAAGATATTTATGATGATCCACCTCCACTCAATTAATAGTCCATAAAATTTCTCTTCCTTATAAATTTTTAATAGACAGGGTCTCACCCTGTTGCTCAGGCTAGAGTGCGGTGGTGCCATCATAGCTCACTGCAGCCTCCTGGGTTCAAGTGATCCTCCTGCCTCAGCTTCTCGAGTAGCTAGGCCTATGGGCATGTATCGCCACATCCTGCTGATTATTTTATTTTTTGTAGAGATGGAGTCTCACTGTGTTGCCCAGGCTGATCTCAAACTCCTGGGCTCAAGCAATCCTCCTGCCTCAGCCTCCCAAAGCACTGTGATTACAGGCATAAGCCACCTCACCTGCCCTGATTTTCTTATTAACATTCTATTCTCTAGCTTACTGTACTTTAAGAATATAGTATATAATGGCCGGGCGCGGTGGCTCACGCCTATAATCCCATCACTTTGGGAGGCCGAGGTGGGTGGATCATGAGGTCAGGAGATTGAGACCATCTTGGCTAACACGGTGAAACCCCGTCTCTATTGAAAATACAAAAAATTAGCTGAGTGTGGTGGTGGGCACCTGTAGTCCTAGCTACTCAGGAGGCTGAGGCAGGAGAATGGTGTGAACCCGGGAGGCGGTGCTTGCAGTGAGCGGAGATTGCACCACTGCACTCCAGCCTGGGAGACAGAGTGACATTCCATCTCAAAAAAAAAAAAAAAAAAAAAAGAATATAGTATACAATACATACAGCATACAAAATATGAGTTAATCAACTGTTTATGCTATCTATAAGGCTTCCAGTCAACAGTAGGCTATTAGTAGTTAAGTTTTTCGGGAGTCAAAAGTTACATGTGAGCCAGGCACAGTGGCTCACGCCTACAATCCCAGCACTTTGGGAGGCCGAGGTGCGCAGATCATGAGGTCAGGAGATCGATACCATCCTGGCCAATATGATGAAACCCCATTTCTACTAAAATACAAAAAATTAGCCAGGCATGTTGCTGCACGCCTGTAGTCCCAGCTACTCAGGAGGCTGAGGCGGGGGAATTGCTTGAACCTGGGAGGCGGAGATTGCAGTGAGCCGAGATTGTGCCACTGCACTCCAGCCTGGTAACAGAGCAAGATTCCGTTAAAAAAAAAAAAAAAAAAAAAAAAAAAGTTGTATGTGGATTTTTGACTGTGTGGGGGTTGGTGCCCCTAACACCCAAATTGTTCAAGGGTCAACCCTAGTTGCAAAAGAGACCATATGGCCCTTGAAGCTGAAAATGTCTACTATCCAGCCCTCTAGAGCAAAAGTTTGTGGACCCCTGCATAAGCCAACCACACTCCCATCCCACCCTCTACCCACTAAGCTGTCACCTCCATCTCACTCACCTTCCACACTTTAATCGACACTCTACTCCCTGCACATCCACACCATATCCCAGCCACCCTCCCTGGCTGCCCCTCCAAGACTTTCTCTCACTTCTTTGTGATACTAAGCCCCTTGCAGGCTGGCATTTTACCTCCAAGGAAAAGGACAGGAAGCCTACTGAGATAAGTGGTGTGGGGTCATATGGGGTCTGGAACCTGAGACCAATCTGGACCTGGGCTTTGTTTGGCCAAGGACCCTGGACCAGACACAGGCTCCATGTTTGAGGTGCCGCGTCAAGGAAGCGGTCCCATGCTTGGGATGGCCTTGGCTCTGGGTTCAAGCTGAGGCTCTGGATGGGTCTTGGAGGCCAACACTGGCCTGGGCTCTCTCACCTGTGACCAGGCTGGAGACAATGAGCGGTAACACCAGCATCTGCAGCATTCTCATGAGAAGCTCTCCAGGAAAAGAGAAGTACTTGATCTGGCGGTAGGTGAGCTGATATGGGCGCAGGGCAAAGGCCAGGCTGACCCCTAGGGCCAAAAGAAGGGGTCCATGAACTGAAGTCTGGGTCGCTCAGCCCCAGGCAGGGCCCATCCATCCCAAGAAGGGTAGGGCAAGGGTGGGAGTGAGGGAGAGAAATATCCTATGAGTGTGTGTATTTGTGTGTGCACTGATGCGTGCAGACATTGTAGAAATGTATGTATGTATGGGTTACCATATTGATGTGTAAATGTGTGTCTGTGTCTGTGTAAATGTAAATGTGTAAATGTGTGTGTATATATCCAGGATATGTGACTGTAGACGTTCACTTGTGAACAGGTATAGGTGTCTGTATACAGGGGCATATACACATGAATATGCACACGTGTTTTCCTGGACATCTATAGGTGTGATTTGTGTGTATGTTACTATTTTCAAACATGGGAGTGTACGTGTTTTTAAGCTCATAAGTGTGTGCACGTGTACTCAAGAGAATGCATGTAGAGATGTGAATGTGTTTATAAGTTCCAACATGCATGCACAAGTGTGCATGTAAGTTTCTGTGTTTGCACCTACAAGTTCAATGCACGCATGTGTGTGCGCATAGTAAAGTGTGTTTGTACATTGTGTATGTATATATGTGAGTGTGTATGTACACATGGATATGCATGTAACATTGTGTGCACACAGTTGTGTTTGCACACATGTGTATTCATCTGTGTGGTGTGTCTTTATGTGGGGTTGAGGGTGGCTGGTGGGACGGGGACGTGTGTGCAGGTGAGAATGAGGGGGTGCAGCAAAGAGATGTGTAGGGGCCAGGAATTTCCCTGAAGTCCCCGCCCTCCAGGAGGCAGAGCTCACCAATGACCACGGCGCTGACCGTCAGCAGAATGAAGGCGTTTCGGCGCAGGAAGCGCAGCACGTGCTCACGGGTCATGGTCTGCAGGCGCAGGCGCGTGCGCAGTGCTCTCTGCTGCAGGCTTTCCTGCAGCCGCTGCAGCCAGCCCACCCGGCCCAGCCGCTGGCCGCTCTCCCGCAGGAACAGGCTGTTGCCATGGCTGCTCATGGTCTATCTGCGGGAAAGAGAGAAGCCTGGGGCTGGTGAGGGCCAGGACAGAAGGCAGGCGTGGGCAGATGGCGAAGGCTGCGAAGGGTAATGAGCGCTTCCTGAGGACTCTCAGAAGGCGGGGGTGGCTGGGTGTTTTGGCTCACGCCTGTAATCCCAGCATTTTGGGAGGCGGAGGCAGGAGAATCACTTGCGCCCAGGAGTTCAAGACTGGCCTGGGCAACATAGTGAGGACCTGTTTCTAAAAATTTAAAAACAGCCGAGGGTGGCAGTCCTAGCTATTGGGGAGGCTGAGGCAGGAGGATCGCTTGAGCCCAAGAGTTCAAGGTTACAGTGAGCTATGCTCTTCCCAGCCTGAGCAAGACAGTGAGACCTCCATCCCTCCAAAAAAGCACAAAGGCCAGGCGCAGTGGCCCACACCTGTAATCCCAACACTTTCTAAGGCCAAGGCAGGAGGATCGCTTGAGCCCAGAAGTTTGAGGCTGCAGTGAGCTGTGATTGCACCACTGCACTCCAGCCTGAGTGACAGAGCACAGCCCTGTCTCTAAGAACAACAAGTAAATAAAAATAAAACTAAAAAAAGGGCAGGGGAGGGGGAAGGTCAGTCTGTTGCGATGTGCCTCGTTCTAAGGTCGGGTCTTGGCAGGAAAAGGTCAAGTCTCCAGAATCATTCCTGGGAATGGCTGGGAAGAGGAGGAAACCACAAAAATAATGGACCTTTTTGACACACCCTGACTCCAGCCCACTCTTATTTCACTGAGATCGTCACAAGCCTCTGGGGGCTGCCCCAGCGGCTCAAGGGAAATTAACAAGCCTTTGTGAAGTGCCAGCTGCATAGGGAGCCCTAGACAAAGCACCCGGAGGCTAGTCCCCCAAATTAAGACGGTTTTGTGTCCAGCCTGGAGGCTTTTCACAAGGACAAAATCAGCAGCTGCCTCGCAAACAGCAGGTGCCCAGTAAATGCAGCTATTCTGCCTGAATGCCCAGGTGAGCAACAGGGAGAGTGGGGAGTCAGGAGAGTGGGGAGTCCCTTGGGAATGAAATGATGATGATTCTTGGCCACAGCGTGGTGTTCATGAGCCCCTCTGGGGTGGCAGGCACTGTAATGATGTTTCCCAAACTGCAGACTTGTGTGTCTCCTCTTTATATTTGGCCATATTCATGTGTCCTTATTCACTTATCTAAAAAAACGTACCGAACCAGGCGCGGTGGCTTACACCTATAGTCCCAGCACTTTGGGAGGCCAAGGCAGGCAGATCACTTGCACTCAGGAGTTCGAGACCAGCCTGGCCAACATGGTGAAATCCTGCCTCTACTAAAACTACAAAAATTACCGGGATGTGGTGGCAGGTGCCTGTAGTCCCAGCTACTCGAGAGGCTGAGGCAAGAGAATCACTTGAACCCAGGAGGTGGAGGTTCCAGTGAACCGAAATCACACCACAGGACTCCAGCCTGGATGACAGAGTGAGACTCTGTCTCAAAATAAAAATAAGCAAATAAATATTTTAAAAATTAAAATTAAAAATGTATCTAAAATGGAAACTTTAGACCTCTACTTGAAATGTGAATTATGTTTTTCATCAACATTAAATAAAATGCATATAAAAATTAAAACCTGCCCATCCATCTGCAAACTAAACACCTCACATGTACAGGGCGGCTTAGAAATTGTGATTTTCATAGGCCTGAGGAACTTTTCTCTTTGTGCACCCCTTCCTTCATTAAAAAAAGTCTACATTAACATTCTGTTTTACAACTACATTCATATAAAGAAAAATATGTTATTTCAGAACGAGATAGAGGTGACAATTATTGCACAACATAGTGAAAATACTAGATGCTATTGAATTGTACGTTTTCAAATGGTTGCTTTTGTGTTATGTGAATTTCCCCTCAATTTTAAAAATGGAGTCAGCTGCTGTGGCTCATGCCTGTAATCCCAGCTACTTGGGTGGCTGAGTGGGGAGGATCACCTGAGCCCAGGAGTTCAAGACGTGAGACAGAATGTCGCTCTGTCACCCAGGCAGGAGTGCAGCTCACTGCAGCCTCCAACTCCTGGGTTCAAATGATCCTCCCACCTCAGCCCCCAAAAGTGCTGGGATTGTAGGCATGAGACACCGCACCCACCCTTAAAAAATTGAAAATTAAAATGAATATGTTAATATTCTACATTGTAACATTTTCTTTCACCTAAATGCTTGTTTCTGTCTTCTAATTTTGAAAGAGATGAAAACATCAGGGAAATAGTAGAATTGTTTTAGAGGCTGGGAAGGGTAGGCGGGAGGAGGGGATGGGGAGAGGTTGGTTAACATACACAAAACTACAGCTAGATAGAAAGAATGAGTTCTGGTGTTCTGCAGCACCGTAGAGGGACTATGGTTAATGATCATTTATTCTATATTTTCCAAAAAGCCAGGAGAGAAGGTTCTGAGCATTTACACATTAAGAAATGATCAATGTTTGAGATGTTGGATGTGCTAATTACCCTGATTTGATCATTACACATTGTATACATGTATCAAAATGTCACTCTGTATCCCATCAATATGTACAAGTATTTTGTATCAACTCAAAATAAAAGGGAACAACAAAAAAATGAAAACGGCCAGGGCGCAGTGGCTGATGTCTGTAATCCCAGCACTTTGGGAGGCCAAGGCGGGCAGATCACTTGAGGTCGGGAGTTCGAGACCAGCCTGGCCAACATGGCGAAACCCCATCTCTATGAAAAATACAAAAATTAGCTGGATGTGTCACATGCCTGTAATCCCAGCTACTCCAGAGGCTGAGGCAGGAGAATCGCTTGAACCCAGGAGGCAGAGGTTGCAGTGAGCCAAGATTGCACCACTGCACTCTAGCCTGGGTGACAAAGCCAGACTTTGTCAAAAAAAAAAAAAAAAAAAAAAGGAAAAAAAGAAAGAAAGAAAGAAAGGAGGGAAGGGAACGGAAGGGAAGGGAAGGGAAAGGAAGGGAAGGAAAGGGAAGGAAAGGGAAGGAAAGGGAAGGGAAGGGGACAAAGGGAAGGGGACAAAGGGAAGGGAAGAGAAGGGGACAGAGGGAAGGGAAGGGAAGGGGACAAAGGGAAGGGGACAAAGGGAAGGGAAGGGGAGGGGAGGGGAGGGAAGGGAGAGAAGGGAAGGGAAAGGAAAGGAAAGGAAGGGGACTTTTCTGTGGGTCCCTCAAAGCACTGTGTGCTATAGGTACTATACCCCCTAACCTACACTGTTCTCATAACCAAGAAAGGGCGGTGCCCTTCTTCCAGGCATACTGAGAATTCTGTTCTTCCTTCTAGACCCACTCTTAGGCTCCCTCTCCCACGGGCTCCCTTTCGATCTGCCCAGTGGAAAGGACAACAGTATGGAGATTTCTCAAAGAACTAAAAATAGAACTACCATCCCATCCAGAAACCTCCCTACTGAATATCCACCCCAAGGAAAACAAATCATTGTATCAAAAGGATATCTGCACTGGTATGCTTCATCACAGCAATATTTGCAGTCGCCTAGATATGGAATCGACCTAAGTGTCCACCAAAAGAAAATGTGATATAGATAAGTTTATCATATTATAGATAAATCTGTATCACATTTATATCAATATCACATTTTCTTGCTACATTGTTGATTATAGTATTTTATCTATGTTTCATTATGTATATCATGGAATACTAATCAGCCATAATAAAGTGTCTTTTACAGCAACACACATAGAACTGGAGGCCATTCTCTTAAGTGAAATAATTCAGAAGCAAAGTGTAATACCGCATGTTTACTTATTTTTAGTATTTTTGTATTTTTAGTAGAGACAGGGGTTTCACTGTCCGCCAGGCTGGTCTCGAACTCCTGACCTCAGGTGATCCACCCACCTCGGCCTCCCAAAGTGCTGGGATTACAGGTATGAGCCACAGCGCCCAGCCGCTCCCCCATCTACTTCCTAAGGGACCAAGGATCCCTGATATTTTTCTCACCCCCACCCCAGCCACACCCCCAGTACCTGAATTCAACCAGGTCGAGCTGCAGGTTTCTTGGAGGTCTCAGTTTTACCAGTACGTAGGTCCCTGGCCTTTGTGTTTTGCTGCCACTGGCTTTTCTGGGATCTTCCTTGCCCTCCTCAACTCCCCACCATATCCAAGGGATGGGACATCTGCCCTGGGTTTCCAGATCCTGCGTCCTCTAGAGCTAATCCAAATTCCCAATGCCAAGCCCCACTTAGGATCCTGCTCCAAATGGACCCATCTCCTGAAACCACAATGCTGCTTCTCCTTGCTGTGAAGAAAAAAAAAAAAAACATCCCAAAGAGTGAACCACAGACTACACAGGGAATCCCTCTGGGATATTATGTTTCCAGTCCCTAAGCCACAGCAGGAAGTTGCCTGTAGATACCAAGGGAGATCATTCAGCTAAGATCTGAACAGTCAGGAAAACTCCTGAGGCTAGAGTTTTGTCTGGTTCCTTTTTCTTCCTTACAAGACATAGTACGGTATTGACAAACTATGGTCTGCTAGTCAAATTCAGCCTACTGCTTGTTTTTGTAAATAAAGTTTTATTGGCACACAGCCACACTCATGCATTACCTATTGTCTACAGCTGCTTTCAAGCTACAATGCCTGAGTTGAGTTGTTGGGACAGAGATTGTACGGACCACAAAGCTCAAAATATTTACTCTTGGGCCATTTGCTGAAAAAATTTGCTGACCCCTGGAGAAGAGCAAACAACACTTAGCATCTGTGCACCAGACGCAGTGCTCATGCCTGCAATCCCAACACCTTGGGAGGTGAAGGCTGGAGGACCGCTTGAGCCCAGGAGTTCATGGCCAGCCAGGGCAACATAGCCAGACCCTATCTCTTTAAAAAATTAAAAATTAGCCAGGCACGGTGGCCTGTGCCTGTAGTCCGAGCTACTCAAGAGGCTAAAGCAGGAGGATCGCTTGAACCCAGGAGTTTGAGGCTGCAATGAGCTATGATCTTATCACTGCACTCCAACTTGGGTGACAGTGTAAAACCCTGTCTAAAAGAAAACAGCATCTTAGCACCTGATGACTATAAAATAGTTGCCAACTGTGGTTGATAAAAAGCAGAAACCTAACTCACACAAAATTAATAGAGTAAAATGCTACAGTGTGAGAATGTCTTACTATCAATTTTTCTCAGTCCTGTCTGCATCACTTATAAGTATATACCATCATGACTGTCAATTAATAATAATACTAGTTTTAAAAAATGTTTGACTTGAAATGTGATCTTAACCTCCACTTGGGCCTCTCTGGGTCTCTCTCTTCTTCCCCAACCTGGGCTCTCTCTTTTCTAGGCTTTCCTGGGTCTAGGCTTTCTTTTGGACCTACCTCTTGGGTTTCCTGCTCAGAAAATGTCCCTTCTAGTGTCCCCAGTTTCTACAGGGTGAGAGGGCTGAGGGTGGGTCTTTCCCACTTGGTTCTCCCAACCTCCAGACACTTAGATGTGATGAGATGTGTGGACTGCCTCTTGGAGCCTCTTACATCCCCAAAACTAAAGCAAGCTACAGTGAGCAAACTGAAAATGCTTTCTATACATTTTATGTCAATGCTATGCTAGCCAGAGGAGTGAGTGAGGGAAGACAGAGATGGCGTGGAAACCACGTACATCACACACACTCAGACACACACAGGCACACATAACCTCGAAAACCTCTTGTATGCTATTGACATATCCACAACCCCAGGCAGACACAGTCACACGCAAACTCTTCAGACATACAACCACACACACACCCACACACACCTTCAGAAATGCAGCTCCATGCATGCAGTCATACAATCCCTACACACACACACACTTCCCACATTCATGTACACCCTCAGGCATATAACCACACACCTTCAGAAATGCAATTCCAGGCACACAGTTGTACAATTCTGCACACAGACACACTCACACACGCTTGCCACATTCATGTACATCCTCAGGCACACAACCACCCACACCTTCAGAAATACAATTCCAGGCATGCAGTCATACAATTCTGCACACACACATACACATTCATGTACACCCTCACTCAACCACACACACCTTCGTGGCTCTGCACAACTACCCTTCATGAATTAAATCCTACAGAGGCAGTGACAGTCATACAATTCCTACATATACACAGAAACACACACACACACACACACACTCTCTCTCTCTTTAGGGCACAAAACACAAACTTCAGACTTTCGAAATCATCCTCACATTTGAACATTCAGCTCCACACACCTGTTCAGGACGGCGATCCCACTCACAAATTCAGTCTCTCTCTCTCTCGTCACACACACACACACACACACACACACACACTAATGCCCAGACCCTCTGCAGCCTCAGCCACATCTGATACATCTGAAATTGGTGAAATAAGCCTTCTGACAGAGAAGGCAACTGAGCCCTATAAATGCACAAGGTATCAGGCTGGGTGCTGGAAACGTGCCTGTGTGCGGAGGCCACGGCTTGGGGAGGTGGGGAGATGGGCAGGGAGACCCGGGGATAACTAAGGGGATGGGAAACTCACCAGAACGACCAGGAGAAAAGCGGTGGCAACGGCTCTAAGGGGCAAGGAGGAGCTCAGAGACAAAGGGCGGCGGAGAGGTGGGGACGTGGGCGCAGGGAGCGCCCCACACGCCTGACCGCAGCGCCTCGGATCCCCCACCTGCCCGCAACCTCTGCGCCGCAGCCACACCGAGTCCCCGCGCCGAGCCGCAGAGCCCCCACTCACCGGCGTCCGGAGCGGCGGGGGCGGCCTGCCCGCGCCTCGGCCTGCGCGCTGCGCCCGGATGCAGGAGCCGGAGCCCGGCGAAGCGCCCGGCCGGGGCCGCGGGGACCCGCCAGGGACTGTGCAGCACCGGCGCGGGTACCGGACGGTGGAGGCACCGGCGCGGAGCCGGGACGCGCTATGCTGCGGGCGGGATCCGGGCCGGCCCTGCGCTCACGTGGGTGTGGGGGCACCGAGCGGCCGGGGGAGGGGGCGGGATCCCCTCCGCGATGCCCCCCGCCTCCCCCGCGCCCTGCCCAGGCTCCGCAGCCAAGTGGGAGAAGGGGGACCGCGTG
Source organism: Nomascus leucogenys (assembly GCF_006542625.1). Taxonomy (NCBI): domain Eukaryota; kingdom Metazoa; phylum Chordata; class Mammalia; order Primates; family Hylobatidae; genus Nomascus; species Nomascus leucogenys. Next base: position 56,114,357 of record NC_044390.1, on the reverse strand, counting down.
TTTGGGAAGGGAGGGGGATTGAGGGTGGGCGGGGGTGAGTGGCCTCTCCGGCATCCAGCCCCCGCCCCCTGCTCGGAGCCGCGCCTCCGCGCCCCCCCCCCCCAAACAGCCTCCGGAGCCCTCGGAGGCCCCAGCATCCCTGGCGGAGCGCGGGGAACAGGCCCTGGCACCGCGGGACCCGCTCCAGCAGCCTCGGCGGAGGCCTGGGGAAGGCGCGGCTCTAGTGTCCCAGTGACAACAGCCAGGGAGAGGGCTCCGCTGCCCGCTTCTCCCTGCGGGTGCACCTTCCGGCCTTGGCCACTTAGCCGCTGTGTGTCCCTGGGCCAACTCCTCTCCCTCTCTGAGCCTGGCCTCCTCTGCTAAACAAGGAAGATGACTTGGCCGACCCCACAGAAAATTAAAGCTGAGAAAATTAAAGCGCGTGAGGCTGGAAATGCCCCGTGCCAGCGCGAAGTATTGGGCAAATGGGAGATGGATAATGTTGTTCCTAAATATTATTCTTTGCTGTCTTTAGAGCACACCAGGCAAGGTGCACTCGGCTTTTCTTCTCAAAAGGCGATGACTTGGTTGCTTCCCACATCTTCCGCCTCTCCTGAGAGCTAACGCCATTTAAAGATCTGAGCATCAAGTCTGTCGTATGCATAAAAACTCAGTGCAGGCCGGGCGCAGTGGCTCATGCCTGTAATCCCAGCACTTTGGGAGGCCGAGGCGGGAGGATCACTTGAGGTCAGGAGTTCGAGACCAGCCTGGAAAACAAGGTGAAATCCCCTCTCTACAAAAATACAAAAATTAGCCAGGCATGATGGCGGGTACCTGTATTCCCAGCTACTCGGGAGGCTGAGGCGGGAGAATCACCTGAACACAGGAGGCGGAGGTTGCAGTGAGCCGAGATCGCACCACTGCACTCCAGTCTGGGCGACAGAACGAGACTCCATCAAAAAAAAAAAAAAAAACACCTCAGTGCACGTTCAATGTTTTTTATTATTGTTGCCGTTATTGATGGAGTGTTGATGGCAACCTCCTAAACTAGGCAGGCTCTTTTATTAATACTTATATTTAATCTACACACTCCTATAAAGTAGATATCACTTTCTCTATTTTCAGGGAGGGGACAGGTGCTCAGAAAGGTTCAATAACTTGTCCAAGGTCACACAGCCAGGAAACAGATGCCCCAATTCTAATTCTTTGCATGCATCGCCCTGGCTCTGCTTCTTTGCAACAACTCCTAGATAGGTGATTCTCAAACTTAGCTGTATTTTAAAACTACCTGGAGAGCTTTTAAAAATTCTGAAGCCAGCCTGACATAGTGGCTCATACATGTAATCCCAGCACATTGGGAGGCCAAGGAGAGAGGATCACTTGAGCCCAGGAGTTCAAGATCAGCCTGGGCAACATAGCAAGACTCTGTCTCTATTTAAAAAACAAAATAAAAAATTAGCTGGGCACACACCTGTAGTCCCAGTTACTCAGGAGGCTGAGGCAGGAGGGTCACTTGAGCCTAGGAATTTGAGGTTACAGTGAGCTATGATTGCGCCACTGCTCTTCAGCCTGGACAACAGAGCAAGACCTTGTCTAAAAAAAAAAAAAGAAAGAAAAGAAAAGAAATCTGATGGCCAAGCCACACCCTATACCAAGCACATCAGCATACCTGGAAGTGGGACCCAGGCATCAGTATATTTGAATGCTCCCCAATGTATGGCTAAGGCTGAATCTCTGTCTTAGATGTCAGATTCCCCTGGACCACATTGGCAACCCCGCTCTGCAACCTTCTCACTCTGCTGCTTCATTCATTCACTGTGCTTGGACGATTCTGCATCCTTCTTGAACCTAGAGCTGCCCCTGAACTCCTGCCTCTTACGGTCATTCACTCCACAAATACTTACTGTGCACTTGGCTGTGCTAGAGGCTGGAGACTCAGCAGCGAAGACCACAGGGCCCTTGGTCTGTCACACAAAATAATAAGTAAATAAAATAGCAGTAGTTCCCTGGCAATTGGGCCTTGCAAACCCTTTACACCCGTAACAATCAGGGAGGATCCCAAAGAAACCATTACTCAAGCCTAAGCATGAGAAAAACATCAGACTAATTTCAACAGAGAGGCATCCGATAATCTACCCACGCAGTCCTCTTCAAAACAGTCATTAAAAATTAAGGAACGTCTGGAGCAGGGTTTGGTGGCAGGTGCCTGTCGTCCCAGATACTCAGGAGGCTGAGGCAGGAGGACCCCTTGAGTCCAAGAGGTTGAGTCTGCAGTGAACTATGATTGTGCCACAGCACTCCAACCTGGGCAACAGAGCGAGACCTGGTCTCTAAATAAAAAATTAAAATTAAAAAATGAGAAAACAAGGAATGTCTGAGAAACTGTCACATACAAGAGGAGTCTAAGAAGATATGACAACCAAACGTAATGTGAGATCCTAGAAAAGAAAAAGGATATAAGGAAAAAATTAGGAAATCTGAATAGAGTATGAGCTTTCGCTAATAATAATGTATCCATATTCGTGGGGCGTGGTGGCACACACCTGTAATCCCAGCCCTTTGGAAGGCCGAGGTGGGCAGATCACTAGAGGTCAGGAGTTCGAGACCAGCCTGGCCAACATGGTGAAACCCCGTATCTACTAAAAATATAAAATTAGCCAGGCATGGTGGTGGGTGCCTGTAATCCCAGCTACTCGGGAGGCTGAGGCAAGAGAATCACTTGAACCCAGGAGGCAGAGTTTGCAGTGAGCCAAGGTCGTGCCACTGCACTCCAGCCTGGGCAACAGGGTAAGACTCTGTTTCAAAAAAAGTTATCTGTAACAATAACATTTTGTTAATAAAAAGTTATCTGTAACGATAACATTTTGTTAATAATGTATCAATATAATATCAATATTACAATATGGTAATTACACAAATGTGCCATACTAATGAAAGATATTAATAACAAGTGAAACTAAGTCAAAGGAGTACGTGGGAGCTGTCTGCACTATCTTTTCATTTTTTGCGTAAATCTAAAACTGTTCTCAGAAACTGTGTCTTAATTTAAAAAGATCCTGGGAGATTCCAAAGAGCTTTTGTTTATATAGGTTATGGCTATTGATCTTTACAGTATCAGAAATTAAAACTGAAAAAGTGTTTCAACATTTATTTTAACATAACAAAAATAAACCTACTACATGTTAACATAAAATAGCATATTTTTACGAAAAATAACTGTATTTTCCAAAACGAGCAAAAAAAGAGAGGAGTGACATTGTTTTACACTTTTTCAAATTGCTTTAATGGCTACCTTAATGAAAAGGAAACGGAATTTTTATACAGTTGATTTTCATTATTCATGGATTCTGTATTTGCAAAGTCACTCACTCACTAACATGTATTTGTGACCCCAAAATTAATACTTGAGGAGATTTTGAAGTTATTCTGGGTCATTTGCAGAGAGATTAACATTTCGAGCTGCACGGCATGAACGTTTGTAGCTGAGGTGGAATAAAACCATGCTCTGTTAATCTTATTTCAGCTCATACAGTGAACAAGCATCCTATTTGTGGCCTATTTACTGCCATACTTTTCTAATTTTCATGTTTTTTGTTGATTTCACTGTTTAAAATGGTCCCGGGCACTTTGCTGAAGTGCTGTCTAGCGTTTCTAAGCTGAAGTGCTTAGTGTGTTTCTAAGCTCTAGAAGGCCTTGGGGTAGCTGGGTGTGGTGGCTCACACTTGTAATCCCAGCCGCACTTTGGGAAGCCAAGACAGGAGGATTACTTGAGCCCAGGAGTTTGAGACCAGCCTGAGCAACATATCGGGACTCCCCCATCTCTACAAAAAATTTTTAAATGAGCCAGGTATGGGGGGCGTGCCTGTGGTCCCAGCTACTCAGGAGGCTGAGGTGGGAGGATCACTTGAGCCTGGAAGTTTGATGCTGCAGTGAGCTATGATTGTACCACTGCACTCCTGCCTGGGCGACAGAGCAAGACTCTATCTCTAAAACAACAACAACAAGAACAACAAGACCAAAAAAAAAAAAAAAAAAAGGCTGTAAGGCTGTAAGGCTGTGACGTGACTTACAGAGACAATATGTATGTTAGGTAAGCTATGCTCAGACATAACTTTTAGTACTGTTGGGCATGAGCTCAATGTTAATGAATCAGCAACATATATTAAATATGGTGTCTTTAAACAAAAACACAAATAAAACAAAGTATATATCAGTTGACAAAAATGTTGTGAGCAGGTGCTTACAGAAACTAAATCTTGCACTTCCCCCTGGAAGCAGTGATTTAGTATTTGCTACTTTACTGTTCAAAGCAACTTTATAAGGCTGGGTGCGGTGGCTCATGCCTGTAATCTCAGCACTTTGGGAGGCTGAGGTGGGCAGATCACCTGAGGTCGGCGGATCACCTGAGGTCGGGAGTTCAAGACCAGCCTGACCAACATGGAAAAATCCCGTCTCTACTAAAAATACAAAATTATCCAGGTATGGTGGCGCTTGCCTGTAGTCATAGCTACTTGGGAGGCTGAGGCAGGAGAATCGCTTGAACCCAGGAGGCGGAGGTTGCAGTGAGCCGAGATCGCACCATTGTGGTGAGCCGAGATCGTGCCATTGCCCTCTAGCCTGGGCAACAAGAGCAAAGCTCCATCTCTAAAATAAGAAACAAAAAAAAAGCAATTTCATAGAATATAACTACCATGAATAATGAAAATCAACTATATCTGCTTCTGCATTGAATCTGTAATGGTATATTGTTTTGGTTGAAATTAATGAAAAAAATTCAGCCTTACACAGACAGGCAGTTGAAAAGCTGATTATTTTAATCAGCTTTTCAGGTAACTGTGTCTATTCTTTGAGACGACACCAAAATGCTACATATTTTAGTTTCTTCAAGAACAGTTGCAATGTGGAATTGGAAACCCTGTCCCTGAATTCTTGCGTTCTATTAATATTAAAATCCATTAAGCTCGTCTTTTAACCATGCATGATTTTGAAACCTCATGCGTTCGTCATTTGAAAAATGTTAGCTCACTAGTTACAGATCTTCTAAATATTAACACATTTTATTATGCAATAGCAAAAAGTCATGTTTGTTAATATCATCACTGACCTCATGGAAAGTTTTAAAGTGTTGGGAAGCTGTCACAGTTGTGAATACAAATTTTTTTTTTTTTTTTTTTTTTTTGAGACGGAGTCTTGCTCTGTGCCCCAGGCTGGAGTGCAGTGGCGCGATCTCGGCTCACTGCAAGCTCCGCCTCCCGGGTTCACGCCATTCTCCTGCCTCAGCCTCCCGAGTAGCTGGGACTACAGACGCCCGCCAACACACCCGGCTAATTTTTTTTTTGTATTTTTAGTAGAGACGGGGTTTCACTGTGTTAGCCAGGATGGTCTCGATCTCCTGACCTCGTGATCCGCCCGCCTCGACAAATTTTTAAAAATTATAATTTTCACTCAAAAGTGCAACTTTTTTTTTTTTTTTTTTTTAGATAGAGTCTCGCTCTGTCTCCAGGCTGGAGTGCAATGGCGCAATCTCGGCTCACTGCAACCTCCAACTCCCTTGTTCAAGCGATTCTCCTGCCTCAGCCTCCTGAGTAGCTGGGATTACAGGCGCATGCCACCATGCCTGGCTAATTTTTGTATTTTTAGTAGAGATGGGGTTTCACCATGTTGGCCAGGCTGGTCTCAAACTCCTGATCTTAGGTGATCCGCCCGCATCGGCCTCCCAAAGTGCTGGGATTACAGGCGTGAGCCACCACGCCTGTCCAAAAAGTGCAAATTTTATCATTGACGATAATGACTGTGAATCATTTTCCTTGAAGTGACAGATATATTTCTTTCATTTTTGCAAAAATGTTTGTCAAACCTCCTTTGCTATGGTTTGAGTGTTCTGTCCCCTCAAATCTCACATTGAAATGTGACCTCCAGTGTTGGAAGCAGGCCTAGCGGGGAGGTGTTTGGGTCACGGGGGTGGATTTTTTGCGAATGGCTTGCTGCCATTTTCCTAGTAATGAGTGAGTTCTCACTCTATGCGTTCATGGGAAAGCTAACTGTTTAAAAGAGCCTGCCACCTCCTCCCTCTCTCTTTCTTGCTCTCTCTCACCATTTGACATTTCTGCTCCCCTTCACTTTCCACCATGACTGGAAGCTGCCTGAGGCCCTCACCAGAAGCAGATGCCAGTGCCATGCTTCCTGTACAGCCTGCAGAACTGTGAGCCAAAATAAAGCACTTTTCTTTATAAATTACCCGGTTTCAGGTATTCCTTTATAGCAATGCAAATAGTCTGGCCGGGCACTGTGGCTCACGCCTATAATCCCAGCCTTTGGGAGGCCAAGGAGGGAGGATCATTTGAGGCCAGGAGTTTGAGGCCAGCCTGTCCAATATGGCAAAAATCCATCTCTACTAACAATACAAAAATTAGCTGGGCATGGCAGTGCACACCACTCAGCTACTCAGGAGGCTGAGGCAGGAGAATTGTTTGAACCCAGGAGGTGGAGGTTGCAGTGAGCCGAGATCACACCACTGCACTCCAGCCTGGGCAGCAGAGCGAGACTCTGTCTCAAAAAAGAAAAAAAAAACCAGACACACACACAGACTAATACACCATGTCAGAATAGCTGAGGTTTATCTGTCTAAAAATGGAATTCCATGAAAAAAAGTAGCTGGTTCAGCTTGCAATTCAAACACTCACACAAGTGGTAATTTTTTTTTTTTTTTTTGTCTTGGAGACAGCTACCATGGTACTTCTGTGTGTAGAAAAATTTTTTATCCATACTTCCTGTTGCATCACACAGAATATTAAAAAGACATACACTCAAGAGTCAAGATTTAATAAAATGCGCCAGGTGCAGTGGCTCACGCCTGTAATCCCAGCACTTTGGGAGGCCAAGGTGAGTGGATCACCTGAGGTCAGAAGTTCAAGACCAGCCTGGCCAACATGGTGAAACCCCGTCTCTACTAAAAATACAAAAAAAATTAGCCCAGCATGGTGGTGGGTGCCTGTAATCTCAGCTACTACAGAGGCTGAGGGAGAATTGCTTGAACCCGGGTGATAGAGGTTTGCAGTGAGCTGAGATTGCACCATTGCACTCCAGCCTGGGCCGCAAGAGTGAAACTCCGTCTCAAAAAAAAAAAAAAAAAAAGGATTTAATAAAATGAAAAATTGTATTGCTTTATCAAGTACAAGCCTAAATCAAGCCTAAATGAAACTGGCTTTTTTTTTTTTTTTTTTTTTTTAGATAGAGTCTCCCTCTGTCACCCAAGCTGGAGTGCAGTGGTACAATCATAGCTCACTGTAGCCTTGACATCCTGGGCTCAAGTGATGCTTCCACCTCAGCCTCCTGAGTAGCTGGGACCACAGGTGTGCGCCACCAGGTCTGGCTAATTTTTCCTTTACTTTTTTGTAGAGACCGGGTCTCAAACTCTTGGGCTCAAGTGATCCTCCTGCCTCGGCCTCCCAAGGTGCTGGAATTACAGGCATGAGTCACTGTACCTGGCCTGAAAATGGCTTTTGTTAAAACCGTGAGTGTGTGGCAATGAAGAATATAATGACCCCTAGTACAGTTTGGTGCTGCTGCATTGATTCCCTTTTAGATGATAGACACTGTTACTCGCCCTTACTTTTGCTCCATGAGTGCATAGACTAACACAGTGAAAAAAGGCAAATAATATCTTAGAATGATTATTAAAATCATTTTGACCTTGCAGACCTCCTGAATGGTCTCAAGGCTGCCACACCTGGGGATTTGCAGGCTACACTTTGCAAACCATTGTCAGATGGTGATAAGTCCTATAGGGAAAAAACAATAATCAGGGCTGGATGCGGTGGCTCACACCTGTAATCCCAGCACTTTGGGAAGCCGAGGTGAGCGGATCATGAGGTCAGGAGTTCGAGACCAGCCTGACCAACATGGCGAAATACCGTCTCTACTGAAAATACAAAAATTAGCCAGGCATGGTGGTGCACACCTGTAATCCCAGCTACTCAGGAGGCTGAGGCAGAAGAATTGTTTGAACGCCAGGAGGCGGAGGTTGCAGTGAGCTGAGATCGTACCACTGCACTCCAGCCTGAGCAACAGAGCAAGACTCTGTCTCGAAGAAAATATATTTTTTAAATTAAAAATAATAACGATAATCAGGAAAAGAACATATGGAGGGTGAGGAGAGAGTCACAGTCTTCATTAAGCAGTTAGTGGATGTCCGAGTGCAAAGGTGATACTTGAGCAAAGACGCAAAGCAGATAAGGAAGTCAGCAGGGAGGATGACTAGAGGAAGAGCAATTCAGGCAGCGGGAACAGCAAATGCAGAGACTCTGAGCACAATATGCCTGTGCTGTTTGAAGCCCACCAAGGACATCATGAGTCTCCCCGAATATGTTCCACAGCAGCTCAGACTCAAACCATGCCCAACTAGAAAACATTTGCAAAGCAACTCAGAGAGCCTAGTCCAGCAGAATCTGCCTTTTCAGTTTGGGTTTCATTGTTTGTTTTGGTTTGGTTTTTTTGAGACAGGATCTCACTCTGTTGCCCAGGCTGAAGTGCAGTAGGGCAATCATAGTTTACTGCAGCTTTGAATTCCTGGGCTCAAGCAATCCTACTGCCTCAGCCTCCCAAGTAGCTGAGACCACAGATGTGTACTAACAATACAAAAATCAGCCGGGCGTGGTGGTGCACACCTGTAATCCCAGCTACTCAGGAGGCTGAGGCGGGAGAATTTCTTGAACCCAGGAGGTGGAGAGCCTCCTGGCATATTCCCCAAGTCTGCTTTTAGCTTCCCTATCGTAGTGCACCTGAAGGGAAAGGAATGTGTTTATTAAGGCCCACTGTTTTACTGGGGCCCATTGTATGCAGGTGAAGTTTGGCAGTTACCCAAGAGACTTTCTCCCCACCTGCGTCTGTCCCCCAGCTGTCTTATTTGTGTTTTATGGTCTGTTCTTTCTGTCTTCTTGTAGTTAGAAGAGAAGTGATCTCCCTGAAATGCATGAGGCTAGAAAAGGAGCTGGAACTTAAAGTGGCTGTGTTTGTCCAAGATGATGGTGCTCCTGCTCTGTGAAACCTTATGTTCAGAAAACAAATAACCCAATTAGAAAATGGGCAAAGGACTTGAATAGACATTTCTTAAAAGAAGACATACAAAATGGCCAATAGGTTCATGAAAGAAAAAATGCTGAATAGAATTAATCATCAGGGAAATGCAAATTAAAACCACAATGAGACATCACCTAATACCTGTCAGAATATACACCATAGAATACTACTCAGCCATTAAAAAAAGAATGAAATAATGTCTTTTGCAACAACTTGGATGGAGCTGGAGGCCATTATCTTAAACGAAATAACTCAGACACAGAAAGTCAAATACTAGCTGGTGTGGTGGCTCATGCCTGTAATCCCAACATTTTGGGAGGCTGAGGAGGGAGGATCCCTTGAACTCAGGAGTAGGAGACGACCAGCCTGGGCAGCATAGCAAGATCCCGTCTCTACAAAAAATAATAATAATAATTACCTGGGTGTGGTGGTGCACACCTGTAGTCCCAGATACTCAGGAGGCAGAGGTGGGAGGATCACTTGAACTGAGGAGCTCAAGGCTGCAGTGAGCCATGATCGTGCCACTGCACTCCAGCCTGAGCAACAGAGCAAGATCCTGCCTTTAAAAAAAGAAGGAAGAAAGTCAAATACCGAATGTTCTCACAAATGGGAGCTAAACGATGGGTACCCATGGTTATACAGACACTGGCAACTCCAAAAGGTGGGAGGGTCGGGGGCTGAGGGATGAGACACTACCTGTTAGGTACAATACACATTATTTGGGTGATGGCTACACTAAAAGCCTAGACTTTATGAGTATTCAATATATCCATGTATCAAAATTGCACTGAACCCCCAAAATCTATTTAAAAAAAATTTTTTTAAGAAGGAGTTTCACTCTTGTTGCCCAGGCTGGAGTGCAATGGCGTGACCTTGGCTCACTGCAACCTCCACCTCCTGGGTTCAAGTGATTCTCCTGCCTCAGCCTCCTGAGTAGCTGGAATTACAGGCATGCGCCACCACGCCTGGCTAATGGAGTTTGTATTTTTAGTAGAGACGGGATTTCTCCATGTTGGTCAGGCTGGTCTTGAACTCCTGACCTCAGGTGATCCACCCACCTTGGCCTCCCAAAGTGTGGAATTACAGGCGTGAGCCACCGTGCCTGACAAAAAAATTTTTTTAAAGATAAAAGATAAGTGGTCAGGGGAATTTGGAGAAAAGACAGCCCATGTGCTCTGTTGGTGGGAATGTAAATTAGTACAGCCATTATAAAAAACAAAACAAAACAAAACAAAAACAGTATGGAGGCCGGGCACGGTGGCTCATGCCTGTAATTTCAAAACTTTGGGAGGCTGAGGGCGGGGGGGGTGGATCACCTGAGGTTAGGAGTTCGAGACCAGCCTGGCCAACATGGTGAAAACCCATCTGTACTAAACATACAAAAATCAGCCAGGCATGGTGGTGCACACCTGTAATCCTAGCTACTGGGGAAGCTGAGGCAGGAGATTCACTTGAACCCAGGAGGTGGAGGTTGCAGTGAGCCAAGTTCATGCCACTGCACCCTAGCCTGGGCAACAGAGCAAGACTCTGTCTCGAAAAAATAGAAGAACAGTGTGGAGGTTTCTCAAAAAGTTAAAATAGAATTACCATATGATCCTGCAGTCCCACTACTGGATATGTATATCTAAAGGAAATGAAATCAGTATCTCAAAGAGATATCTGCACCCCCATGCTCATTGCAATGTTATTCACAATAGTCAAGATATGGAAGCAATCTAAGTGTCCACCAAGAAATGGATTTTTAAATGTACTATGCTATGCAGTTGTAAGAAAAGAAAATCCTGTCATTTATGACAACACGAACAAATGACAGGATTTCCTTTTGATGAACCTGGAGAACATTATGTTGGGTGAAATAAGCCTGGCACTGAAAGACAAATACCATGATCTCACTTACATGTGGAATCTAAAAACAATTGAACTCCTAACAGCAGAGAATAAAATGATGATTACCAGAGACTCAGGTGGGGGGACTGGGGAGATGTTGGTCAAAGGATACCGAATTTCAGTTGGTAAAGAGGAATAATTTTGGCCGGGTGCAGTGGCTCACGCCTGTAATCCCAGCACTTTGGGAAGCTGAGAAAGGCAGATCACCTGAGGTCAGGAGTTCGAGACCAGCCTGACCAACATGGTGAAACCCTGTCTCTAGTAAAAATACAAAATTAGCTAGGAGTGGTGGCACACACCTATAATCCCAGCTACTTAGGAAGCTGAGGCAGGAGAATCTCCTGAACTTGGGAGGCGGAGGTTGCAGTGAGCCAAGATCGTGCACTCCAGCCTGGGCAACAAGAGTGAGATTCTGTCTCAAAAACAAAAACAAAAACAAAAACAAACAAACAAACAAACAAAAAGAATAATTTCAAGAGATCTGTTGTACAACATGGTGACTCTAGTTAATAACAATACATTGTATTCTAGACAAATGCTAAGAGAGTAGATTGTAAATGTTCTTACCATGAAAATGAACTTTGGAAGGCAATGCACATATTGATGAACTAGATTTAGCCATTCTACAGTGTGTGTATATATTTCAAAACATCATGCTGTACACAATAAATACATACAATTTTATCTGTCATTTAAATAAAATTTTAAAATAAAAATATTTTCAAAACACACCTTAAAAAACATAATGCTGAGTGAGAGAAGCCGGATGCAAAAGGCCACATAAATGTATATAATTCTATTTATATGAAATGTCCAGAATAGGCAAATCTTATCCTAGATTTAGAAAGCAGATTCGTGGTTGCCAGGGGCTGCAGGCGGGAGAAATGATGAGTGACTGCTAACGGGTACAGATTTCCTTTTGGGGCGATTGAAATGTTCTGGACCTAGATAGAGGTGATGGTTACAGGACACTGGGAATTGTACTCTTTAAAAAAGTTAATTTGACTAAGTGCAGTGGCTCACACCTGTGATCCCAGCACTTTGGGAGGCCAAGGTGGATGGATCACTAGAGGTTAGGAGTTCGAGACCAGCCTGGCCAGCATGCTGAAACCCCATCTCTACTAAAAATACAAAAATTAGCTGGGTGAGGTGATGCACACCTGTAATCCCAGCTACTCAGGAGGTTGAGGAAGAGAATTGCTTGAACCCGGGAGGAGGATGTTGCAGTGAGCCGAGATATTGCCACTGCACGCCAGCCTGGGTGACAGAGGGAGACTCTGTGTCAAAAGAAAAAAAAAAAGACTTAATTTTACATTACACAAATTTCACTTCAATAAAACAAAAGTAAAGGAGTGCCAAAAAAACCCTCGTACTAAAGAGAAACAATATTTCAATGAAATCTTTTTAGAAATCAAAATGAATGCAAAAAAAAATCCACAATGAACAAATAGATCAACATGTTAAATAAAGACAGGACCAAAGTTCCTACTTTTCCTTCTGCTTTTTTCTTTTTTTTCTTTTTCTAGAGGGAGTCTTGCTCTGTCGCACAGTGGCGTGATTTTGGCTCACTGAAACCTCCGCCTCCCGGGTTCTAGCGATTCTCCTGCCTCAGCCTCCCGAGTAGCTGGGATTACAGGTGCCCACCACCATGTCCAACTAATTTTTGTATTTTTAGTAGAGACGGGGTTTCACCATGTTGGCCAGGCTGGTCTCGAACTCCTGACCTCAGGTGATCCACCCACCTCAGCCTCCCAAAGTGCTGGGATTACAGGCGTGAGCCACCAAGCCCAGTGCCTTCTGCTTTTTAGGCTCGTGTATGGCTCAGTTCAACACTCTTACTGATTCTATCTTGAACATTCTGCTATTTGGTTTAACCATGGATTGTTTGCATTAATTTCATGAGTTTTTTTTTAAATTATTGACACTGGAATATTATTTAGCTTAGTCGCCGAGTTTTTTGGTGCTACCTTATATTTTGTATGTGGGACTGGTATCTCAACCTCACTGTGGCCTTGTGGGTCTCTTGCTCTCTCAAGAGCAAAGGCTGCCAGCTCCTTTTTACAGATAAGAAGGGTCTCAAAGAGGTTAAGCAGCAGGCCTCAGAATTAATAAAGAGCGGGGTCAGGGCCGGAGGTAGTCACTCACGCCTGTAATTCCAGCACTTTGGGAGGCCGAGGCGGGCAGACAGGTGGTGCGCACCTGTAATCCCAGCTACTCAGGAGACTGAGGCAGGAGAATCGCTTGAACTCAGGAGGTGGAGTTTGCAGTGAGCCAAGATCGTGCCACTGCACTCCATCTTGGGCTACAGAGCAAGACTCTGTCTCAAAAAAAAAAAAAAAATGAGCAGGGTTAGATTGGAGCCCACATCTGTCTGGCTCAAACCTCCAGCCACCCCAGGTCCACTCTGACCAGAGGCTCCAGCTCTGGCCCTAGCATTAGGAGGGCAGGGCAGTGCAGACGGAGCACCCCAGGCTGCCCCAGACGACTGCCCCAGCTGCAAGGTGGAGCTTGAACACGAGCTGAGCCAAGAAGAGTCTGAGACCGAGGAATTGAGGCTAATTCCTCTGTGGGAAACGCTCCCTATTAATTAATTAGGGCAGAGCTGGCCTGAGGCATCCCCGCAGCCCCCAGAGTCATTAAGGGAGAGGGGGTCTCATTATCGGCTAACAGCTTCCCCACCGTTCCCAGGGCCCCAGAGGGAGCAGAGGAGGTGGGAGGAGGACCAGGTCTCCCCGTCCTGATCCCCTGTCTTTCATTACCAGAGTGGCCTGATATGCAAGCGAATTGTCTAAAAGTAGAGTTTCAGGGGAGGTAAAAAGGGGAAAGTCAGAACTGAGGGATTCAGGATACCCCCTCCCAAATTCAGTCTGCACTTATATTTATATAAAATACCCAGCACAGGGAAATCCATAAAGATAGACATCCAATTAGTGGTTGCCCAGGGCTGGAGTCGGGGGGCAATGGTGAGTGACTGCTGATGGGTAGAGGGTTTCCTTCTGGGGCGAGTGAAAACTGTAGTCAAACTTGATAATGCTGATGGTAGTACAACACTGCAAATGTACTCAAGTCACTCAACCATGAACTTTCAAATGGTCAATTTTATGTTATGTGTATTTTATAATTTTAAAAAATCAATCTCCTTCTCATTCCTGGCTATTTCATCAACATTTATTAACATGTGCTTTCTGCCCGGCATTGTACTGGGAGGGGAGGCCTGGTGCCACCCTGGCAACTCTGTCTTAGTGAGAGATGTCATGGTCAACAACTGTTTGAGGCCTGCATGCAAGGGGTAAAGGAATTTACCAAGACTAGAGTGAGTTTTAAAAGGCAGATTTATTAAAGAAAGGGGGACATGCATTACAAGGATGCAATGGGTAAGACAGCAGAAGGAGGGTTGTCTGCTGTCTGCAAAGAGGCAGGGGCTGGAGGGAAAGTTTTATAATGTGGTGCTGCTTGAGCTGAGTGCTCGCAGACAGGATGGTTGGGTGCAGGTGGGCAGTGAGCTGAATGCTTGCAAACAAGATGCTTGTGTGCAGATGGGCTGTGAGCTGAATGCTCGCAGACAGGATGCTTGGGTGCAGGTGGGCTGTGAGCTGAATGCTCGCAGACAGGATGCTTGGGTGCAGGTGGGCTGTGAGCTGAATGCTCGCAGACAGGATGCTTGGGTGCAGGTGAGCTGTGAGCTGAATACTTGTAGACAAGATGCTTGGGTGCAGGTGGGCTGTGAGCTGAGCACTAGGTTCTAGCGGGCCTTTTGCAGTTGACCCCATTTCTCAGAACATTTGCTTCTCTCAACCCCAGATAAGCCCATTCTTTAATTTCTCTTTAACTCCTTAGGGCTCCACACGAAATGATGCTGGAGACCTTCAAGATGGCCTCCAGGGACGTTCTCCATCTGTCCTCCCCTTGTTCTGTGTCCAGGTTCATGGACCAAACCAACAAGAAGCCTTGTCTTCTGTCTTCTGGTTGGCTTCAAGCAATGGGAAGCCCTTACAGGAGGCAAGAGGGATGAAAGAGGGTGAGGCCAGAGTATTTATTTCCTGGGGTGCCTCCCTGCATCCCCCTGCAGATTGGCCCTAGACTGCAGAGCACAAGGTCCTGGCTGGCAGCCCTCTCTAGGTTCCAGCAGTAACAGCTCCCTCCGCTCTCTACATCTGCCCAGGAGTGGTAATAACTCCCAGATGCTGACTGCTCCAGGTAACTGCATGGATTCTGCAATCCTGTGTGGTTTCTTTACCCCCTACCACACCTTGACCCAACTCCCTTCAAACTGCCCAGTCTACCCTCCATCTTTCTCCAGGGGTTAGACAGAATGCAACCCTCTGACTTGCTCTGCGCCCCAGAAGGTGGGTTTTTGTGGCTATCAATGGGCTGCCTGCCTTGGACAATCTGGTGGGGGTTGGCTTTGTGAAAGGAAAATAAATTTGGGGACCCCAAAATCACTAAGCCAAAGGGAAAAGTCAAGCTGGGAGCTGCTTAGGGCAACCCCCCCTGGCATTCTATTGCTTAAAAAGTTTGACGTTTTCCAAAACATCATTCTCAGTAAACTATTGCAAGGACAAAAAACCAAACACCGCATGTTCTCACTCATAGGTGAGAATTGAACAATGAGAACACATGGACACAGGAAGGGGAACATCACACTCCGGGGACTGTTGTGGGGTGGGGGGAGGGGGGAGGGACGACATTAGGAGACATACCTAATGCTAAATGAAGAGTTAATGGGTGCAGCAAAACAACATGGCACATGGATACATATGTAACAAACCTGCACATTGTGCACATGTACCCTAAAACCTAAAGTATAATAATAAAAAATAAATAAATAAATAAATTTAAGGGACACACACACAAAAAAAAGTTTGAGTGCGCCATCCTGAGTTTCTCTCTGTTCAGACCTCCCTCTTGATAGGTATTTAGAAGAGGAAGAAGAAAAATAAGCAGGCAGGTAGTAGAGTATAATCACAATGGGACAGTATTCAGCCATAAAAAAAATAAGGAAATCCTGCCATTTGCAACCACATGGATGAACTCGGAGAACATGATATTACAGGAAATAAGCCAGATACAGAAATACAAACACTGCATGCACTCATATATGGAATCCTAAAATGTTGAACTCATAGAAAAAGAGAGTAGAGTGGCCGAGTGTGGTGGCTCACACCTGTAATCCCAGCACTTTGGGAGGCCAAGGCGGGTGGATCACCTGAGGTCAGGAGTTCGAGACCATCCTGGCCAACATGTTGAAACTCCGTCTCTACTAATAATACAAAACTTAGCCAGGCATGGTGGCGCATGCCTGTAATCCCAGCTACTTGGGAGGCTGAGGTAGGAAAATTGCTTGAACCCTGGAGGTGGAGGTTGCAGTGAGCCGAGATCACACCACAGCACTCCAGCCTGGGCAACAAGAGTAAAACTCCATCTCCAAAAAAAAAAAAAAAAAAAAAAAAAAGAAAGAAAGAAAAGGGAAGGAAAGGGAAGGGAAGAGAAGAAAAAGAAAGTAGAACAGTGGTTACCATAGGCTTGGGTGGTTGAGGAGATGTTGGTCAAAGGATGCCAAATTTCAGTTAGATAGGAGAATAAAGTTCAAGAGATCTATTGTACAGCATGGTTACCCTATTCTCAAAAAATACTAAGCGAGCAGATGCAAATGCTTCACCACAAAAATGATAACTATATGAGGGAATGCATATGTTAATTGACTAGATTTAGTCATTCCACAGTATATATATACTATAAAACATTATGCTATACATGATATACAGATACAATTTGTGTCAATTTTTAAATTTTTAATTAAAACATATATTAAAAGTCCAGATCCCCAATGTTGGCATCAATAGTTGCTTAAGTGTGAACAAAAATACAATTTGACATTAAAAAAGTAAAGTATAGTAGTAGAAGTGTCCTCAGTTGACCTCATAGAAGAAGAGAGATGGTAGATCACTGGTAGATCCAGGAGCTAGGGTACCCCAGAAAGGAACATTAGACAGCAATATCATTGATGAAGAAGAGAGAGGGAAGGAAAAGGGGGTGTCCCTTTTAAAAATCTTAAAGTTTTTTTTACTATCAAGATAATTTATGTTCATTGCAGAAAATCTGAAAAATGCAGAAAGAATAGAAGGAAACACCGTAGAAAAAAATTCAACCAAATCCTATTTATAATCAACACTAAATTGTTGGTGAACTGCTTTCCAGGTGGAGATATTTGTCTTAGTTCAAAATTAGAATCATGCCTACCTGCTACATGAATAAACTTTGAGGACAGTGGGCTAAGTGAAAGAAGCCAAATGCAAAAGGACAAGTATTGTATGATTCAACTTATATGAGATACATAGAATAGCTAAAGCAAAGACAAAAAGTAGAACATGAGTTACCAGGGACTGCAGAGTTGCAAGGAGAATGGGGAGTTATTGTTTGATGGGCACTGAGTTTCAGCTGGGGAAGAGAGATGAAGGTGATGGTTGCACAACAATGTGATTGTACTTAATGCCACTGAACTGTACACTTAGAAATAGATATATTACAATCCTGGCAATTGGTCAGTTTGTTCTCCTCCTCCTCCTCCTCCTTCTCCTTCTCCTTCCCCTTCTTTCTTTCCTCCTCCCCCTCCTCCTCCTCCTTCTTCTTCTTCTTCTCCTTCTTCTTCTTCTTCTCATTGTACCTTAAGCCGTTACTTCTATCTGACATGATCTTGATGGTTTATTTTAGTTTTTCATTTTTCCCACTGACTGACAAGCTCCAGGAGAGAAGAGAAACTTCATCTTACTGCTCCACTCTCCTGGCTCTTATCCTGGTGCCTGACACAGAGCAGATGCTCAATAAATATTTGTCAAGTCACTCAATCAATCAATCAATCAAGCCATTAGGAAAGAAAGATTTTCTAGTGGGCCCCCAAGTCTACTCTCCATCCTTCTCCAGGAGGTAGAAAGGATGCACCCCTCCAACTTGCTCTGCACCCCAGGAGGTGGACTTTTGTGGATATCAGTGGGCTCCCTTCCTTAGAGAATCTGGTGGGGTGTGAAAGGAAAATCAATCTTGGGACCCAGAAACCACTAAGCCAAAGGGAAAAGTCAAGCTGGGAACTACTTAGGGCAAACATGCCTCCGATTCTATTCCTAAAAAGGATAGCTACTAAGATAAAAGAGCTACATATCTCCCCTCACAAGGAATTTCCTGCAGGCAAAGGACGGACAGAACTCAGTCATCCCTCTGCTCACTGAGATAAATGCGTATCTGCTTGCCTCCTTTGGAAAGGTGAATCAGAAACTCAAAAGAATGCAACCATTTGTCTCTTACCTACCTATGACCTGGAAGCCTCCTCCCTGCTTTGAGTTGTTCCACCTTTCTGGATGGAACCAATGTACTTCTTACATATATTTACTGATGTCTCATGTCTCTCTAAAATGTATAAAACCAAGCTGTGCCCAGACCACCTTGAGCGTATGTCATCAGGACCTCCTGAGGATGTGTCACAGGCACTCATTTTTAACTTTGGCAAAATAAACTTCCTAAATTGACTGATACTTGTCTCAGATATTTGGGGTTCATAGCTTAAAAGAATCCCCAGAAAATGGCAGCATTGGGGCAGATTAAGGTGAGAAACCAGGATATTAGAAGATGAGCTTCAGACAGCCAAGAGAGCAAGTGGCTGCTTCTCTCTCGCTCTGCTATTTGAGATGCTTCCCCAGTGCACCTACCTGTGATAGGCAATGCCACATAGAGACAGGCCAGGAATAGGCAGGGGACCCTCAGCTAAAGGAGCAGAAGCCATTATATTAGTTTTCTAGGGCTGCCATAACAAATCACAGCAAATTGTCTGGTTGAAAGCCACAGGAATTTATTCTCACACAGTCTTGGAAGGCAGAAGTCTGAAATCAAGGTGTTGGTAGGGCTGTGCTCCTTCCAAAGTTCTGGAGGAGAATCTTTCCTTGCCTCATTCTAGTTTCTCATAGTTGCCAAGAATCCCGGGCATTTCTTGGCTTGTATATCCTCTACTCCAATCTTCATGTCTTTTTTTTAATTGACAAGTAAAAATTGCATAGATTTATGATGTACAATATGATGTTTGTGTGTGTGTGTATGTATGTGTGTGTGTGTGTGTGTGTGTGTGTGTGTATGCATTATGGAATGAGTAAATCAAGCTATTAACATATGCATGTAAACTAAAAATAAAATTCTATGCCCTACCAACCATCTGAATGGGCCCCTGTTGGCCAAGGGCATTCCAAAGTTAACCTGAAAAACTAGTTCAGGCCATGATGGGAAGACGGAATCAGACATGCCTCATTACGCTCTCCTCCCTTTGGAATTCAGGCATAGCTGGCCAGCATTAACATTAAAACAGAGATCTTGGCCAGGTGTGGTGGCTCACACCTGTAATCCCAGCACTTTGGGAGGCCGAGGTGGGCAGATCACTTGAGGTCAGGAGTTCAAGACCAGCCTGGCCAACATGGTGAAAGCCTGTCTGTACTAAAAATACGAAAATTAGCCAGTCATTGTAGCACATACCTGTAATCCCAGCTATTCAAGTGGCTGAGGCAGGAGAATCACTTGAACCCAGCAGGCAGAGGTTGCAGTGAGCCAAGATCATGCCACTGTACTCCAGCCTGGGCAACAGAGTGAGACTCTGTTTCAAAAAACAAAACAAAACAAACAAAAAAAAAAACCAAAAAAAACCCAGAGATCTTAAGACTTTTTGTAGCAATAAGACACCAAATTCCAAATTACTTTAGTATAGTATCACATGACAGATAGCAGGTCCTGAAAGAAATTGAGGTATTTTACTCTAAAATATATTTCTTTGACATATTTTGAAATGGCCCTGCAAAGCTGTCTCTTGTGGGGAAAATCTACACTCTTTAGAGCATCACTTCTCCTTTCCAGGTCTTCTCCCTGATCCAGGAGAGAATTAACTGGGTCTGGAACCTTTTTAAGTCTGATAAGAAACATTTATTTATTATTATTATTATTATTTTTAATGGAGTCTCATTCTGTCACCCACGCTGGAGTGCAGTGGCGCTATCTCGGCTCACTGCAGCCTCCGCCCCCTGGGTTCATGCCATTCTTCTGCGTCAGCCTCCCGAGTAGCTGGGACTACAGGTGCCCACCACCATGCCCGGCTAATTTTTTTGTATTGTTAGTAGAGACGCAGTTTCACCGTGTTAGCCACGATGGTCTCAATCTCCTGACCTCGTGATCTGATGCCTCGGCCTCCCAAAGTGCTGGGATTACAGGCGTGAGCCACCGCACCTGGCCAAGAAACATTTATAATCTACTCTCTCTGAAGCCTGCTACCTGGTGGCTTCATCTGCAAAATAAGAACCTTGGTCTCCACAACCCCTTATTTTAACCCAGACACTCTCTTCTATGGATTCCAGGTCTTTATATGAACTCTTTCAACCAATTGCCCATTGGAAAATCTTTGAATCCACCTATGACCTGGAAGCCCCCCCAACTCCTATCCACCTCAAGTTGTCCCGTCTTTCTGAGTCGAACCAATGTACACTTAACATTTATTGATTGATGTCTCTTGTCTGTCTAAAATGTATAAAACCAAGCTGTAACCTAAAGACCTTGGGCACATGTCATCAGGACCTCTCCTGTGTCACAGGCATGTCAATAACCTTGGCAAAATAAACTTCTAAAGTGATTGAGATTCATCTGAGATACTTCTTGGTTTACATGCATTATCTCACATACTTATCATTTTTTTGTGGTGAGAACACTGCAAATCTCTTTCAGCAATTTTCAAGTACAGACAATCTCCAACTTACAATGGTCCAACTTGTGATTTTTTGACTCTACAGTGGTGCAAAGTAGAAACCATCCTTTGAGTAGCCACACAATCATTCTCGTTTTTACCTTCAATACAATAGTCAATAAATTACATGAGATAGTCAACATTTTATTATAAAATAGGTTTTGTGTTAGATGATTTTGCCCAGCTCTAGGCTAATGTAAGTGTTCTGCGCATGTTTAAGGTAGACGAGGCTAAGCTATGGTGTTCAGTAGGTTGTATGTATTAAAAGCATTTTGACTTAAGATATTTTCAACTTATGATGGGTTTATCGGGATGTAACCTTGTCATAAGTTGAGGAAAATCCCTATGCAATATACTAACTATAGTTGCCACGATGTATAATAGATCTATTGAACTTATTCTTCTAACTAAAATTTTGTGTCTTCTGACCAACATCTCCCCAGTTGCCCCCAATCCTAGCCTCTGGTAACCACCATTTTATTCTGTTTCTATGAGTTAGACTTTTTTACCTTCCACATATAAGTGAGAAGATGCAGTATTTGTCTTTGTGCCGGGGTTATTTCATTTAGCCTAATGTCCTCCAGCTTCATCCAGGTTGTTGCAAATGACAGGATTTTCTTCTTTCTAATGGCTAAATAGTATTCTGTTGTGTATATGTGCCACATTTTGTTTACCCAACCTGATGGATTCAGGTTCATTCCATATCTTGGCTACTGTGAACAGTGCTGCAATAAACATGGGGAGTGCAGATATCTCCTTGACATATTGATGCCATTTGCTTTGTTGATCATCACGTTTTCACACAGCATTCTCCCCATGAGTCTCTGCTCTGTTATACACATGGCCAACTTGTCATGAGGACACCAGTAGGATCCACCCTACTCCAGTACCACCTTACCTTAGTTACATCTGCAATGACCCTAATTCCAAATGACATCACATTCACATGTACCACAGGGGAGGACTCCAACATATCTTTTTTTGAGAGGCACAATTCAACCCATAACAGTAGATAAGGCCTTTCATCAGTTCTCCTTCCCACCTAATTTGGGTTATCCCACAAACAGAAAAGACGTTTGAAGGTTGAACAGCTAGAACAGGAATGTTCATAGCAGAAGCAGAAGAAAGTCCTTGGTTGGTCCACACACATGGAGTATGTTTTAGCATGACAGAGCAGCCATCATTATGTCATTCAACGAACAAATATTAAGGGTCTATTTTGTTCCAGGAACCGGGCTGGGGATTGTAGATTCAGTAATAACTAAGACAAATGAGATGACCACCAAGGAGCTGACATTCTAGAGAGGGAAGGAAAAGAATCACAATCTGACAAGAGCTACGAGGGGAGGAGGGATGGCGTATAGCCCTGTGGTGTGAGACCTCAAACCAAGTGGTCAGAGAAGAGTTCTTTAAGAGATAATATTTGAGCACAGACCCAAAGCAAGAAAGGGAGTAGGCCATATAAAAACGCAGAATAAGACTATTTCAGAGGAGAAAGAACATTTCAGAGAGGGGAAAAACAAATGCAAAGACTATGAGATTAAACACGGATGGTGAGCACATCATGACTGATCCTTTATAATCTTTGGACAGAGAGGTGGGAGATGGAAGGAAAGGTGGGATGGGGCCAGATGGTAAGAAACTGGGATTCTGTAGATTATGGTAATAATCTTGGATGCTATTCTAAACTTGGATGCTATTCTAAACTTGAGGTTCACTTCGTTGAAGCTACCCATTGGTTGTAAAGCCACAGTCTTCCTAACCTTTTTATTTTCTTGAGACAGGGTCTCACGCTGTCACTCAGGCTGGAGAGCAGTGGCACAATCAGGGCTGATTGCAGCCTCGACCTCCCTTGGCTCAGGTGATTCTCTTTCTTCAGCCTCCAGAGTAGCTGGAACCACAGGCACACACCATAATGCCCTGCTAATTTTTCTATTTTTTGTAGAGCCAGGGTTTACCATGTTGCCCAGATTGGTCTCAAACTCCTGGGCTTAAGCAATTCACCCGCCTCAGTCTTCCAAAGTGCTGGGATTACAGGTGTGAGCCACCACACTTGGCCCTAACCTAACTATTTATACCCAGATTCACTAATGTGAAAAAGATTTTCCAAGGAAAAAGTGAGGAATGAGAAGTGAATGGAGAATGAAAACCTGATGCACGTGCTATTTCTCTTTTTTTATTTTATTTTTGTTTTGTTTTGTTTTGTTTTGAGACAGGATCTTGCTGTGTTACCCAGGCTGGAGTGCAGTGGTGTGATCATAGCTCACTGCAGCCTCCAACTCCTGGGCTCAAGCGATAGTCCCACCCCAGCCTCTTGAGTAGCTCAGATTCCAGATATGCACCACCACACCCAGCTGTTTTTGTTTGTTTTGTTTTGTTTGTTTGTTTTTTTAAGAAACAGGGTCTTGCTATGTTGCCCAGGCTAGCCCTGGGCTTCAAGCAATCCTCCTACCTCAGCCTCCCAAAGTGCTGGAATTACAGGCATGAGCCACCATGCCTGGCTTGGATTTCTTTAGAGTGAGCAAGTGAAAGAGCAAGCAAGAGAGAGCAGAACAGAAGCCATGATCGCTTTGTAACCTAATCTCAGAAGTGGCATCTATCGTGTTTGCCATAGCCTTTTGGTTACAAGTGAGTCATCAGGTCCA
Source organism: Nomascus leucogenys (assembly GCF_006542625.1). NCBI lineage: Eukaryota > Metazoa > Chordata > Mammalia > Primates > Hylobatidae > Nomascus > Nomascus leucogenys. The sequence goes on along the minus strand of NC_044390.1, from coordinate 56,091,005 downwards.
GCCCACACTCAAGGGATTACACAGGGCATGAGGATCAGGAGGTGGGGACCATTCAGGACCATCTGAAGATGTCTAACCTGACAAACCCGCACATGGTGCACATGTACCCTAGAACTTAAAGCATAAAGAAACCCACCATTTTTGAGGGGTGGATGGCAGACAACCAGCTAGTAAAGAACACAGACTAGAGGCAAAAAAGAAAACATGTGAAAGCGCAGGTGGGGGGATTCAAGTCACAGAGGGCTGACAGTTTCAAAGCTCCCAGGAGGTCAAGTTGAGCAGGATGGAAAAGAAACTATGGAATTTGTCCATTGCGGGAAGACATTGATGATGGATGCCTGAGCCATTATTTTTGTTTGTTTGTTTTTGGTTTGTGTTTTTCGTTTTTGTCTTTTTGTTTTTTGTGGGGTTTTGTTGTTGTTGTTTTGTTTTGTTTTTTGTAGTAGAGTCTCTGTCTCACCCAGGCTAGAGCGCAGTGGCACAATCTCAGCTCACTGCAACCTCCGCCCTCCGGGTTCAAGCGATTCTCATGCCTCAGCCTCTTGAGTAGCTGGGATTACAGGCATGTGGCACCATGCCCAGCTAATTTTTGTATTATTAGTAGAGATGGAGTTTCAACATGTTGGCCAGGATGGTCTCGAACTCCTGACCTCAGGTGATCCACCCGCCTCGGCCTCCCAAAGTGCTGGGATTACAGGCATAAGCCACCATGTCTGGCCTGCCTGAGTCATTTTGAGGGACTGATCGGGGGTACAGCCATAGACCTAGGTCCTTGTCACTCACTGACCAGCAAGGTCACTGCCTTTGCAGGAGATGACAGGGAAGAACCAGGAAGCTCCTCCTCTCCCAGCCTGGGGCTTCCCACCATCTCCTAACACCTCCACCAGAAAAGCGACCTCATTTCTCAAAGACAAAACAGATTCTAGGTCATCTCCCCCTGGAATGAGAGACCAATTGGTGTGATTATCTCCAAGAGAAAGAGGGGCACCTACTAAAAGTAGAACCTGGTGTCCCAGAAGGGAAGACATTGGGGAACCTAAAAAGGGGTCTCTGATAATTACCTGCCAAGATTTCACAGCGAAGGGCATCTCCATGTAATGCCAAAAAAAAAAAGAAAAAGAAAAAAGAAAAAGAAAAAAGAAAAAAAAAGAAAAAAGGCTAGAAGTTTTAGAAGGTTCTCCTTCATCCATTCTGCAATTTCACTCGATTTTGCCCAAAAGCAGAATTCTGCTCCCTACATTGCATGAATCAGTATATAGAACAGGTGGCCCTAGCGAGGATGGTTGCAAAAAGGAATTTCTGTAAAGTGTTCTTTATTATAAAAATCAAGACAGCTGCCAGGTGTGGTGGTTCATGCCTGTAATCCTAGCACTTTGGGAGGCCAAGGCGGGTGGATTGCCTGAGCTCAGGAGCTCGAGACCAACCTGGGCAACATGGAGAAACCCTGTCTCTATTAAAATACAAAAAATTGTATTTTTGTATACAGGGGCGTGGTGGTGGGCCCTGTAGTCCCAGCTACTCAGGGGGCTGAGGCAGGAGAACTGCTTGAATCCAGGAGGAGGAGGTTGCAGTGAGCCAAGATCACACGACTGCACTCCAGCCTGAGCAACAGAGTGAGATTTTCTCTAAAAACAATTAATAATAATACATAAATAAAATAAATAAAAATCAGAGAGCTAATTTCACAAAGAAATATAACTCCCTATTGGCCTGATTTAGAAGTATTTGGGCTTCAGTATATTGGCAGGAGGGAAATATGTATAATTGTATACATGCATGCACATATACACACACACACACAGAGGCATGGTGGGGGAATGAATGTGGAAATGGTTAGAGTGAAATCAAGAGCAAGCTCAGAATAGGTATCTCTGGATAGTAAAATAAAAAATAAGGCTGGCCATGGTGGCTTGTGGCCATAATCCCAGCACCTTGAGAGGGTGAGGCAGGAGGATGGCTTGAAGCCAGGAGTTCAAGACCCAGCCTGGGCAACATAGCAAGAGCTAATCTCTACCAAAAAAAAAAAAAAAGTCAGGTGTGATGGCATGCACCTGTAGTTCCAGCTACTCAGGAGGCTGAGGCAAGAGATCTCTTGAGACCAGGAGATGGAGGCTTTAGTGAGCTGAGATTGTGCCACTTCATTTCAGCCTGATGACAGAGTGAGACTCTGTCTTCAGAAAAAAAAAGATTCTTATTCATTTCATTATGTTTTCCCATATTTTATACATTTTATACAAGGTGCATACCTTGCTTTCACAGCTTATTTGTTAGTTTAAGAGAGGTGTTTAGGCTTAGAGAGTAGTGAAAATTTTTCCCAGTCCTTGGGCTTATGTACATAATGTTTCTGTAGGATTTTTTTGAACATCATTGTTTCTGTTCAGACCCACATAGGTGAATCACTTGGAAACTGAGAGCTAATCCCAGCTCAGCAATGAATGGTTCCTTCCAGACAGACCAGGCACTGTTGCTCACATCTGAAATCCCAGACCTTTGGGAGGCCAAGGCAGGAGGCTTGTTTGAGCCCAGGAGTTTGAGACTAGCCTGGGCAACATAGCAAGATCCTGTCTCTACAAAAGCATTTTAAAATTAGCCAGGCATGGTAGCACATGCCTGTAGGGCCAGCTACCCAGGAGGCTGAGGCAGGAGGATTAAGCCCAGGAGTTCAAGGTTGCAGTGAGCCATGATTGTGCCACTGTACTCTACCCTGAGTGACAAAGCAAGACCCTGTCTCAAAAAAAAAAAAAAAAAAAAAAAAGCAGGGCACGGTGGCAGTCAGGAGTTCGCGAATAGGCTGGCCAACAATGGTGAAACTCCATCTCTACTAAAAATACGAAAAATTAGCTGGGCGTGGTGATAGGCCCCTGTAATCCCAGCTACTAAGAAGGCTGAGGCAGGAGAATCACTTGAACCTGGGAGGCAGAGGTTGCAGTGAGCCGAGATTGCACCACTGCACTCCAGCCTGGGCAACAAGAGTGAAACTCCTTCTCAAAAAAAAAAAAAGCAGATAACTCACCTGTTCTTCAAATACATATCAGGCAGGCTAGAGAAGTGTCCAAAATGGGTCATCAAAGCCAGGAGCTAGCAGTGAGTTTTTGGAAGTTGATATAGAGAATGGAAACTGGGGTTGGGAGATGGAAATGAGAAGTTGGCCCCATTAAGCCAATTGGTCTGCACCAATTTCAATGCTTAGATAATAGTATCATATACTAGCAGCGTGTTCGTGCCAGCGTGTTAAACTAATAAAAAGCCAGAATGTAACAGCCTGCATAGCCCTAATGCATTTCACCAGAGAGCCATGTGGAAGCCAAAATCTTCACATGTAGATCTGGCATGAGGAAGCTTCCTAAGCATCTCTCAGGTAGCTTGGTACAAGTTCTGCCCAACAGAGGTGCTTCAGACACCAGGCAGCAAGCCTACCCAAATGAGATCCCCTGGTTGGGAAGGTGGACGTACTTCATGAACAAAGCAAAGGTAGATGGCTGTGTGCAGAAGGCCATCTCACGTGAGGTGTCTCCCGGGTTCTTGTGAAACCCTCTCTGGACCTCTTCTGGTTTTGAAGTAGCTCATTCATGGGTTCATTCCATTAATAAAAGTCAAAAGTAAACACTTACATAATGCTTACTAGGTGTCAGCCACAGTGCTAAGCACTTCATTCATAGTAACTCATTGTCTCCATGCCACAATCCTATTATCTGAGTTGACAGATGGGGCAACGCAGGCACAGAGATGTTAAGTGAATTGCTCGAGATCACGTAGACAGCAAGTGGCAGAATCATAATTTGAATCCTAGCTCATCTGGATCCAGAATACAGACCATAATATTCTCCTGATGCTCATGAAAATTTGTTGAACCAGATACCACTGGTCCCAGCAACAAATGACTGTGGTAACCCCATATTCCCAAGCCTCCATCGCCAAAGTTTATCTGGCCCCATTTCTTGCTAGTGGCCCTAAAGAACATAATGGCGGGTCTCCAGGATGGCTGGCGTGGGAGTCACTGGTTGCCCATCTTATTCCTCCCACCCCCCGTTACCGAATGATCCCTTGGTTACAAACCCAGGGTCATTCATTCTTTCTTGACTGTCGCACCTCTCATTCACTCAATATGAAAATATTTGGACGGGCAAGATGGCTCATGCCTGTAATCCCAGCACCTTGGTAGGCTGAGGCAGGAGAATTGCTTAAGGCCAGGAGTCCAGGACCAGCCGGGGAAACATAGCAAGACCCTGTCTCAAAAAAAAAAAAAAAAAAAAAGAAAGAAAGAAAGAAAGAAAATTAAAAAGTAAGCCATGCATGGTGGCATATGCCCGTAGTCCTAGATACTCAGGAGGCTCCCTTGAGTCCGGGAGGTTGAGGCTGCAGTGAGCCATGATTGTGCTACTGCACTCCAGCCTGGGTGACAGAGTGTGACCCTGTCTGAAAAAATAAAATAAAATAAAAGTAAAACATGCATTGATTCTTCCTCTTACATATTCCTCTAATAAATACGTATTGAGTGCTTGCCATGAGCCACTATCTGTGCTGGGTGCTCGGTGGTGGAATACAATGGTAAATAGGAGAGGCGAGATCAATGCCCTCATGAAGCTCACAAGTGAAAAACAAATGTCCATCATTGGTCAGATGGATAAACAAAGTTATGGTATATACATGCAATGGAATATGATTCAGCCATGAAAAGGAAGGAAGCACTGATCTGTGCTACAACATGGACAAATCTTGAAAACACGATGATGAGCGAGAGAAGCCAGATACAAAAGGCCACATAGTGTGAGAGTCCATTGACACGAAATGTCCAGAACAGGCAAATCTACAGAGACAGGGAGCAGATGAGTGGTTACCAGGAGCTGAGGGGACAGGGGAATGAGAGTGAGTGCTCGTGGGGATGAGGTTTTATTTGGGGATTGGTGAAGTGTTTTAGAAGTCGATACAAGTGGTGATTGCACCACATTGTGAAGGTGTTAAATGACTCTGAATTGTGCACCTTAAAATCATTCATTGTATTTATGGAAATTTCATCTCACAAAAAAAACAAGTAAAATGATCACAGCATGCGATTGATTCCATCCTTTTCTTTATCCTATGTGTATTAAGGACCCACTATGTGCCATGAGCTATACAGACACCGAGGATACAAGACTAGCATGCTTCCTGCTCTAGAGGCTCTTAGAGTCAATCATCAGAGAAATGCCAATTACAATCACAATGAGAGGCTGGGCACGGTGGCTCACGCCTGTAGTCCCAGCACTTTGGGGGGCCGAGGCAGGTGGATCATCTGAGGTCAGGAGTTTGAGACCAGCCTGGCTAACATGGTGAAACCCCATTTCTACTAAAAATACAAAAATTAGCTGGGTGTGGTGGCGCGTATCTGTAATCCCAGCTACTCGGGAGGCTGAGGCAGAAGAATCGCTTGAACCCAGGAAGCAGAGGTTGCAGTGAGTCGAGATCATGCCACTGCACTCCAGCTTGTGCAACAAGATCAAAAATCTGCCTAAACACACACACACACACACACACACACACACACACACACACACACACACAGTGAGTCTGGGTGCAGTGGCTCAGGCTTATAATCTCACCATTTTGGGAGGCTGAGGTGGGAGGATTGCTTGAGCCCAGGAGTTTGAGACCAGCCTGGGCAATGTTAGCAAGACTCTGTCTCTACACAAAATTTAAAAATTAGCCAAGTGCAGTGGCGTGCGCCTATAGTCCCCGCTTCTTGGGAGACTGAGGCAGAAGGATGGCTTGATATCAGGAGTTGGAGGCTGCAGTGAACCAAGATCCCCCCACTGCACTCCAGCCTGGGCCACGAAGTGGGGCTCAGTCTCCTTAGAAAAAGATATATATATATATGCAGAATATCCATTATTTTAAAAGTAAAAAAAAAAAAAAAAAAACAGAGGTTGGCAAGGATGCAGAGAAAAGGGAAAGCTTATACACTGTTGGTGGGGTTGCAAATTAGTACAGCCTCTAGGGAAACAGATGGCAATTTCTCAAAGAACTAAAAATAGAACGGCCCTTTGATCCAGCAATCCCACTGCTGGGTATATACCTAAAGGAAAAGAAATCATTATATTAAAAAGACATCCACACTTACATGTTGACGGCAGCACTATTCACTGTAGCAAAGTTATGGAATCAACTTATGTGCCCATTAACAGATGATTGGATGTTAAAATATGGTATACAAGCTGGGTGCAGTGATTCCCCCCTGTAATCTCAGCATTTTGGGAGGTCGAGGAAGTCGAAGTGCTTGAGTCCAGGAGTTCGAAACCAACCTGGGTAACATGGTAAAAACCCCATCTCTACTGAAAAAACAAAAATAATTAGCGTGGTGGCAGGCACATGTAATTTCAGCTATTCAGGAGGCCAAGGTGATAGAATCACCTGAGCCTGGGAGGCAGAGGTTGCAGTGAGCCGAGCACTGCATCATGCCACTGCACTGCAGCCTGGGAAATTGGAGTGAGACCTTGTCTCAAATATATAAATATATATAATATACATATATGCTATCTAAAGAGATCACATAGATATGCTATCTAGATAGCATATATATATCAGATACAAATGCCCTATAAATAGCATATCTACCACATATCTAGATAGCATATATATATATCACACAGATATGCTATCTAAAGAGCATATATATAGCATATCTATACCAAATACATATGCCCTATATATAGCACATCTATCACATAGATATGCTATCTAAATAGCATATATATCACATAGATATCTATATATCTAGAAATATCATATATATGCTACCTAGATAACATATATATCACATAGATATCCTATCTAGATAGCATATATATAGCATATATGTCACATGCATGTGCTGTATATATAGCAGATATATATCACATATATATGCCGTGGAATACTTACTCAGCCATAAAAAACAGTGAAATCATGTCTTCTGCAGCAACATGGAGGGAACTAGAGGCCATTATCCTAAGTGAAATGACAGAGAAATAGAAAGTCAAAAAAACTCATGTTCTCACTTCTAAGTGGAAGCTAAACCATGGGTACACATTGACAAACAGAGTGGAAAACGGACATTGGAGGCTCCCGTAGGTAGGAGGGTGAGAAGGGGGTGAGGGATACAGTACTACCTATTGGCTACAATGTACACTATTCGGGTGATGGCTGCACTAAAAGCCTAGTCTTCACCACTACGAAATATATCCATGTAGCAAAACTGCACTTGTACCCCAAATCCATAAAAATAAAATTTTTTAAAAGGCTCTTAATTCTTCTAGGGCAAGTGAGAGATGCCCAAAAGTTAAAAAATAAACCAATAAATGAATAAGATAATTTCAGATAGCTGTGAGTGCCATGAAGACACGAAAGAAAATGTAAGACTAGGCCAGGCGTGGTGGCTCATGCCTGTAATGCCAGCACTTTGGGAAGCCGAGGCAGGAGAATCACGAGGTCAGGAGTTCGAGACCAGCCTGGCCAACATGGCGAAACCCCATCTCTACTAAAAAAAAAAAAAATACAAAAAAATAGCTAGGCATGGTGGTGGGCGCCTGTAAGCCCAGCTACTCAGGAGACTGAGGCAGGAGAATCTCTTGAACCCGAGAGGTGAAGATTGCAGTGAGCCCAGATTGCACCACTGCACTCCAGCCCAGGCGACAGTGTAAGACTCTGTCAAAAAAAAAAAAAAAAAAAGAAAGAAAGAAAGAAAGAGAGAAAAGAAAAGAAAAGAAAAAAAGAAAAGAAAAGAAAAGAAAAAGTAAGACTAAAAGAGCTACTTTCGGGTAGTCAAGAACACCAAGAACCCAGCCAGCAAAAATCTGAATACTGCAAAGTGGCCAGCCATGGGAGTATTCTACCAGTGGGAACAGCAAGTCCCAAGCTTCCAAGTGGGAAAGCGCTTAGGACATCCTGAAGCTGAAAGAAGGGCCATGTGCTAGAAGGTAACGGTGATGGGAATGCCTGGTGAGAAGCCTGGCCCGTCTTCCATGCTTACTGACATGCGACAGAGTGTGACCTAGACAGCCGGAAGCGCCTAGGACATCCTAAAGCTGGAAGAAGGGCCATGTTGATGGAAGCAACGGTGAGAGGGATGCTAGATGGGCTCTTTCTCAAGGAGTCAGGATGCCAACGCACTTAGGCCAAGTTCCAAAGCCAAGACTCCATCCTACTCCTCCCCCCACCTCTAGAATTCCACCTTCTTTGTTGAGCCCATCGCTATGGTGACGGGCGCTCTCAGTACACTCTCTCCACAGGCCAGGAAAGAGTTGTGTGTCTTTGGGGTCCCTTCCGCTCCGCCTAGAGGTCCCCGGCCAGGCCGAGAGACCAAGCAGGGACCATGCGCGTATTGGCACCCCCGGCTGAGCGCAGCCAGGACACACGCGTTGGGGCCTCAGCATGGCGCGAGGCAGCTCAGGCCATGGCGAGGACCGCGCACACTCTGACCGATCGCTGCGGGCAGGAGGCGGTGACCATGTGGCAGCCCAAGGACAGCGTGCTGGACCCGAACGTGGCCCACCACCTCGGCCGCGCCGCCTACATCCAGCCCTGGCGCTTCCACGTGGAGATGATCAAAGGCGGCGGCACCTTGGAGAAGCCGCCGCCAGGCGAGGGCGTCACGCTGTGGAAGGGCAAGATGAAGCCGCCCGCCTGGTACGCCCGCCTGCCGCTACCCTTGCACCGCAAAGCGCGCGCCCTGCAGACCACCCAGGTGGTGCACGCGCACGCGCGTGGAGCGCGACTCACCGCCGCCCGCCTCGGCCGCGCGCAGCACCAGATTAACGGGCGGGTGCAACAGCTGCAGCGCCAGCGCGAGGTCACCGACCACAGGCTCAGCGAAGTGCGAAAGGGTCTGCTGATTAACCAGCAGAGCGTCAAGCTGCGGGGCTACAGGCCCAAGTCTGAGAAGGTGAGACCCTTCCCCCCGCCCCCAACCCCAGCCTAATTGCAAAGACTAAGGCCTCCGCTATGCGGTGTTCAGCCCCGGAAAAACCCTTTCCATACTTTGGGAGGCCGAGGCTGGTTGATCACCTGAGGTCAGGAGTTAGAGACCAGCCTGACCAACATGGTGAAACCCCCGTCTCTACTAAAAATACAAAATTAGCCGGGCCTGGTGGTGCATGCCTGTAATCTCAGCTACTTGGGAGGCTGAGGCAGGAGAATCACTTGAACCCGGGAGGCAGAGGTTGCAGTGAGCCGAGATCGTGCCATTGCACTCCAGCCTGGGCAACAAGAGCAAAACTCCATCTGAAAAAAAAAAAAAAAAATCTTTCCATAGAGAGAATACCCAACTCCAGTGAATAAGGGCACAAGAAGATGAAGGCCGGGTGCAGTAGCTCACGTCTGTAATCCCAGCACTTCGGGAGGCCTAGGTGGGAGGACTGCTTGAGGCCAGGCCTTCCAGGTTGCAGTGAACTATGATGGCACCACTGTGCTCCAGCCTGGGTGACAGATGAGAACCTGTCTCTACCAAAAATTTTAAGAAGTTAGCTGGGTGTGTTGGTGCACACCTGTAATCCCAGCATTTGGGGATGCTGAGGCAGGAGGATCGCTTGAGGCCAGGAGTTGGAGACCAGCCTGAGCAGCACAGTGAGACCTGTCTCTACAAAAAAAAAAAAAATGTTTTAATGGCCCAGCGTGGTGGCATACAGTTATGATCCCAGCTATTTGGAGGCTGAGACAGGAGGATTGCTTAAGCCCAAGAGTTTGAGGCTGCAGTAAGCTATAATCAGGCCAACGCAAACCAGCCTGGGCAACACAGTGAGATCCCATCTCTCCAAAAATTGGAGGTAAATTAGCCACCTTTGGTAGTTTGTGCTTGTAATCCCAGCACTTCAGGAGGCCAAGGCAGGAGGATTGCTTGAGGCCAGGAGTTTAAGACCAACCTGGACAACACAGCAAGACCCTGTCTGCACCAAAGTTCAAAAAAAATAGCCAGCATGGTGGTGCATGCCTCTAGTCCCAGTTACTTGGGAGGCTGAGGCAGGAGGATTGTTTGAGCTCAGGAGTTCAAGGCTGTAGTGAAATATGATAGGGCCACCACACTTCAGCCTGGGAGATAGTAAGACTCAAAAACAAACAAACAAAAAAAGATGATGGAGACAGGCCCAGGAAGAGATGCCCAAGCCCCCAAGACCCAAAGAGTGAGCCCTGCCCAAGGAGATGAGATCCTCAGCTTCCCTGCCCCAGAGGAGAAAATTATCCAAATCTCCCAGCCAGGGAGGGAGAGTGAAGCCCCTGATTCAGACTCCATGAAAATCTCCCCAAAAAGTAAAACCCACAGCCCTCAGCCCAGGCATAAAATCATCCACCTAGACCCCAGGCCCAGAGGGTAAGACCCTTCCATAGGTGTGAGACCCTCAGTGCCCCAGTCCTAGTGAAAACACACTCCCAACTCCCAGCTGAGGAGAGCAGTTGATACCCTGGTCCCAACCCAGGTGAAACTCCCCCCAGAATGTTGAATAAAACCCAACTCCCCTGGCTTCAGGAAGTGAAAATCCACACCTCCAGGCCTCATCTGTGGTGAAAGGAAGAAGTCCTCCCTACAGAGAGAGACTTCAGACTCCTAACCCTCACACCCAAAGGTTAAGCCCCCATCCAGGGAGAAAGAGTGAGACTTCTAGTACCAGTCCTGGTGAAATCTTCCCCTGAAAGTGAAACCTCAAATCCCCACCCCAAAAGGTACAAAAATTCCTGCCTCCCGGGGGAGAGATGAGAGCCCACTCACAGAATGGGATTCCTACCCTCAGCCCCCAGAACCAAATATTAAGACTCCAAAAAGGTAAACCCTCATCATCCCTGTGGTATGATCCCTCCACCTGCAGCCAGGGAGAGGAGGTAAGACCATCAATGAGGAAGGAGTGCCCAGCTCCCAGCCTCAGGGGGTGAGAACAACCCTCCCCCAAGTTGAGACACCTTCATCTCAGCCCCCTGGGCTCCTATCTGTAAATGAGAGACACCCTCAACCTCAAGCTCCAGAGAGCAAGACGCCCCAGGTGAGAGAGCCCACTGAAAAGATCAAACCTTCTCAAAGAGTGAGACACCCCACCCAAAGGATGAGAGTACCCCCAACTTCATCCTTCAAACTCAGAGTTTATGAGGCTGGCAAACCCTCTACCACCAGGGAAAGAGGAATCTCTTCCCAGCCCTTTCCCAATGATGTGAGGGATTCTCTCCTTGTTTTCTAGGTCCCTGACAAAGCTGACAGTATGCTTACGTGGGAGAAAGAGGAGCTGAAAAGCATGAAGAGGAAAATGGAGAGAGATATGGAAAAATCAGAGGTCCTACTCAAGGTTAGGGGTGCCTGGGGACAAGTTACAGGGGCTGGAGGGGGATCCCTGGCTGCCTAATGGACAAACCGCTCTGACCTGGGGACTGTCACAATAGCAATTCCTTCAAGCCACACTGACCAGATGTTCATTGCATTTCACTTTGCGAAATGGAAAAAGTGAGGCTGTGAGAGATGAAGTTGGGTCTCAGAATAACAACGAACACCCACTCTGTACCAAACCCTTCACAGTCATTGAATCCACTCCTTAAGACTGTCCTGTGAAGCAGAAACTATGATTTCCTCATTAGAGATGGGAAACTTGAGACTCAGAGAGACGACCTCACCTAACGAGCAAAGCCATCAATGACAACCCTGCGGTTTCAGCCCAGGTGACTGGAGTCTAGCTCTTTGCACTCTAACACGTGCTCTAGCTTCAGCCAGATTTGATCTCTCGCTGCATCCTTCACACTTGCAATGAGAACTTCTTCATGAGGGCAAAAATGAAGGGGGAAGAGCAGACAAACTTCAGGGGGCCTTTGGGACCTGTTAAGGTTCGCTGGCAACTTGTGTACTTTCGACTCATCCCTTTGATAAATACTAATCTGGTACCTGCTTCCCAGGCACCGGGCTTGGCATCATAGATAAAGTGATGACTGAGAAAGAACTAGTCTTGTCCTTGAAGAGTTAACATTCTAAAGGTATTCAAAGAAAATACAGGCTGGGGACTTGTTTTATTTCCTATTGTGAGATTGAACTGTCGAGTCTTTTACTGTTGTTGAACTTTCCTTGCTTTTATATAGAAAGCTCCTCAGCTAGACTACATTTTAAAAAGCATTGGACCTTGAAGGCAGATACAGTACTAAATTATATTTCACGTAGCAAAACTCAGTAAGGTTGTGTTGACTGGGGAGTGGGGAGGAGGGGAGAAGAAGGGACAGGCTGGGGGACGAGGGTGTGGACAAGGCAGGAGACTCAGGAGCTGGTGAAACGCTGTCCGTGGTGCTGAATTGGAATAGGGCATATCTTCTGGCCGCTGTCATATTCCTTTAAATCTGATGATTCCTGAAATATCCTTCCAGGAAGTTGGAGGCAGAGAATGGAGAAGCCCCTGAGGATGGACGTGGGAGCAAAGGGCTATAAAGAGGGAAATGGATCATGCCCATAATCCCAGTACTTTGGGAGGCCAAGGCAGGAGGATTGCTTCTTGAGGCCAGAAGTTCAAGACCAGCCTGGGCAACATAGCAAGGCCTCATCTCTATTTTAAAATAAAATAAAACTAGCCAGGCACAGTTGCACGTGTCTGCAGTCCCTATTCAGGAGGCTGAGGGAGGAGGATTGCTTGAATCCTGGAGTTCAAGGCTGCAGTGAGCCATGATCATACCTCTGCACTCCAGCCTGGGTGATAGAGGAAGACCCCATCTCTGCAAGAGTGAGAGAGAGAGGTGGGAAAGGACAGATATAGATAGAAACAGAGATAGGCTGCTTGGCAGGACCTAGTCTGAATATTGCTGGAGAAAAATACTTACCACCAATCAGATTTGTTTCAACTTAAAATCATGAAGTCAAACCTCAAATTGGCACTCAAGCCTTTCCCAGATACCTCGCCTTAAGTCACTAGAAGACTTGCTGACCTGCGTGGCAAGTGATTTCATACCTTCTCTTCCTTTAGTCCTCTCCAGCTCCCTGTGCCTTCCTTGCTCTACAGTGATTTCAATGAAAACCACCAAAGGGAACCTCTCTCATTTTTCCTCTGTCAATCCTATAATTCCACCCTTCCACCCTTCTCCTGAATCATCAACATTTCCTTCTCTCTTGGCTCATTGTCACCAGTGAACAAAGGGAGAGTTATTCTTTCATGGGTACAGATCTGTTGGGATGATTAAAAATTTCTGGAGATGGATTGCAATCCAGCCTGGAAGACAGAGCAAGATTCTATATAAATGAATGAAGGAAGGAGGGAAGAAACAGAACAGGTAAAATTAATCTCCAAGTCAGCTTACTGGAGATGATGGTTGTACAAATACACTTAATGCCACTAAACTGTACACTTAACAAGGTTAAAATAGCAACATGTTATATCTATTTTACTACAATAAAAAGCCCACCTCTCTTGATCTACATGCCCCTCTAGATACCCATTTCTCTAGTCCACTGGATCTTATTTGCATACGTCAACTTGCTCATGTTGACTCCAGGCAGGCTCCTCAGCTAAACTGCATTTGAACAAGCATTGGACCTTGAAGGCAGATACAGTACTAAATTATATTTCATGTAGCAAAGCTCAGTAAGGATATGTTGAGTGGGGGGTGGGGAGGAAGGGAGAAGAAGGGACAGGCTGAGGGTCGAGGGTGTGGACGACGTAGGAGACTCAGGGGCTGGTGGAATGCTGTCCGTAGTGCTGAACTGGACAGCTGTCCTTTTTTTTTTTTTTTTTTTTTTTTTTTTTTTGAGTCATCTCTATTGCCCAGGCTGGAGTGCAGTGGTGTGGCGTGATCTCAGCTCACTGCAACCTCCGCCTCCCGAGTTCAAGCAATTCTCCCACCTCAGCCTCCCGAGTAGCTGGGATTACAGGTGCCTGCCACCACACCTGGCTAATTTTTGTATTTTTAGTAGAAACATGGTTTCTCCATGTTGGCCAGGCTGATCTCAAACTCCTGACCTTGTGATCCACCTGCCTCGGCCTCCCAAAGTGCTAGGATTACAGGCATGAGCCACTGCACCTGGCCTGGACGGCTGTCTTGCTGGTCACTGTATCCCCACCACCTGGCACATCGCCTGGCATCAGTAGGGGTTTAATTAATATTTGAATTCATGAACAAAAGACTTTTTAAGCCAAATCAATAAGTCTCGAAGTTATCATATTCAGAGAAAGAAGCTGGACATAAAGTGTGCACCCTGTAAGATTCCATTTATGTGAAGTTTTAGATTCAGCAAGGGTTTTCTTCAGTTGGTAAATGCTTTCAGCCTTGTGTGCTGTGCAGTTTCTGTCACAACTACTCAACTTGGCCAGTGTGCCATGAAAACAACCAGAAGTGATATGCATATGAATGGGCATGACTGTGTTTCAATAAAATTTTACTTACAAAAACAGGTCTGCCATCCACAGGGTGGAAATTTATCAACTCCTTAAGAACAGGCAAAACTTGGCTGGGTGCAGTGGCTCACATCTGTTATTCCAGCACTTTTGGAGGCCCGAACAGGAGAGCTGCTTGGGGCCAGGAGTCTGAGGCCAGGAATTTGAAGCCAGCTTGCACAACATAGCAAGATATCATCTCTACAAAAATGTTTAAAAAATAACTGAGCATGATTAGCATGCACCTGTAGTCCTAGCTATTTAGGAGGCTGAGCTGAGAGGATCTCTTGAGCCCAGGAGTTTGAGGCTACAGTGAGCCAGGATCATGCCACTGCAATCCAGCCTGGGAGACAGAGCAAGATTCTATATAAATAAATGAAGGAAGGAAGGACTAAAACAGGTAAAACTAATCTCCAAGTCAGCTTACTAGAGGGGGTCAGGGAGGGAGAGAGGAAAGGGGAGCCAGAGAAATGTATGGCATGATGGAAATATTTTATATCTTGATGGAGAGTGTTTATACGGGTGTATACATGTGCAAATGACTTGTTTTGATATAACTCTCAAATAATTGCAAATATCAAAGGAATATGATATGCTTCATTTTATTGTGGAGGAAGTAAGATTTCGATGGCAGGATGCTGTCCAGATGAGATACAGCCTGGTGGGAGGGGGGAACTCAGAGAATAGCAGTCCCTCAATATTGATCAGAGCAGAGGAAGGGAGACTTCAAGGCTAGAGGTGGGGATGGGATGAGTGCCAGTTGCGAATCAAGGGGGTGACACAGGAAGATCAAGATGTGGGTATAGTGAGTGCCAGCTCTCCATGTTACAGTGGGGAAATGCATGAGACAGGCTGCTTTCTCAGGGTGCCAGAACAGAGCCAGGCACAGAAACCAAGCAACTGACACCCAGCACCGGGAAGCTGTTGCTGTCTCTTACTGCTCCCCTCACCCCACCCTCAAAGAGTCACTGAAGCCTTCTGAACTGGATAAGGAGGTAGGAGATGTCTGCGCTTCAACTTGGAAATTGCTTCTTCCCAAGAACACCAACAAGAGCTGGAAAGGGGCCGGGTGTGGTGGCTCACACCTGTAATTCCAATACTTTGGGAGGCTGAGGCAGGAGGATCACTTGGGCCCAGGAGTTCAAGACCAGCCTGAGCAACATAGCAAGACCCTGTCTCAAAATAAAAGAACAGGAAAGGGTCAAGAATGAAGTGATGAAGGAAACCAATTTCTCAGAACCAATCCATATCCCAGCACTTTGGGAGGCTGAGGTGGGTGGATCACCTGAGGTCAGAAATTTGAGACCAGCCTGGCCAACATAGCAAAACCCTGTCTCTACTAAAAAAATACAAAAATTAGCTGGGTGTGGTGGTACATGCCTGTAATCCTAGCTACTCGTGAGGCCAAAGCAGGAGAATCCTTTGAACCCGGGAGGCAGAGGTTTCAGTGAGCCAAGATAGCACCATTGCATGATCTGTCTGGAAGTGAGCAGACTCACTCACTTTTACCTGATTATTATGCGCAGTGCCATAAACAGAAGACAACTTTGTGAATAAAAAAGTGATTTTAAGACATTTCTCTAGCTGGACACAGCAGCTCACGCCTGTAATTCCAGCACTTTGAGAGCCCAAGGTGGGTGGATCACTTGAGCCCAGGAGTTTGAGACCAGCCTGGACAACATAGTAAGACCTCGTCCCTACAAAAATTAGAAAAACAAACTAGCCAGTGTGGTGGCATGTGCCTGTGTCCCTGCTACTTGGGAGGCTGAGGTGGGAGGATCGCTTGAGCACAGGATGTCCAGGCTGCTGTGAGCTGTGATCATGCCACTGCACTCCAGCCTGGGAGACTGAGTGAGACCCTATCTCAAAACATATATAGATAGATAGATTAGATAGATAGATAGATAGATAGATAGATAGATAGATAGATATAGATATTTATATAGATAGATAGATAGATATAGATATATAATTTCCCTGGATTACCTGACATCCAAGTGAACACCCATCACCTGGGAAAAATGTAAGCAGAATTGCCTGACCTTTGACTCTTATTTCCACGTTCCCATACCTTAACACACCTTCCCTTCTCTAAAAGCCACATTTGAGGGAATGTCTATTCAGCACCACCAACTCATCCATGTGTTTATCTGTAATGGCTATTGAGGAGATTGTACTGTTCATGGTTGTTTTTGTTTTTGTTTTAAGACAGGGTCTGACTCTGTTGCCCAGGCTAGAGTGCAGTGGTGCAATCATGGCTCACTGCAGCTTCAACCTCCTAGGCTCAGATGACCCTCCCACTTCAGCCTCCTGAGGAGCTAGGATTACAGACGTGAATCACCACGACTTGCTAATTTTTTGCTTTTTTGTAGAGATGGAGTTTCACCATGTGGCCCAGGCTGTTCTCGAACTCCCAGGCTCAAGCAGTCCTCCCACCTTGGCCTCCCAAAGTGCTGGAATTAGAGGCATAATCCACCGCACCCAGCCTGAATGCAGTGATTTTTTCAGTGTGTTCATAGGTCAAAACATCAAGTTGTACACCTTAAATAAATACAATTTTTATTTGTCAATTATACCTCAATAAAGCTGGGAAAATTAAGTGGAAAAGAATACATTTTAAATGAACTTACTACAAAAAAAGATAAGTATGTGAGGAAATGGATATGTTAATTAGCTTGATAACATCCTTCCACATTGCATACACAGATCAAAGCATCACATTGCATACCATAAATATATACAATTATTATTTTTCAATTGAAAACAAAAATTTAAGTAAAATAATAAAGTAAACCTTGAGGGGTGGTGTGATGTGAGTCAAAGGAGGAAAACAAATCATTTTTTCATAAGACATAGACATGTCTCTCCTAAAAAAGATTTCATGAAAGAAAATATTTATCTGGAACATTGGGGAAATGAGTTAAATAAAAAAATATTTCCAGGACAGGCACAGTGGCTCATGCCTGCAATCCTAAAACTTTGGGAGGCTGAGGCAGGAGGATTGCTTGAGCCTAGGAGTTTGAGACCAGCCTAGGCAACATAGTGAGACTCTGTCCTTACAAAAAAATAAATAAATAATACAAATTAGCTGTCTCAGGAGGCTGAAGCAAGAGGATCGCTTGAGCCCAGGAGGTTGAGGCTGCAGTGAGTTATGGTTGCACCACTGCACTACAACCTGTGCAACAGAGTGAGACTGTGTCTCAAAAGAAAAGAAGAAAAAAATATATATATATAGGCACACTGCCTCAAGCCTGCAATTCCAACACTTTGGAAGGTCAAAGCAGGAAGATAGCTTGAAGCCAGGAGCTCAAGACCAGCCTGGACAACATAGCCAGACCACTTCTCTACAAAAAAGTTTTAAAAATAGCAGGGCATGGTGCTTTACTCCTATAGTCCCAGCTACTCAGGAGGCTGAGGCAGGAGGATCACTTGAGCCCGGGATGTTGAGGCTCTAGTGAGCTATGGTGGCACCACTGCATTCCAGCCTGGATGACAGAGCAAGATTTTGTCTCCAAAAAAAAAAAAAAAAAAGAGAGACAGGGTCGGTTTCTGTTTAGAGGTAGAAATGCTTTACAGCCTATAAGGCTCAAGCCTGCAGCAGAGAAATCACTTTCATCCAGTTCCCTCAACCTCCCAGTTCTCACTCTGCCTTCTCCTCCTCCCTTCCCCACCTAGACCCTGGCCTCCTGCCGAGACACCCTGAACTTCTGCTTCAAGGAGCGGCTCCAAGCCGTGGACCTCATGAACCAGCCTCTGGACAAGGTTCTGGAGCAGGCCGGACGCCACTCATGGGTGAACCTCTCCCGGGCCCCCACCCCACGCGCGCAGGGTCAGAAAACGCCTCCTCCAGACCCTGTGGGCACTTATACCCCTGGTAGGAATCCACTGTATTGGGTCGTACTGGTGCCCACCCAGATCCGTTGACTGTCAGTGCAGCCTCTCGCCCACTTAGCTGTCCCTTTCCTGGGAAATAGCCCTAGAGTCAATGGGAGGACTGAAAGCCTATCTTGCTGAGCACACATTGTCACTCAGCTTTTCCCCCTGTGCTCTCCTGCCCACACTCACTGAGGACTCAGTCATTCACAGGCTCTGCTTTTTTATTTTTTTTCTTTGAGATGGAGTCTCGCTCTGTCACCCAGGCTGGAGTGCAATGGCCTGATCTCAGCTCACCGCAACCTCCGCCTCCCAGGTTCAAGTGATTCTCCTGCCTCGGCCTCCTGAGCAGCTGGGATTACAGGCGCCCGCCACCACGCCCGGCTAATTTTTGTATTTTTAGTAGAGGCGGGGGTTTCACCATGTTGGCCAGGCTGGTCTCGAACTCCTGACCTCGGGTGATCCACCCGCCTCAGCCTCCCAAAGTGCTGGGATTACAGGTTACAGGCTCTGCTTCTAAGGAAACCAACCCAAGACGCTGCTTACACTATCCCCCGCGCCCCCTGGACTTTCACCCAGTCCCTCAATAAAACTCCCTCGCCCAGGGCCCACCACCACCTGAGAATAGAGAGAGGGACAGGGGCTCTGGGAACGGAAGGCTTAGCACCCCCATGCGCATCCTGGGCATTTGCAGCGTGTGCCTTGGCGCTAAACGAAGCTAAGCGGTTGTTGGTCGAGTCCAAGGACACCTTGGTGGAAATGGCAAAGAACGAGGTGGACGTCCGGGAGCAACAGCTGCAGATAAGCGACCGCGTGTGCGCCTCGCTGGCGCAGAAGGCGAGCGAGACCTTGGAGCTGAAGGTGAGCGCATTACCTGCGGCTGCGGGAGAGGGTGGGACAGGGGAGGAGAGAGGGACTGGGAGCCAGCGTGATCCCCCTGCGTTTCCCTGCCCCCAGGAAAGATTAAATATGACGTTAGGACTGATGAGGGGAACTATCCACCGGTGTACGAAATATAACCAAGAGATGTACACCACCCATGGTCTCATCAAGGTACGGTTCGGGGTGAGAGCCTTTGGGGGTGGAGGCGGGGGTGGAGACAGCGGTGCGGGTAAGTGGAGGCTGGGTTTCAATGCGCTTGCACATCGCACCCACCAGGGTCCTCTGTCGAAAGTTCACCTGGAGACCGCAGAAAAGCTGGACAGACCCCTGGTTCGCATGTACCAGAGACACGTGGGCACCCAACTGCCTGAGGCTGCGCGCCTCGCACAGGTAAACCCCCTCCGCCATACCCCTCTAGGCGCAGCCCCGCCAATGGTAAGGCTCCTTCCTCAAACACATCTGGACCACGTATGATCCCCCGCTCACCCAAGTCGGCCTGTCCTTCAACTCCTGCCACGAAGTGGGGAGGCGGGGGCTTCAGTACCCACACCTGGCTCAAATAAGTCCCCTCAACCCTGTCCTCCCCCCTCACACACACCCTCACTGTCCCGCTCTGGCCTTAGTCTCTCTAACCTGTAAAATGAGGAGCACGTCAGCACCCACTTCAAATGGTGGTGGTGAGGACAGATGAGTTCATGCATGAAAGGCGTGTAGCATGGCACCTGCATAGAATACCCTTAAAGCAGCCAAGCTGTTATTGTCAATATTATTATTATTATTATTATTATTATTATTATTTGAGACAGAGTCTCGCTCTGTCGCCCAGGCTGGAGTGCAGTGGTGCAATCTTGGCTCACTGCAACCTTCACCCCCGGGGTTCAAGCGATTCTCCTGCCTCAGCCTCCTGAGTAGCTGGGATTACAGGTGCGTGCCACCACACCTAGCTAATTTTTGTATTTTTAGTAGAGACAGAGTTCTGCTATGTTGGCCAAGCTGGTCTTGAACTCCTGACCTCAGGTGATCCGCCCGCCTCGGCCTCCCAAAGCGCTGGGATTACAGGTGTGAGCCACCGCGTCCGGCCCTGAGTTGTTATTATTAAGCACCCTTCTTAAGGAGGATCCTTCCTACACATCTTGACTAGATGCATTCCCCTCCCTCAGCCTGCCCTGTCGCGGTTTTGTTTTTTTTTTCCAGGCACACCTGGCCCACTCAGATGTGTTCCCCTCCTCAGCTGTGTTCCTTACACACACACCTGGCGCAGGTGTGCCTGCCCACCGCAGGTAGCTCCCTGCCATCTGCTCTGGCTCACGGGTCTGCCCTGCTCCCTTTCCAGGGCACCGACAAGCTGCAGCGCCACATCAAGTACCTGGAAAAGAACCTGGACGAGATGCTCGCCACGCACAAGAACCTCACCTGGGGCCTCAACTGCAAGAACATCGGGCATGAGGTGGACAACAACGTGGTGCGACTGCGCCTGCGCCAGCGGCAACCGCACGTGTGCTACGAGCAGGCGCAGCGCCTGGTTAAGGACTGGGATCCGCGCACGCCACCGCCGCTCAGCAAGAGCAGCGCCGACCCCTAGTGACCCCAGCGTCCCCCGCCCCAGCCGGCTGGTTGGATGCTGGCTGGCACCTCAGAGAGCAGACACAGCCCCATGGCCCTCCCTCTCCCCTGACGCACCCTCCCTCTAAGCACCCTCTAGGAGAATTTTAATTAAAAATAACAATAATTATCACGTATTAGGCACCTACTGTATGTCAACCACTTACCCTAGGACACGTCATAGGCAGCATATCCTGGTAGTTAATACGGTGAATTTGGGTGCCAGATAGCTGGGATTTAAATTCCAGCTTCCCAGTTTCAAGCTATGTGGCCTTCGATAAGTCACTGTCCCTCTCTGGCTTTGGTCTCTCCAACCTGTAAAATGAGGAGCATGACAGCATCCACTTCAAATGCTGGTTGTAGGCGGGGTGCGGTGGCTCACGCCTGTAATCCAAGCACCTTGGGAGGCCGAAGCAGGCGGATCACCTGAGGTCAGGAGTTCGAGACCAGCCTGGCCAACATGGTGAAACCCCGTCTTTACTAAAAATACAAAAATTAGCTGGGCCTGGTGGTGCGCACCTGTAATCCCAGCTACTAGGGAGGCTGAGACAGGAGAATTGCTTGAACCCAGGAGGCGGAGGTTGCAGTGAGCTGAGATCAAGCCACTGCACTCCAGCCTGAGTGACAAGAGCGAGACTCCGCCTCAAAAAAAAAAAAGGTGGCTGTGAGGACAGATGAGTTCATGCATGAAAGCCCTATACTATGGCGGCTGCATAGTATATCCTCAAGGCACCTGAGCTGTTACTATTGGCATCTCCATTTTACAGTTGAGGAAACAGGCACAGAGAGGCTGTGCAGCTTGCCCAAGGTCACACAGGAAGTAGCAAAGCTGGAATTTTCATTCCAGACTCAAGAGCCTGCACTCTAAGTGGAACTTCTAGGAGCTCTGCTCTGTCCTACCCCATGCGGTGTCTGGTCCTGAGCCCAGCACTGAGAATAAATCAGTGAGCAGGGCTGATGTGGTCCTCACCCTCAGGGAGGTCACAGGTTGATCCGGTGCAGCTAACATCATCCATCTGGGTGTGGCTCTGGTTCAGGTCCTTCTAGGTATTCCAGTAGCCTCTTGGACACCCCACCATCACAGGACCCCTCACACTGAGCTGTGATTCTTATCTGCTCTTCCCAGGAAGATCCAGGGTGTTGCACACATACAGAAGGAATGTGCATTACAGCCACAGGTATCTCCTAAGCAACTGCTCTGTGTCAAAGGCTGTGTGAGGTGCCAGGGATACAGCAAGGATGTGTCCCTCCGTCGTGGAGCTCACAGTGTATATGCCGAGAATGGCCCTCACAAATGTTGGTATCCTTTTGGCAAAGCCAGCCAATCATATGGACCTAAGCACCAACATTTAGCAGAGAAGAAAATGAAGCTCAATTTTCTTCTCATTTTCCCAGGGTTACACAGCCAGAGGTGGGTAAAGCAAGATTTGAACCTGTCATGCTCCACATCTCAAGCAGGGACCAGGATCTGAATGAGTCCCTAAAACAGGAGAATGGAGATTGGGTAAATTATGGCCATTGGACAGAAAAACTCACGGGCAAAAAAAGAGAGCCATCTGCCCAGGAAGACAGAGCTGGGTAGGAGTTCAGCCGGGGCTCAGCTCCATTGGTCTGACTCAGAAGCATTGTGTGTCACAGCCAGATCCCTTATGTCAAGACGGACTCTACAGCTTGGGGGTTACAGGCCCCCAGTCTCCCCGGGGCTCAGACTCCCACATAAACTGTTCTTCTTCAAGCACTTCTTCCCAGTACCAATCAAGATATCAACAAGAAACAGCACACTCTATTTGAAAGAAGTTTAAGGGCCGGGTGCAGTGGCTCACACCTGTAATCCCAGTGCTTAGGGAAGCTGAGGCGGGCAGATCATTTAAGGTCAGAAGTTCAAGACCAGCCTGGCCAACATGGTGAAACTCTGCCTCTACTAAAAATACAAAAATTAGCCAGGCCTGGTGGCGGGAGCCTGTAGTCCCAGCTACTCAGGAACGCTGAGGCAGGAGAATTCTTGAATCCCAGAGGTGGAGGTTGTAGTGAGCTGAGATCGCCCCACTACACTCCAGCCTGGGTGACAGAGTGAGACTCTGCCTCAAAAAAAAAAAAAAAAAAAAGAGAGAGAGAGAAAGAAGTGTAAGAAAGAGACCACAGTTGATCCTCATTATCCCCAAATTTACTTGCTAATTCACTTACCGAAATTTATTTGTCACTTCAAAATCAGTACTTGTAGTGCTTTCACGATCATTTATTTGCAGGCATGCACAGAGTCGTGAAAACACTTTTAGCCACGTGATGTGCACACTGCCCCTCTGAGGTCAAACAAGGTGATGCTGCCTTTTTGCACCAGCTCTCTTACCGTAAACAAGTGTCTTTGTTGCAGCCTATTTCGCATCTCTCTCTCTCTTTTTTTGTGCATTTTGTTGGTGGTTTTTGCTGTTTAAAATGGCTTCCAGGGGTTAGTGCTGAAGTGCTGTCTGTCCACTGTCCCTGAGCACAAGAAGGCTGAAATGTGTCTTAGGGGAAGGATACATGTGTTAGATAAGCTTCATTCAGGCATGCATTATAGTGCTGTGGCCGTGACCTCCATGTGCATGAATTCATCACACATATTAAATGAGGTGTCTTTTTTTTTTTTTTTTTGAGACAGAGTCTCACTCTTTTTGCCCAGGCTGGAGTGCAGTGGTGTAATTTTGGCTCATTGCAACCTCCACCTCCTGTGTTCAAACGATTCTCCTGCCTCAGCTTCCCAAGTAGCTGGAATTACACACACATACTGCCACACACAGCTAATTTTTGTATTTTTAGTAGAGGCAGGGTTTCACTATATTGGCCAGGCTGCTCTCGAACTTCCGACCTCAAGTGAACTTCCGACCACCCGCCTCGGCCTCCCAAAGTGCTGGGATTACAGGCATGAGCCACCGCACCCGGCCAAATAAGGTCTCTTTAAATAGAAACACCTAAAACAAGGTTATGTCTTGATTCGTTGACAAAAGGGCTGTGACCACAGGCTCACAGAAACCTAATCCTGTATCACCCCATGAGCCATGGTTCAGCGTTCACTGATTCAGTGTGCGTGGTGGAATAACAGGAATTAACTGTGTTTGCAAAGGTGTGGGCAGCTAGTAGGGAAACCTCAAAGGATAGCTAGCATAATATCCACATGCCAGTGATTGCGGGGAGACTTTTCCACCTGTGGGTCTGAAGGGAAAGGGCTGTTAGCAGACGGGAGCATGTAACTCTGTGATGCTGCAGTGTAGATGCTGGGAAATGCCCCTACCCACCTCTCTGTCCATTGGCCAGTGTCCCCTATGGGCTGAACCATCCTGCTGACTTTTGACCCTCAAGCAGGTCCTTCCCGGAGCTGGGTATTATCCCTTTACCCTCACCTTTGCCCATCCTGATGCCCAGAAATCTTGCATAGGATGCAAATGCTCCCCTTGCAAGCAATGTCTTGCCTGGGGTTTGCAGCCTGCCACCCTCATCCTTGCTGTCACCGCCCCAGTTTGTGACCTCAGCTCACACAATGTCCCCAAACAGCATTTGCACAATTCCCCCCATTGCCTCAGAGCTGAGATTTCAGCCGCTGCCCCAGATGTGAGTCCTGTGCACCCAGCAAGCTTCTTCATGACACCATGAGGTGGGTGTCATCATCCCAACCTTAGAGATGAAGAAATAGGCTCAAAGCAGTACAAAATGTATAGATGCCACCACCCAGCAAGTAAGGGGCTAAGTGTGGGCTGTAAAAACTGTAGGCAGGGCAGGCACGGTGGCTCATGCCTGTAATCCCAGCACTTTGGGAGGTCAAGGCTGGCAGATCATTTGAGGTCAGGAGTCCAAGACCAGCCTGGCCAGCACGGTGAAACCCTGTCTTTACTTTAAAAAATGCAAAAATTAGCTGCACATGCTGGCACACACCTGTAGTCCCAACTACTCAGCAGGCTGAGGCAGGCTTGAACCCAGGAGGCAGAGGTTGCAGTGAGCCAAGATCACACCACTGCACTCCAACATGGCCAAAAGAGCAAGACTCTGTCTCAAAAAAAAAAACAAAAAACTGTAGGGAGCCCCCTTACCCCCTAGAAGTCCTCCTGGCTGGACACAGTGGCTCACACCTGTAATCGCAGCACTTTGGGAGGCTGAGGTGGAAGGATTGCTTGAGTCCAGAAGATTGAGACAAGCCTGGGAAACACAGTGAGACCCTCATCTCTACAAAAAAAGTTTACAAAATTAGCTGGGCATGGTGGCCCATGCCTATAGTCACAGCTGCTTGGGAGGCTGAGGCAAGAGGATTGCTTGAGCCCAGGAGTCTGAGGCTGCAGTGAGCTGTGATCACACCACTGCACTCCAGCCTGGGTGACAGAGCAAGATTCTATCTAAAAAAAAAAAAAGTCCTCCCATGCCCCTCAAACAATGATCAGGTATCACCTGCATGAGAACACCTACATGCACCAGGTTCCAGGGTCACACTCCAGACCTACGGAATCGGAATCTCAGAAGGCAAAGCACAAAAATCCGCATTGCTCACAAGATTTCTAGGAGGGTCCAATGCACACCAATGCTTGAAGTGCATTGCCTGCTGTTGCCAGTTTCCCAGGGCTGACTTCTGCATTGGGCATAGTAAACACTAATGAAATAGCCCACAAAAAATATTTTTATTGTAATTTATTTCTTCTTCTTTTTTTTTTTTTTTTTTTTTTTTTTGAGACAGAGTCTCGCTCTGTCGCCCAGGCTGGAGTGCAGCGGTGCAATCTCGGCTCATTGCAACCTCCGCCTCCCAGGTTCAAGCGATTCTCCTGCCTCAGCCTCCCGAGTAACTGGGATTACAGGCACCCACCACCATGTCCAGCTAATTTTTTGTATTTTTAGTGGAGACGGGGTTTCACCATGTTGATCAGGCTGGTCTCAAACTCCTAACTTCAGGTGATCTGCCCACCTCAGCCTCAAAGTGCTGGGATTACAGGCGTGAGCCACTGTGCCCGACCTGTAGTTTCTTTTTAAATCAGAAGAAAAACATGAATATAATAATAAATATATGACATATTTCACTGTATGTTATTTATGTGATACACAATTTATATTCATCTCTATACCAATATAGGGGTGTTTTTCACGTTTTGGGGGTTTTGGGGGGTTTTTCAGACAGGATCTCACTCTGACACCCAGCCTGGAGTGCAGTGGCATAACCATAGCTCACTGCAGCTTCAAACTTCTGAGCTCAAGTGAGCCTCCTGTCTCGGCCTCCTGAGTAGCTGGGACTACAGATGCATGCCCCCACATCTGGCTAATTTTTGTATTTTTTTGTAGAGATGGGGTCTTTCTCTGTTGCCCAGGCTGGTCTCGAACTCCTGGCTTCAAGTGATCCTCCCACCTTGGCCTCCCAGAGTGCTGAGAGTAGAAGCATGAGCCACTGCACCTTGCCTTTTCAATTTTTTTTTCATTGTGGTAAACTACACATAACAAAATTTACCCTCTTAACCATTTTTAAGTGTTCAGTTCAGCAGCATTAAGTACATTCACAGTATTGTGCAACCTTCACCACCATCCATCTCCAGAACTCTTTAAATCTTGCAAAACAGAAAGTCTATACCCTTTAAACGATAACCACTCCTTTCCTCCTCTTCATCTCCCAACCCCTGGCAACCACTGATACCACGGATACCACTTTCCAGATATGACTTTGACTATTCTAGGTACCTCACATAAGCTACATCAGTAAAGTTTTATTTATTTATTTATTTTTGATGGAAGAAGGAACTCACAAAGGTAAATGTGCCTCAGGCCCATAAAACCCAGAATTTGGCCCTACAACTTCCCCTTAAAATATTGGGCACATTCCTCTCATTCATGTATTTATTTTACTTATTTAATTTATTAATTTTTTATTTTTTGAGACAGCTTTTCACTCTTGTTGCCCCGGCTGGAGTGCAATGGCGCGATCTCCACTCACTGCAACCTCTGCCTCCTGGGTTCAAGCGATTCTCCTGCCTCAGCCTCCAGTATAGCTGGGATTACAGGCATGCGCCACCACACCCAGCTAATTTTTGTGTTTTTGTTAGAGACGGGGTTTCATTGTGTTGGTCAGGCTGGTCTCGATCTCCTGATGTCAGATGATCCGCCTGCCTAGGCCTCCCAAAGTGCTGGAATTACAGGTGTGAGCCACCACTCCTGGCTGACATTGGGTAAATATTTGAGTGAATACACGAACAAATAAACAGATAAAGTTTGCAGAGTGTTACTGTGTGCATTGCCTTATTTAATTTTCCACTTTAGACCTGGAAAGTTCCCTTTGTAATCATCCAGTTCATCATGCTTTGCTGTCTTCCTTGCTATCTTTCCAATTTTCCTGGAAAGTGAGAAACTGACATGGGGAAGCAAGCAGCACAGCATCCGCTGTGGGAGAGATGCAGACATGGGCTTGACCCTTTAGAGCTGTGTTACCTCGGGCAACTTGCTCAACCTCTCTGACCCTCTGTTTTCTTGACCTATAAAACTGTGGGCAAGGCATGGTGGCTCAGTGAGCCTGTAATCCCAGCACTTTGGGAGGCCAAGGCAGGTGAATCACCTGAGGTCAGGAGTTTGAGACCAGCCTGACTAATGTAGTGAAACCCCATCTCTACTAAAAATACAAAAGTAGCCAGGTGTGGTGGCGGGCACCTGTAACCTCAGCTACTCGGGAGGCTGAGGCAGGAGGATCATTTGAACCTGGGAGGTGGAGGTTGCAGTGAGTGGAGATTGCAGCACTGCACTCCAGCCTGCGCGACAGAGCGAGACTCTGTCTCAAAAAAAATTAATAAATAAGATAAAATAAAATAAATAAATAAATAAAATAAAACTGGATGATAAAAGTACCTCTCTCATCAAGTTGCTGGGAGGATCCATTAAGACAATGGGGTTTTTCATTTAGTTCAGGGCCTGGCATGGGGGGAGGTCTCCACACATGGTTTATGCTCTTTTTGTTTATCAAAATGACATTCACATAAAATGAGCCATCTTAAAGTTAGTGGCATTTGGTGAATTCACAATTGTTGTGCAACCAACGCCTCTATCTAGTTCCAAGGTATTTACATCCCCCTAAAAAGGAGACCCTGTGCCCATCACCAGTCACTCCTTATTTCGCTCTAAGAAAGACCTTACTGCTTCTAACCATGGAGGCCATGCTTTGCAAAGTAGTGAGTTCCCTGGCCAAGAAGCAATCAAGCACGGGCTATAATTTTTCAGGGAGCCTCACACAGGACTAAAACAGTGGGTTTTTTTGTTTTGTTTTTTTTTTAAGAGCGTCTCGCTCTGTCACCCAAGCTGGGGTGCAGTGGTGTGATCTCAGCTCACTGCAACCTCCGCCTCCCGGGTTCAAGCGATTCTCTTGCCTCAGCCTCCCAAGTAGCTGGGACTACAGGCGTGTGCCACCATGCCCAGCTAATTTTTATATTTTTAGTAGAGACAGGGTTTCACCATGTTGGCCAGGGTGGTCTTGAACTCCTGACCTCAAGTGATCCTCCAGCCTTGGCCTCCCAAGGTGCTGGGATTACGGGTGCGAGCCACTGCACCCGGCCTAAAGTAGTGTTTCTTGACCAGGCGATTCTCCCACTACTCTTGGGGACATTTGGCAATGTCTGGAGACATTTTTGGTTGTCACAACTGGGGATGGAGTATCTTGCCGGCATCTATTGGGTAGAGGCCAGGGATCCTCCAAAATATCCCACAGTGGACAGGGCAGCTTCCTGCCATGACAAAGAAATCCTCAGTTGAAAATGTCCATTGCATCATGGTTGAGAAACCCCACACCAAACTAAGATAACTCATAATCATCTTCAAAGTCAAAAACTCTTGAACAAAGCCTGGAAGTAGAGACAGGAGCATATTGGGATTGGTTATTTCAGTGCATTCTTCTTCCCATCTATAGGGACACTCCAAGGTCTCATCACCAAGTATTTCTTCCACCTAAAACTCTAGGATATCTGGGGGAATGAGCAGCTCTCTCCATCAAGTCCAAATGTGTTGTGATATGGTTTGGCTGTGTCCCCATCCAAATCTCATCTTGATTTGTAGCTCCCACACTTCCCATGTGTCATGGGAGGGACATCTTACACGGTGGCAGGTAAGATGATTAATTTACTATAGCTTCCGCATTGTATTCCAAAATAACTGTCCCAGCACCCCTCCTCATGCCTGTGGTCAGCAGGAAGAAGGAAGGAGGAAGGAAGAAGGAACAGACATGTTCCTCCCCTTTAAGGGCATGACCTGGAAGTTGTACATACAACTTCTGCTCACTTCCTATTGTCTAGTACTTAGTCACATGGCTACCTCGAGTTGCAAAGGAGCCTGGGAGACATAATCTTTAGCTTGGTGGTCATATGCCAAACTCATATTTATATAACTCTACCACTAGATGCAGTACGGATTTGGGGGAAACTTGAGGTTTTCGTGCCACTCTTCATCCATCAACAAAGAATACTTGAGGCTGCAGACTTGAGGAAATGCTTGAAAGATGGAATGAGGAGTTGAGTGATCTAGGGAACAGGTTGACCATGAATGAAGTAGGGACAAATCTTTCAGTCCCAACAAAGTATTTAGTTCATGGAATTCTGCAGAGGATGGTGACGCACTTTCTAGAACCTAGAAATGGGAAAGGGCCCAATCACCTCATTTTACAAATGAAGCTGCTGAAACCCAGAAAGGAGAAGCAATTTCATTTAGGTCTTTCACTGAGTTTGTAGCAGCTCAGGGCTAAAATTGAGGTCCCTGACTCCATTCTCAGTGCCCTCTTCACAACTCCATTCATCCTCTAGAGCTGTAGACTGAGAAAGCAAACCATGAGGTTTGTGGCTTTGACATGAAGGAAGCAGGACACTGCTAGATCCTTGAGGAGGCATATCTTGGCTAAGAATAGGCTGAGAGGGCATGGAGAATCCACTGAGACCCGTTGTGGCTATGGAACTATATTCTGGCCAAGTAAATGAAAGTAGAAGGGATACGTGAAATATTCCAGCAATTCCTTTAAAGGAAAGGAACGTGCTTCTTTCCCCTTCCCCTTTCCTCTTTCTTCCCAACTGGAACATAGGATGTGATGACAGGAGCTGAAGCAACCACTTTGGGTCACATGGTAAAGATACATGTTCAGGGAAGCAGAGCAACAAAATAGAGAAAGTTTGGCTCTGTGGTGATTACTGAGCCTCCACTACAGCTCTGAGGTATCTGTCTGTATTTCTGCATGAAAGAAAAAAATATAATTCTATTTCTTAAGTCAGTTACATATGTGTGTGTATGTGTATATATATATGTGTATATATATATGCGTATATATATATGTACATATTTTTTTGAGACAGAGTCTCACTCTGTCACCCAGGCTGGAGTGCAGTGGCACGATTTCAGCTCATTCAACCTCTGCCTCCCAAGTTCAAGCGATTCTCCTGCCTCAGCCTCCCAAATAGCTAGGATTACAGGTGCCCACCACCACACCCAGCTATTTTTTGTAGTTTTAGTAGAGATGGGGTTTCGCCATGTTGGCCAGGCTGGTCTCAAACTCCTGACCCCATGTGATCCACCCACCTTGGCCTCCCAAAGTGCTGGGATTACAGGCGTGAGCCACTGCGCCCGGCCCCGTTACTTGTATTCTATAAGACTTCCAAATTTATAAGTAATATATGGGGTCGGGAGGGGGCGGATTATTTCTTTCAGTTCCCACATTGTGTTAGTAGAAGTCCAGGGTCCCCTTTGCCTCTCCACCTCCAGAGGCATAACCATGGACCACTAAGCAGCTCTCTCCTCCCACCTCCCCCAGTTCATCACTAGAGTCATCTACTGACCTAACCATATGTCCCTGCAGAGCATTGTATCTCTGTTTGGTAAGACCCAAAAGGGGGTTTAATGATCCCTGTTGTTTGTTTGTTTGTTTGAGATGCAGTCTTGCTCTGTTGCCAGGCTGGAGTGCAGTGGCACGATCTCGACTCACTGCAACCTCTGCCTCCCAGGTTCAAGCGATTCTCCTTCCTCAGTCTCCTGAGTAGCTGGGACTAGAGGCGTGTGCCACCACATCCAGCTAATTTTTGTATTTTTAGTAGAGACAGGGTTTCACCATGTTGGTCAAGCTGTTCTTGAACTCCTGACCTCGTGATCTGCCTGCCTCAACCTCCCAAAGTGCTTGGATTACAGGCGTGAGCCACTGCACCTGGCCAATGATCCTTGTTTTACAGGGTAAGTTCTGAGTGCCAGAGGGGGCTAGGAAGGGCAGAGTCATCTTGCTCTGAAAAGCCCCTGCATACTTGTCCAGCCTCACCTCTCCTCCCTCTATGCTGCAGGAAGTATTAGAGAATGTGGATTCTGGAGTCAGCTATCAGTTCAAATTGTGATGTGGGTGATTATTAATTGAGAGACCTTGGCCAAACTATTTAAACTCTCTGTGCCTCGGTTTCCCCCATATATGTTTGTTATAATAAAGATTCTTATCTTGCGGGGCTGTGAGAATTAAATGAGATAATGCTCCTTAAAGTGCTCACTATAGCGCCTAGCAGACAGCGAGTGAGCGCTCCATCAACAGAGAGGACAAATATTGACCTGAGTCATTAAAGGGATCAAAGGAGGGCCAGGCACGGTGGCTCATGCCTGTAATCCCTGCACTTTGGGAGGCTGAGGTGGGTGAATCACGAGGTCAGTAGTTCGAGGCCAGCCTGGCCAAAATGGTGACACCCTGTCTGTACTGAAATTACAAAAATTAGCCAGGCATGGTGGTGCATGCCTATATGCCTGTAGTCCCAGCTACTCAGGAGGCAGAAGTGGGAAAATCACTTGAACTCGGGAGGCAGAGGTTGCAGTGAGCTGAGATGGCACCACTGCACTCCAGCCTGGGCGACAGACCAAGACTCCATCTCAAAAAAAAAAAAAAAGGGATCAAAAGGAAGAGGGCCAGGTGTGATTGATGCATAAAACGAAGGAGATCTTACCCAGTGGAAGTGAAAGCAGGTCAGGGACATCCCTAAGAAAGCTGACATTAAAGCTGACATCTGAAGTATGAATGGACATCAGTCAGGTAAAAAAGAGAGAGTGGGGAAGAGTCAGGAAAGCATAACAGCCTGTACAACGGTCCTGGGGCAGGTGGGAGAGCATGTGATGTGTTTGGGAAGTTGAAGATATTTTTCAGATGGTGGCAGATGAGGCTGGGGAGGTGGCTTAGGGGCTCAACGCTGCAAATCAGATTCCTCTTTGAATGTCATCTGGATGCATTTTTCCTTCATATTTATTTCACTTGGGACCCCTCTTCTTCTGTACATCCTCTTTGCTGGAAAGTCACATTCTTCCAACAGAAATCTCATTCTCATTGATGAAAAATTCTGCAATGCATCAGTATACTTGAAGACTCAAGGACCGTTGTACTGTCAGACAGCAATCCTGGGTACCCAGCCTTTATCCACAGATTCTTAAAGAGGTTTCCCCACTCTGGGGCACTTGCAAAATGCCTGGCCTAATCGAAGCCTTATAAATTGAGGAAAGTCTTCTCTGGGTCTGATTTGAGCAGTCTTGGATGTACTTATCTCCCTCGGTTCTGACACTACCACCTGTAGTGATTGGAGGCCAATGTGGAGAAGTTCAATTCCATTCTGTTTGGAGAAAAGCCTTGCTTGAGGACAGAAGCCTGCAGGGCTGGCTTCTGCCTCTCTTTCTCCATTCAAATCTTGGGCCATCCCCTGGGCTTCGTGGCTCACACCTGTAATCTCCCAGCACTTTGGGAGACCAAGGTGGATGGATCACTTGAGGCCAGGAGCTTGAAACCAGCCTGGCCAACATGGCAAAACTCTGTCTCTACTAAAAATACAAAAAAAAAAAAAAAATTAGCCTGGAGTCAGGGCGGGCACCTGTAATCCCAGCTACTAGGGAGGCTGAGGCACGAGAATCGCTTAAACCCAGGAGACAGACGTTGCAGTGAGCCGAGATTGCACCACTGCACTCCAGCCTGGGCAACGGAGCAAGAGAAAAAAAAAATGGGGGGGACATTCCCCCATCACCCTTCCCATTGGCCTCCTCTCCAGCTATAGGGATTTTGTTCATGTTTGTTCTATACCTGGGCCACCCTTTCTCACTCCCCCTTGGTCCCACACCTTTGCCCAGAAAATTCTCACTCAAGTATGTCTCCTCCTCAGGGAAGTCTTAGTAGTGGAGCCGTGGCAGGTCCCTTCATGTTCTCAGAGAACCGGCTTCTCTCCTCCTGTGTGCTTATCTCAGCTTCCAAATACATATTCATTCATGTGACCGTTTTGCTAATGATTGTATCCCCCCAGTAAACTTAAGGTCCATGACAGCATTTTTTCCACCGTATCTGCCACGCCTGGGGCATAGTAGGAAGACAATAGATGTTAGCAGGAAGGAGGGAAGAAAGGGAGAGAGAGAAGGAAGAAAAGAAAGAGGAAGGAGGAAGGGAGGAGAAGGAGGGAGGAAGGGAGGAGAAGGAGGGAGGGAGGGAGGGAAGGAAGGAAGAAGAGGAGGAGAGAAGGAAGAAGGGAAGGAGGGAGGGAAAAGGAGGGAAAAGAAGAGGAAGAGAGGAAGAGAAGAGGGAAGAAAGAAATCAAGGAAGGAGGGAGGGAAGGATGGAGGGAAAGAGAGGAGAGAAGGAAGGAAAGAAGAAATGAAGGAAGGAGAGGAGAGGAGAAAGGAAAAAAGGAAGGAAGGCAGACAGGGAGGGAGGAGGCAGGAGGGAAGAAGAAAGGAAGGAGGCAGGGAAGGAAAGGAGAGGAAGAAGGAGGGAAGGAGGGAAGGAAGGAAGAAAGAGGAAGAAGGAAAAAAGGAAGAAAGGAGAAAGGGAGAGAGAGAAGGAAGGAAGGAAAGAAGAGGAGAAAGGAAGAGAGAAGGAAAAAAGGAAGAAAAAAGGGAGGGAGGGAGGGGGAGAGGGAGGGAGAGAGGGAGGGAAGGAGAGGAGGAGACCTTCTCGAGGTCAGTCTTTGGGGGATCTGATTTCACATAGACATTTTCCACTTCTGGCCTTTCAGGTTCTAGAAGGCCTCTACATCTCATCAATAGATTCCCTTAGATTCACAATGCCCCGTCAGTTGATACGTTGTTGACAACAGTGGACTTTCATGTCATCGTTCTGTGGAGAAAGGGCCTGGCGCAGGCAATTCTGCTGAAACCTCTCTTCCAGCTATCATTTTCTACCCAAGCACCCTTTCACATATTCGCTGGGACTCTCTTCCAGCTATCGTTTTCTACCCAAGCACCCTTTCACATATTCGCTGGGACTCTCTTCCAGCTATCATTTTCTACCCAAGCACCCTTTCACATATTCGCTGGGATTCTCTCACCCGTTCTTTTCTATCTCTTTCCTCACCCCTTTCTTGAACACAGAAACATGTTTGTGACTGTTCATTGCGAGAGTAACCACCGTTGCCATTTCTGCTTGTTCGTGGTACTAATACACAATAATTATTCCTCTATCTTCATCTCCTGCCTCATTAACACCTCAATGATTACAGGCATCATTAATTGCTATTAGGTCATCTCATCCCACGTTGGTGTGAACCAGGTCCTCCCTGAAGACTTGGCCCAGCTCATGGATAGTATCGGTTTATGGCCACCTCCTTTCCTCCACCTGCATCATGAAAAAGACCTGCAACGCACACACCACGCAGCTTCCAAAACACCAGCCGGCTGACCAGAGACAACCTCCTTGTGGACACTAAAGAGGTGGTTGTCCTGGGGTGTGGCGTGGGCCTTTCCAGGTCACACAACCAGCTAGCAGGGATTTATTAGGAGTCTACATCTGCTCCCCAGGTCACAGATATTGGACATCTCAACTAGGGCACAGAAAGGGATGCTGCAGAGAAAAGGATGAAGTCAAGAAGTATTTAGGGAGTAAAATAGAATGCTTCCTAGACGACAGAAACTCTTCCAAGTGTTTTAGATACATTAACCCCTCACCACCCTACAGTAACGTGGGTATTACTATCGCTTCTTTACAGATAAGGAAACTCAGCCACCAAAAGGTTACATAATTCGGAATTCGAGTCACTAGAGTCAGAATCCAATCCAGAAAGTCTGATTTCAAAGGATACATTTTTACCGTCGTGCTGTTGTGCCTTCCATTCAATTATCTGTTTGCTACAGAATGAAAATTCCTCACTTGAATTTGCATCTCTACCACTTGCACCCCTCACACCACACACATGCACGTGCACACACACACACATATCTATAGCAACTTGGTAGGGATAGAAGCAACATATAAATGGTCAAAAGATGCACCACATCAGAGAATGCAGATGTGCAGCCTTGCAGGTTAAGGTGAGAGAGGGAGAACTGCCTTTGTTACCAAACCTGCTTCAGTTCCCCCAGAGCAGCTTTGACTAACTCATTCATTCTGCCAAACTCATGTGAGCTTCTCAGGATGGACCTAGAGAGTAGCCAAGCATTTCCTTCATTTCTTTTTCATGGATCCCATCCTTGGGCCATAAAGGAAGGGAAATAAGAAGCCTTGGGAGCTCCAGAGAGCTGCTGTCAGAGCCCAGCTGCAACACTTGGGAGCCAAGTTATTTAACTGTTCTTAAACCTCAGTTTTCTCCATGCTGTTGCACAGCTGTTGTCGGGATTCGCATTTCTATGCTTAAAATGCTCTAAGTCCTCAGTCTTGTAATCCCTGCTCTCTTTGAGAAGCCGAGGTGGGAGGATCACTTGAGCCCAGGAGGAGTTCGAGAGCAGCCTGGGCAACATAGCAAGACCCCTTGTCTATGAAAAAGAAAAAAAAATGCTCTAAGTGAATGAAGAGCATCTCTCAATCCTGTGACTCAGGTTAAGTGAAGGTCAGTAAAAGATACCTATCACACCTGAAATATAGGTATTCTGTATTGATTGACAGCTTCCGTGTATACTTTATATAAATTTTGTTTTGAAAAGTGACATGTGTGGCCGGGCTCGGTGGCTCATGCCTGCAATCCCAGCACTCTGGGAGGCCGAGGCGGGTGGATCACGAGGTCAGGAGATAGAAACCATCCTGGCTAACACGGTGAAACCCCGTCTTTACTTAAAAAAAATATATACAAAAAATTAGCCAGGCATGGTGGCGGGTGCCTGTAATCCCAGCTACTTGGGAAGCTGAGGCAGGAGAATGGCGTGAACCCGGGAGGCAGAGCTTGCGGTGAGCCGAGATCGCGCCACTGCACTCCAGCCTGGGCGACAGAGCGAGACTCCATCTCAAAAAAAAAAAAAAAAAGAAAAAGAAAAGTGACATGTGTGATATGCATTCCTTGCCTTGATGATAAATCAACTCCCTTCTTCACAGAGCTGAGTTGCAAGAATGGTTGCAAATGCAATCAAGATTTTCATCCTACTACAACAACAACTACTACTGCTGGTATGACTGCTACTAAACGTATTTGAATTTTTAAATTGTGCATGCACATGGCAATAGACACCCAGAAGGAACATAAAAAATAAGATGAAGTAAAAAAAAATAAAGAATTATCTTGGCGATTGCTTGAGAAATTACAGCTGCACAGCTGGGCTCCCCATTGCATTGCAAGCTCAATGGCTTGCAAAACTTTCATACTTTCAGGAAGGGAAGGAACACCTGGGGTGCTTGGATGTCTTCCCAGATTGTGGAGAACAAAATCCTGCCTGACAAGATGCTGTCTCATCTTGTCGCTGGCCCATGGATTGTTTACCCCTCAAGGAAGCCCAGAATGATGAAAAGTTGCCAAAGATCTTTGAGCAACACCACCTCCTTTCATCACTGTGATCAGCTCTCACTTCTGTAACTCCCAACAAAAGTAAAGGGGGCCCCAGAGGTCAGGACCTGAGATTCAGAGAGAAGCATGGGCTGGTGACATAGATGCAGATATGGACTCCAGGCAGAGAAACAGCGCTGTGGCTACAAAGGTGAATTCATGGATGTGTCCAGGGGGTGAGCATGAACAATTTAGATACATGACCATTCTCTGATGGTGTGTGAAGGCAGAACATATCCACCAAGCCTGTGAACTCTCAGGAAAATCATGCCCAGGAAGCATGAGCATGTTCAGTGAAACATATGCACTCGCTGTTCTGCAAAACAACCCAAGAGATTTGGGCTGCTTGGAGACGGGGAGCCCTCACCCACATTGACTTTCAGGTATAAGATGCCATTGCTGCTTTTGTGTTTTGTTTTTTGGTTTTTGGTTTTTTTGAGATGGAGTCTCGTTCTGTAGCCCAGGCTGAAGTGCAATGGCACAATCTAGGCTCACTGCAACCTCCACCTCCCAGGTTCAAGGGATCCTTCTGCCTCAGCCTCCCGAGTAGCTGGGACTACAGGCATGTGCCACCACACCTGGGTAATTTTTGTATTTTTAGTAGAGATGTGGTTTCACCATATTGGCCAGGCTGGTCTCAAACTCCTGACCTTGTGATGCAACCGCCTCAGCCTCCCAAAGTGCTGGGATTACAGGTGTAAGCCACTGCACCCGGCCCATTGCTGCTTTTTTAAATGAATAATAGTATTTTTATTTTAATGAATAATAGTATTTTATTTCATTTTTAATTGACAATAATTGTATATATTTATGAGGTACAATGTGGTGTTTTCACATATGTCTATATGTGGAATGAATAAATCAAGCTAGTAAACATGTCATCACTTCTGCTTTTTTTCTCTAATAAGAATATTTAAAATCTACTCTTTTTTGAAGTCTAGATATCACCAAAAAAAATTTAATGTTTAAAAATTGAAAAAACATAGCCAGGCATGGTGGCGGGCACCTGTAATCCCAGCTACTTGGGAGGCTGAAACAGGAGAACCACTTGAACCTGGGAGGCAGAGGCTGCAGTGAGCCAAGATCACGCCATTGCATTCCAGCCTGGGTGACAAGAGCGAAACTCCATCTCAAAGAAAAAGAAAAAAGAAAATCTACTCTTTCAGCAATTTTGAAATGTACAATATTATTAACTATAGTCACCATGCTATACAAATCTTAGATCTCAAAAATATATAAGTTCTAGTGCTCTAAAGCACTGTGGGGTGATGATAGTTAACAATAATTTATTCTATATTTTCAAATGGCTAAAAGAGAAGATGTTGAATGTTCTCAACACAAAAAAAAGATATATGTTTGAGATGATGGATACTCTAATCACCCTGATTTGATCATTGTACATTGTTTATATGCATCAAAATATCACTGTACTCCATAAATATATACAATTATTATGTGTCAATTAAAAATAATAACAACATAGCAAGACCCATGCCTCTAGTAAAAAATTAAAAAATAAAGCTGAGGCGGGCAGATCGCCTGAGGTCAGGAGTTCATGACCAGCCTGGCAAACATGGTGAAACCCCATCTCTACTAAAAATACAAAAGTTAGCCTCAAAAATAACCCCATCTCTACTAAAAATGCAAAAATACAAAATAATTCAGCGCCCAGGCTGGAGTAGCTGGGATTACAGGTCAAATACTATTCAGCCTTTAAAAGGAGGAAATTCTGTCATTTGCTACATGGATGAACTTAAAGAGAACATTATGGTAAGTGAAATAATCCAGACACAGAAAAACAAATGCTGCATGATCTCACTTACACATGAGATCTAAAAAAGTCCGACTCATGAAAGTCGAGAGGTAGAATGGTGGTTGCCAGGGGCTGGGGCAGGTAATAGGGAGATATTGATCAAAGCATACAAAATTTCATATTACATTCTTTTTTTTTTGAGAGACAGGGTCTTGTTCTGTTGCCCAGGCTGGAGTGCAGCAGTGGTGCAATCATAGCTCATTGCAGCCTCAAACTCCTGGGCTCAAGCAATCCTCCCACCTCAGCCTCCCAAGTAGTACACCACTCCTGGCTCATACTATATTCTTAAGGAAGGACATGGTATTATTTCCAGTTTATATCTGTAGAGCATCTGTAGAGCGAAGGAGCGGAAGTACCAATTCTGACAACTTCAGGCCTTTGCTCTCAATGCACATTGAACATTTTCCATGTGTCATGCCGGGTGCTGCGTAAACACAGCATGCATGGCTCCCACTCTCACTGGCTGACTGTCTTTGGGAGAAAGAAGATATCAAAGGAGCTTTATAAGAGCAAAATGACTGCCCAGGAGAAGTGCAGGCAGCCACGGTAATTTGGAACCACCTGGTCCACGAAGGGTTCAGCAGAAGCTTCCTGCAGAAGCTTTGTTTTACTTGAGGTCTGATTAATCTTTTTTGTTTTTGTTTTTGTTTTTTTTTAATTATACTTTAAGTTTTAGGGTACATGTGCACAACGTGCAGGTTTGTTATATATATATACACGTGCCATGTTGGTGTGCTGCACCCATTAACTCGTCATTTAACATTAGGTATATCTCCTAATGCTATCCCTCCCCCCTCCTCCCACTCCACAACAGGCCCCAGTGTGTGATGTTCCCCTTCCTGTGTCCATGTGTTCTCATTGTTCAATTCCCACCTATGAGTCTTTTAACAACCAAGAGTCCTTGTGTCACTCTCCAGCTCCGAATTCCTCAATGGTTCCCCACTGCCTGTTTGGATCAGGGACCACCTTATTCACTTTGCCTAGGACTTCCCTGGCTTCTTAGCAGTGAAATCCCCAAATGCCAGAAAACTCTGCAGATCTGGGCAAACCAGGACGGTTGGTCACCCTACAACCCAGCCAAATTCGGACTCCTTCAGAGCGA
This sequence comes from Nomascus leucogenys, assembly GCF_006542625.1. Taxonomy (NCBI): domain Eukaryota; kingdom Metazoa; phylum Chordata; class Mammalia; order Primates; family Hylobatidae; genus Nomascus; species Nomascus leucogenys. Next base: position 56,051,708 of record NC_044390.1, on the reverse strand, counting down.
CTTCAAGCCCCTTCATGATCTCACCCTTTCCTGGAATCATCTCTCACCATTTGGACTCACTTCCCATCACCAGGACTCATCTCTCAATAAAGGGACTCTCATCACTGGGCTTACCTTTCACCATCAGAACTCAAGTCTCACTGCCTGGCCTCACCTACCTGGACTCACTTTTCATCAGCTGGGCTCCCCTCTCACCACCAGAACTCACATCTCACCACCTGGACTCACTGTCATCTCCTGGATTCACCCATCTGGACTCACCTCTTACCACTTGGACTTATCTCTCACCCCCTGGATTCCCCTCTCACCAGCTAGACTCATCCCTTATTACCTGTACTCATCTCTCCCCAGCTGGACTCACCCACCTGGACTCATATCTCACCACCTGGACTCATCTCTCACTACCTGGACTCACCTCTCACCACCTGGACTCACCTCTCACCACCTGGACTCACATCTCAACTGAACTCACCTCTCACTACCTGGACTCACCTCTCACCACCACCTGGACTCACAGCTCAACTGAACCCATCTCTCACCACCTGGACTCACCCACCTGGACTCACCTCTCACCACCTAGATTCACCTCTCACCAACTGGACTCACCTCTCAACATGACTCATCTCTCACTACCTGGATTCACCTCTCACCACCTGGACTCACCTCTCACCACCTGGACTCACCTCTCACCAACTGGATTCATCTCTCAACTGGACTCATCTATCACCACCTAGACTCACATCTCACCTGAACTCATCTCTCACCTGAACTCATCTTGCAGCAGCTGTACTCACTTCTCAACACCTGAACTCGCCCACCTGGACTCACCTCACCTCTCAACCTCTGGACTCATCTCTCACCTGGAGTCACCTCTTAACACCTGGACTTACCTCTCACCTGGACTTACCTCCCACCACCTGGACTCACCTCTCACCCTCTAGGCTCACCTCTCACACCCTGGACTCATGTCTCACCATGTGGACTCATCTTTCACCTGGACTAACTTCTCAACAACTAGACTCATCTCTCACCACCTAGATTCATCTCTCACCACCTAGACTCATCTTCCATCACCTAGACTCATCTCCCATCACCTGAACTCACCTCTCACCACCTGGACTAACTCTCACCACCACTGTCTCTTACACTTTATTCTCTGGCCACATGGAGGCAGACATGGTGCCTTGCATCCACCAAGCTCACTCATTCACCTCTGTTATTTCCCCATGTTGGGACCCCTCTGCATTGCTGCATCTCCCATATGCCCACCTGAAAAGCACTTACTCATTCCTCAAGTCTCAGGTGACATATACCTCCTCTGTGAGGCCAACTTGTAACCCTGTAACCACTTTGGGAGTCAATGCATGCATGGAGGCATGCATTCCTCCACGGAGTCCTTACACCAGGTTGCCTTTCTTGGACCAGCCAGTTGCCAGATAACTCTGATTAATATAATGAATCAATTTAATTACTTAATTAGTTAACTCACAAGTACTCCAGCCCATGGTGATGCATTCTCTCACATACTGATACTGTATAAATATGTGTCTCATCAGAGGAGCCAGGATCTCCTGACATTTCATCATCATTGGACTGAGGAGAAATTCATGAGGAACCATCTCTGCCAACCTCCATTTTAGGAGACAAAACTAAACTGAGCATCCCAGTACACTCCTCCACCCAGTTCTTCCTTCTTGGGCTCTCACTGTGTGCCTGGTTCCAAATGAAACACTCAAGCACAACTTTCAACCCAAGAACTGGGTGGTCTAAAACCACCTGCCTCCACACAGGGGCAGGGGCTGCCTCAGAAATGCCCTTTCAATCCTGGGCTAATCCAAGGCTAGTTCTTCCCAACTCTGCATTCAGTGATGCCATGTTTGTAACTTGAAATCAGCTACAGCAAGAGTATATACACCATGGAAATTGGCAAACATTACAAATGAGGACATTTTTTGCTTTTTTTTGTTTGGGAGGTTTTTTTGTTTTACTTCCTTTTTTTTTTAACGGAGTTTTGCTTTTGTCGCCCAGGCTGGAGTGCAATGGCGCAATCTCGGCTCATTGCAACCTCTGTCTCCCAGGTTCAAGCACTTCTCCTGCCTCAGCCTCCCAAGTAGCTGTGATTACAGACGGATACCACCACACCTGGCACATTTTTGTATTTTTAGTAGAGACGGGGTTTCATCATGTTGGTCAGGCTGGTGTCAGACTCTGACCTCCAATGATCCGCCGGCCTCGGCCTCCCAAAGTGCTGGGATTACAGATGTGAGCCACCACACCTGGCCATCCTCTTTATTTTTTATATGTATATATATGTACATATAATAATTGTACATATTCATGGAGTACATAGTGATGTTTTGAGGCATATGACACAGTAATCAGATCAGGGTAATTGACATGTTGATCATCTCAAACACATCATTTCTTTGTGTTGGGAGCATGCAATATCCTCCTTCTAGCTATGAAACTATGTAATATATTATTGTTCACTGTAGTTACCCTACAGTGCTGTAGAACACTAGAACTTATTCTTCCTACCTAGCTGTATTTTTTGGCGGGGAGATAGAGCGGGGGACAAGAGCAAGTAAAAATGCCATAAAATGTTCCTACCATTTTGAAATTACCTTTATCTTTCTTTCTTTTTCAATTTTTATTTTAAATTCGGTGGTACATGTGCATATTTGTTACATGAGTTTATTAATCTGTTTTTATACTCTGTAAAGAAATACCCAAGACTGGGTAACTTACAAAGGAAAGAGACTTAATTGACTTACAGTTCCGCATGGCTGGGGAGGCCTCAGGAAACTTACAATCATGGCAGAAGGGGAAGAAGCACGTCTTACATGGTAGCAGGAGAGAGAAGTGAAGAGCAAAGTGAGAAAAGCCCCTTATAAAATCATGAGATTTCAGGACAACTCACTCACTATCACTAGAACAGCATGGGACAACTGCCCCCATGATCCAATCACCTCCCACGAGGTCCCTCCCCCAATACCTGGGGATTACAATTCGGATTACAATTCAAGATGAGATTTGAGTAGGGACACAGAGACAGACCATATCAGTGGCTACACTACATGCTGCTAAGGTTTGCTGTATGAATGATCCCATCACTCAAGTAGTGAGCACAGGACACAGTAGGTAGTTTTTCAACCCTCACCCCCTCTCCTGCCCTCCTCCCTCTAGTAGTCACCCGTGTCTATCGTTTCCATCTTTATGTCCACAAGTAGCCAATGTTTCGCTCCCACTTGTAAGTGAGAACATGTGGTGGTTGGTTTTCTGTTCCTGCATTAATTTGCTTAGGATAATGGCCTCCAGCTGCATCCATTTTGCTGCAAACGACATGATTTTGTTGTTTTCTTTTCTTTTCTTTTCTTTTCTTTTCTTTTCTTTTTTTCGAGGCAGAGTGTTGCTCTGTCGCCCAGGCTGGAGTGCAGTGGCACAGTCTTGGCTCACTGTAGCCTCTGCCTCCTGGGTTCAAGCAATTCTCCTGCCTCAGCCTCCCCAGTAGCTGGGATTACAGGCATGCGCCACCACGCCTGGCTAATTTTTGTATTTTTAGTAGAGATGGGGTTTCACCATGTTGGCCAGGCTGTTGTCAAACTCCTGACCTCAGGTGATCTGCCCACCTTGGCCTCCCAAAGTGCTGGGATTACATGCACCCAGCCATGATTTTGTTATTTTCTATGGCTGCATAGTATTCCATGGCACATATATATACACACACACACACCATATATATATACACACACCATATATATATACAGATGTATATGTGTATATATCTACACCATATATATACACATATGTATATGTATATATATGTGTATGTATATATAAAAACATGTTTATCCAGTCCACTGTTGATGGGTACCTAGGTTGATTCCATATTTGTGCTGTTGTGAACAGCACTAGCTGTAATTTTGTATCCTTTAACAAATCTCTCCTGATCCTCTCTTCCCCCTACTATTCCCAGCCTCTAACATCCTCTGTTCCATTTTTTGCCTTTACAGAATCAACTTACTTTTTTAGCTTCCACATATGAATGAGAACATGTGCTGTTTAACTTTCTGTTTCTAGCTTATTTCACCTAACATAATGTCCTCCAGTTCCATCCATGTTACCACAAATGACAGGATTTCATTCTTTTTATGGCTGAATAGTATTGGGGGATGTTGGTTTGTTGTGGTTTTTTGGCTTCATTTTGTCTTGTTTTTAGAGAGCTAAGTGTTAAACATCTTCCAACACATCATTGCAAACACTCCGAGTCCTGACCGATTCCCCTAAGATCCAACCTTCTTAACGGACCAGACCCTGTCAAACAATGAGATTTCAAGGAGGAAGAAGACAGCAAAAGCATGCTTTAGCTAAAATTTTGGCATGGGGTAAGAGTAGGATGTTATGTCCAGTTTAATTTGGTGTTTCCCTGGGTTTTGTTTCTCTTTTAGTGAAAAGTGTGTACTTTTTATGCCATTGCAGAATTGATTCAATAGCTCCATTGAATTGTCGGTCACGTGGGTATGTTCAGTTTGAAAAAAATTATCAAGCTGCACGTTTAAGAGTTGTGCACTAGGCCAGGTGCTGTGGCTCATGCCTGTAATCCTCGCACTTTGGGAGGCTGAGGGGGACAGATCACGAGGTCAGGAGTTCGAGACCAGCCTGACCAACATGGTGAAACCCCATCTCCACTAAAAATACAAAAATTAGCCAGGTGTGGTAGTGAGTGCCTGTAATCCCAGCAACTCAGGAGGCTGAGGCAGGAGAATGGCGTGAACCCAGAAGGCGGAGGTTGCAGCGAGCCGAGATCACGCCACTGCACTCCAGCCTGGGTGACAGAGCAAGACTCCGTCTCAAAAAAAAAAAAAAAAAGAGTCGTGCACTTTTCTTCACGTAGGTTATTCTCAATAGTTGTTTGAAGAACACAAAAAATTGAGTTTGTTCCATATGTGCTAACATGGAAAGATGACCCAGACATATAATTCGGTGAACAAGGCAAGTAACAGGACAATTTTGTAGAATGAGCCCACCTATGTAACTAACACTGCAAATGTGTGTAAGTCAATGCGGAAATAGGAACTGAAGGGAAATTGCTCAGTCTTGTGCCTGGGTTACCTGGAAGCAAAGGGAAGAATTGGAAGGATGAGAATGGGCCAGTTTTGCTAAAAAACATTTCTGTATTGCTAGAAAGTTGCACTACTAGGAATGGAATTAAAACATGCATCAGGCTAAGTGTGGTGGCTCACGCCTGTAATCCCAGCACTTTGGGAAGCCCAGGCAGGTGGATCGATTTGAGCTCAGGAGTTTAAGACCAGCCTGGGCAACATGGCAAAACCCCCTTTCTACAAAAAACACACAAAAAGTTAGCCTGGCATGGTGGTGCACGCCTGTAGTCCCAGCTGCTGGGGAGGCTGAGGCTGGAGAATTGCTTGAGTCCGGGAAGCAGAGGTTGTAGTGAGTTGAGATCGTGCCATTGCACTCCAGCATGGGCAAGTTTGTGAGACCCTGTCTCAAAAAAAATCCACATAAAACTTGTACATAAATATGTATAACAGCATCCTTCAAATAGCCAAAAACCTAACACAACTCAAATATCCCTCCACAGATGAATAAATAAACAAAATGGACTATTATTCAGTCAGAAAAAGGGATGAAGTACTAATATATGCTACAATGTGGATGCTATCTTCCTCCTCCTTGAAATCTCATTGATTTATAGGGTCTGGTCAGCTAAGAAGGCTGGATCTTAGGGGAAGGAATTGGAATGGGAGTGTCTGCAACGGTTTGCTGAAAGATATCTAACACTTGGCTCTCTAAAAACCAAAACAAAATGAAACAGGAGACAACAAACCAACATCCCTGCAATATTGTTCTTGAAAACATCATGCTGAATTAAAGAAGCCAGACACAAAAATTACATAGTGTATGATTCTATTTCTGTGAAATATCCAGAACAGGGAAACCTGCAGAGACAGAATGTCGGCTAGTGGTTGCCTAAGGCTGGGATGTATGGAGAGATTGGGAGTGATAGCTAAACGGTATTGGGATGCTTTTGGGGGTGATAAAAATGTTCTAAAATGAGCCAGGTGTGGTGGCTCACACCTGTAATCCCACACTTTGGGAAGCCAAGTGGGGAGAATCCCTGAGGCCAGAAGTTCGAGACCAGCCTGGGCAACATAGCAAGAGTTTGTCTCTACAAAAAATCTTAAGGAAAAAAGCAACCAGGCATGGTGGTGCACACCTGTAGTCCCAGCTGCCCAGGAGGCTGAGGTGGAAGGATTGCATGAGCCCAGGAGTTTTAAGCTGCAGTGAGCTGTGATCGCTCCACTGCACTCCAGCCTGGGTGACAGATCAAGATCTTGTCTCCAAAAAAAGAAAAAAAACAAAATGTTCCAAAATGAACTGACGCAATGGTTGCATCACTGTGAATATATTAAAACCCACTGGATTGCACACTTTAGGTGGGTGAATTGTATAACACATAAATTATATCTCATTTAAGCTGTTGCTATCAAACCAAGTTTGTTCTTCCTCTGTGCAGCAAGCCAATCACTGTAATGACAGATTTTGCAGAAAAGAGTTCATTCATAAGGCAATTAAGCGAGGAGGTGGGAAAACAGGTCTCAAATTCTCCTCCCCAAAAATAGGGTTTGAGGGTACTTATGGGATAGAAAACGGGGTGGTCTAAAGTATGGAGAAAGGTGACTGGCAGGTAGGGAAGGTGAGGTAATCAGGATTTCTGAGCAAGCACGGTTGAGCTACATGGCTTTAGATAGGACATTTGTGCAGAAAATAGCATTTAGCATGATCTGAAGGTGGAGTTTACGGCCCTCTGATATCAGCTACCCACATAGGTCCAGATGAAGGGTCAGTGATCTCCCCTGGCTTAAACTAAACAAGAGCTGCCTCCTACCTAGTTCCTGAAAAATAACTTTAAGCACCCATTACTATAGTGTCCCACAGTCAGAGATGTTATCTGTAAGGAAGCTAGTGGGAGTTTAGTTATGCATTATTTGGCTACGTGACTTGCTAGTGGCGCTTTTAAGATCAACTATAAGTAAGCAATTAAAAGCAAGTAAGCAATTAAAAGCAAGGCAGATTAAGTTTGGAGGGCTTAATCAGGTTTGCCTTTGGTTTCACTATTAACATAAGTAAAATAAAGTGAAATAAAATGAAATAAAATGGCTGAAAAATAATAGAGGAGGAGGAAGAGAGGAATCAACGTGATGCATCAGTTAAGGCAACTGGGCTGGAACCTTTTAGGGGTTATTTGTTTGTTTGTTTTTATATTTAAGACAGAGTCTTGCTCTGTCACCCAGGCTGGAGTGCAGAGGCACAATCTTAGCTCGCTGCAGCCTCAAACTCCTAGGGTCAAGCCAGCCTCCTACCTCAGCCTCCTGAGTAGCTAGGACTATAGGTGTATGCCATCATTTTTTTATTATTATTTTTTTTGTGACAGGGTCTCACTATGCCCCAGTTGGTCTCAAACTCCTCACCTCAAGCGATCCTCCTGCCTTGGCCTCCCAAAGCTCTGGGACTACACATGTGAGCCACGACACCTCACTCCTTATAGGTTTGAATGCCAACTGTGCCAATTGCTGACCTTGGGCAGTCATTTCACCTCTATGAGCCTCAGTTTCCCCATCTGCAAAATGGGAGCAAAAATACTGATCTCTCTGGACTCTTGAAGACTCAATGAGATAATAAGTAAGTGAAGTCAGTGTTATCTACACAGTGGAAGGTGAGATGAATAAACTAGGCATATTGATGATGGTAATAACCAGATGGGCTGGCTATGGGATGGGGGTTGGGAGAGGTTGTGGCTGGGCTGGCACAGACATCTGACTAATTTAGACTCTCTGCCTAGGCCACCTTTGCCAGAGGGAGTCCTCTCAGCCTTGCGATCACTCATCCCATTGGCATTGGCTCCATTTCCACACCACGGCTGTGTGCCAAGGGTGTGTCATGAGGTTTCTTGAGTGACAGAAAACTCACTGACAATAAAGGGCCAGATGATTGTGCCACCCGATTCATAGACCAAGCCTCTCAGGAGAAACCCTGGGAGATTCCACACTGTCAGCTCCTTCTCCAAGATCAGTACGTGGGCCTGACTCCTCCTTGGTGCCCAGCTCAGTATTGGCAACTAGAAGAGTAGTGAGATTGAACTTGGCCTTGAGGAACAGCTGCCTCTAGAGTCGGTAAGTGATTTGGTGGATATTAGCCTCTCTCTCTCTCTCTCTCTCTCTCTCTCTCTCTCTCTATGTCTCTCTCTCTCTCACACACACACACACACATGCACATACACACATACGCTCCCTCTCCCTTCATGAATTAATGCTCTGGCCAGTTTTGGCAGAATGGAAGAAATTTCCATCCATCCCCTTTCTTTCATCTGTTCATATTTTTCTTATTTGTTTACTCAGCAAATTCTCTCCAACACCACCTCTGTGCTCCCTGCCACACTGTTGGCCGTGATGGAGACAGAGATAATGAAGTCAGGCTTTCAGTCCTGAAAACTGAGCTGCCAGTTCAGCCATGAGAGTAAGAATCAAAAACAGTGCTGTAATTCAAGTAGGAGCAAGCAGAGCTGTGAGAGTCCAGAGAAGGAAGAGGAAAGTTCCAGGAGGTCAAGAGGGATCATAAAACCTACCTGGGTTGCCATTGCTGTTAAGCACCTAGAGCTCTCCCCAGGTCCTTTGCGGATGGGAAAATCGAGTCTCAGAGAGGAGAATGAGATGCCGAAGGTCACACAGCTGGGAAGGGACTGAGGCAGGATTTGGTTCTGGCTCCAGGGCTATGCTCCTTCCGCTTCCTCCCTCACAAGCTTTGGTTCCTCTTTCATCACAGCACTTGTTGTGTGTGTGTGTGTGTGTGTGTGAGAGAGAGAGAGAGAGAGAGAGAGAGATTTAATATTCATTTCTGTCACAGACTAGAGCTACAGAAGGACAGAAGATCAGGGAGCATGTCTGTCTTACTTAATGGATTCTAAGTGCATAACACATAATAGATACCCAGAAAATATTTGCTGGGTAGGTGGGTGGGGTGGGTGGGTGGATGGATGGATGGATGGATGGATGGATGGATGGATGAATGGATGGATGGATGGATGGATGGGTGGGTGGATGGGTGGATGGATAAGTAAATAGGTGGATGGATAGATGGAAGATAGAGATGATGGATGAAGGAATGGATAGAGGGAGGGCTAGATGGAGGGATAGTTGGAAGGTAGAATAGATGGAGGGATGGAAGACAGAGAGATAATGGAGGAATAGATGGATGGATGAGTGAATGAGTGGGTGGTTGGATGGATAAGTGGATGGATGGGATGAGTGGAAGGTAGAATAGATGGAGGGATGGAAGACAGAGAGAGATAATGGATGAATGGATGGATGGATGAATGAATGAGTGGCTGGATGGATAAGTGGATGGATAGATAGATGGATAGATGGATGGGTAGATATATGGGTTGACGGAAGAATGAATGGGTATATGGGATGACTGATTAATAGATGGGTAGACAGACAGATGGATGAATAGATGTGTGAGTGTGTGGATGGATGGATGGATGAGTGGATAGATAGGTAAGTGGAAAGATAAATTGGTGGATGGGTTGATGAATAAAAGGATGGATGTTAAATTGGATTGATGGATGACTAGATAGATGTGCGGGTGGAAGGATGGGATGACTGATTAATAGATAAGTAGATGGATGGGTGAATAGATGGATGGGTGAGTGGGTGAATAGATGGATAGATGATGAATTAATGGATAGATGGTAGATGGATAGATGAATGAATTGATGGGTGACTGGACAGATAGATGGATAAAAAGATACATGAATGGATGGTTGATGGAGGAAGGCATAGCAGATATTATGCCACCAAAATTGTCAGAGAAGGATCTTGATAGGTTAAAAAAAAAAAAAGCATTCCCGGTGGGGTGCAGTGGCTCATGCCTATAATCCCAGCACTTTGGGAGGCCGAGGTGGGCAGATCACGAGGTCAGGAGATCAAGACCATCCTGGCTAACACAGTGAAACCCTGTCTCTACTAAAAATACAAAAAAATTAGCCAGGCATGGTGGCGCGTGCCTGTAGTCCCAGCTACTCGAGAGGCTGAGTCAGGATAATCACTTGAACCCAGGAGGCAGAGGTTGCAGTGAGCCGAGATCATGCCACGGCACTCCAGTCTGGGTGACAGAGTGAGACTCCGTCTCAAAAAAAAAAAAAAAAAAAAGCATTCCCTACTGAGGAGAAAATGTAGAAAAAGGCAAAGAGATGGGGAAATGCCAAGAGTATGACAAAGGTCTGTCTGTGCAGCCAGAGAACAGAACAGGACTCAGAGATGAGAACGGAGAATGTGGACAGACATTCGGACTCAAGGAAGAGTGAGGGAGGTGGACTGATCCCTTCATATTGGAGACCCAGTGAGATAATATCAAAGTTGCATTCCCCACTTTGATGGCATTCTCCTTTTAAACGCTCCTCCAAGGCATCTCCTTGAGATGGCTTCCCCAGCCCGTCATCTCCTAGGTAGAAGAGGGAAACACATGGGCCACTTGCCCTGCTCCTCATTCCAGGGTTTTCAGGGGAAGTTCAGTCCACCACAAGCTGGTGAATGACCCAAGGGAGACACAGGAAGTTTTTGGGGGCAGGGTGGGGGACATTGTGGGGTAGGCCCAGCAGTTCTGAAGAAGACATCCAGAAATGGAAGACATTATGAAATTGTCATTCTAGGGGTGATATATTACTACTTCATGGATTATCATCTATTGCACAGATCTGTCCACGGACCAAATCCCCACCACTGGAGTGCTATTGAGTCTCAAAAATCCAGACACATAAGCCCAGTTTGTCCCCTGAGCCCCTCGGCCTCCCTTTAGGGACCTTTAACCTATCTTCTCTTGAACCCAAGGATCAGACAAGGGTGCTGAGAGCCGGGGCTCACAACCAAAGGAGAAATGAGCAATCTGCGGTCTTTGGAAGAGGTAGGCTGGGTGCAGGTTGAGGGGAGGGTGATCATAAGGGGAGAAGGAAGGTGAGGATCTTAATGTTTTGGAAAGAGTGGAGGGACTGAAAAAATCATGACCTGAACTCAGAGCTAGGAGGTACTTTGTAGTCAATCAAACAGCAAAAAAAGACTCAGAGATGGAACCGAAGCTGGGTTGGGGGGTGGGGGCAGTCAAACACAGCTACCTCTGTCTCCAAAGATCAAGTTATTCTCAACACATTAAACGTTCTGAGAAGTCCTGCAATAAACAATTGTATGTTGATTTTTTAAAAGATGAAGTTCTTACCACTGTGGTGCTCAGTACCCTGCTTCTGTTCTGAAAAGAAATGTTGACCCCCAATATTCTTCTTCCTCAGACGGGATCTCAGTATTAGCTTCAGAAACTCTTGAGACCTCTGCAAGTGAGGAGGTAATAGAGGAATGCTCAGAACACTCTTGGGGAGGATGAGGAGACTTGCAAATCCACAAAATACGACAACTGGAAGGGATCTTCAAAATCACACACACACTCATTGTCTATATTGGAAACTGAGGCTCAGATGGGAGCAGTGACTTCCCCCAAGTTCATACCAAGCTAGAACAGGGCTGGACCCCAGGTTGGGTTGCTGTATTTGGGAACTAAAAATAAAGGACACCAAATTCAATTTGAATTTCACATCAACAACAAATAATTACGTAGTATAAGAATATCCCATGCAACATTTGGGATATACTTATACTAAAAAGTATAAGTATATTGGTTTTTATTTGAAATTTAAATGTACCTGAGCATCTTGTATTATACCTGGCAACCCTAAGCCCAAGCCTCTCTTGTTTCGTTTGTTCGTTTTTGAGACAGGGTCTGACTTATTGCCCAGGCTGGAGTGCAGTGGCAAGATCATGGCTCACTGCAGCCTCAACCTCCCAGGCTCAAGCGATCCTGCCACTTCAGCCTCCAAAGTAGCTGGGACCACAGGTGCACAGAAGCGCACCCAGCTAAATTTTTCATTTTTTGTAGAGACAGAGTCTCACTATGTTGCCCAGGCTGGTCTTGAACTCTTGGGCTCAAGCAATCCTCCCGCCTCAGCCTCCCAAAGTGCTGGGATCACAGGCATGAGCCACCACACCCAGCCTGCATGCCTCTTTTGACTATATCTGCTTCTCCTTGAACCTCCTCATGCTGATTTTTGTCTTCTCTTGGCCCAGGAGAAATATGATATGTCAGGTGCCCGCCTGGCCCTAACACTGTGTGTCACCAAAGCCCGGGAAGGTTCCGAAGAAGACCTGGATGCTCTGGAACACATGTTTCGGCAGCTGAGATTCGAAAGTACCATGAAAAGAGACCCCACTGCCCAGGTATTGGGGTGCCTACTCCAGGCCTAACTGGGGGAAAGGTACTAGGTTGGATATGTAGGCTATGGGGACCCAGCTGAGTCTGGTTCTTCCTCTCACTCCAGCAATTCCAGGAAGAGCTGGAAAAATTCCAGCAGGCCATCGATTCCCGGGAAGATCCCGTCAGTTGTGCCTTCGTGGTACTCATGGCTCACGGGAGGGAAGGCTTCCTTAAGGGAGAAGATGGGGAGATGGTCAAGCTGGAGAATCTCTTCGAGGCCCTGAACAACAAGAACTGCCAGGCCCTGCGAGCTAAGCCCAAGGTGTACATCATACAGGCCTGTCGAGGAGGTGGGGACAGATCCAAGAGCACAGAGTCTCTAGTTTGTTTTCTGTTTTGTTTTTTGAGACAGCACCCAGGCTGGAATGCAGTGGTGCAATCTCAACTCACTGCAGTCTCCATCTCCCAGGCTCCAGCCGTCCTCCTGCCTCAGCCTCCTGAGTAGCTGGGACTACAGGCTCCTGCCACTATGTTAGGCTAATTTTTGTAGACAGGGTCTGATTATGTTGCCCAGGCTGGTCTCAAACTCCTGAGCTCAAGCAATCCTCCTGCCTCAGCCTCCCACCATGCCCAGCCAAGTCTGTGTTTTTATCCAAGCCAGTCCCAGATCCAAAGCCCCAGCTGAAGCCAGGCACCATGGCTCATGCCTGCAATTCCAGTACTTCGGGAGGCCCAGGCGGGAAGATTTTTTGAGGCCAGGAGTTCAAGACTAGCTTCTGGGCAACATAGCAAGAACCCAGCTCTATGAAAAATATTAAAAATCAGCAAGGGCATGGTGGCATGGGCCTGTGGTCCTAGCTACTCAGGAGGCTGAGGTAGGAGGATCACTTGAGCCCAGGAGTTAAGAGGCTGCAGTGAGCTATGATTACACTATTGCACTCCAGCCTGGGAAACAAAGCAAGCCCCTGTCTCTAAAAAGTTAAATTAAATTTAAAAAGCCCCACTGCACATGGCATACCACAAGACCATCCTTTTTTTTTTTTTTTTTTTTTTTAAGCGGAGTCTTGCTCTGTCACCCAGGCTGGAGTGCGATGGCACGATCTTGGCTCACTGCAACCTCCACCTCCCAGGTTCAAGCAATTCTTCTGCCTCAGCCTCCCAAGCAGCTGGGATTACAGGTGCATGCCACCATGCCCGGCTAATTTTTGTATTTTTAGTACAGATGGGATTTGACCATGTTGGTCAGGCTGGTCTCAAACTCCTGAACTTAGGTGATCTGCCCTCCTCAGCCCCCCAAAGTGCTAGGATTATAGGCCTGAGCCACCATGCCCAGCCCTTACCTTTCTTTTTAAGAGGTGACATCTCGCTCTGTCTCCCAGGCTAGAGTGTAGTGGTGCAATCATGGCTCACTGCAGCCTGAAACTCCCAGGTTCAAATGATCCTCCTGCTTCAGCCCCCCAAAACGCTGGGAGTACACGTGTGAGCCACCCTGCCCGGCCCCTTTCCTTACCTTTCTCTCTGACTTTGCCTCCTCCTCTTCTTGTTGTTTCAGAACAAAGGGACTCCGGTGAAACAGTAGGTGGAGATGAGATTGTGATGGTCATCAAAGACAGCCCGCAAACCATCCCGACGTATACAGACGCCCTGCACGTTTACTCCACGGTAGAGGGTATGAGCTCCCAGCTGGCCCAGGGCTCCCTCTGCTCTTCCCCCTCTCCTGCCACTCCCTACTCCTGAACCTCTCCTCCAGGACCCGCCCCCTTCCAGGATCCCCTCTACCTACCCTCTGAAGCTCCCCCGAACCCACCTCTCTGGAATTCCCAGGATACATCGCCTACCGACATGATCAGAAAGGCTCATGCTTTATCCAGACCCTGGTGGATGTGTTCACGAAGAGGAAAGGACACATCTTGGAGCTTCTGACAGAGGTGAGTTGACACAAGGTAGCTGGGACCACTGCCCAGGCCAAGAAGGGTGCAGGCAAAGGGGGCTGAGCCTCCTCCTAACCCCTCTCCATTTCCCTCAGCTCCAAATCCAACCCAGATCTCAATACAGAAACTAAGATGCCCACTTTCCAACAACTTTCCCAAATGCAGGGACTCTTAAAACCCACAGTATGTGAGATAAATTACTATAAACAAACCCCCCTTGGATATAAACAATGTTTGGGCAAACTGTTTTCTTTTAATGTTTATATGTTTTTATTGCAAATTAGAAAAAAAATGCCCGGCCAAGGATTCCATACAAACTACGAAATAAAGGTCTCTCATCTTAGGACAAGAATACCCACCTGCCCCGTTCCCTAACCCTCCCCCCATAAGTCCATGACACTGACTCCTCCAAGCTCACCACACCTGTTGCTGCAGGTGACCCGGCGGGTGGCAGAAGCAGAGCTGGTTCAGGAAGGAAAAGCAAGGAAAACGAACCCTGAAATCCAAAGCACCCTCCGGAAACGGCTGTATCTGCAGTAGAAGTAGAAAGACCGGGAGGAGCTTTCCTTCCAGCATTCTTTCCGTCTCGCAGAAATTTAGAGGCAGCTCTTACCACTCCCCAAGGTCTTCTCTTCCCAAGGCTAAATGGCACCCAGTTTCTTTTCCATCACACCCCTCATGCAGGTCCTCCTGTCCTTCTTAGAGCAAGCCAGCCAAAACTTAGCAGGAGGCATGGTGGCAACACTAACATCACCTCCCTCGGGCTGGACTTTCTATCTTTATTAACGCAACCTAAGAGACCTAAGAGTGCATTCACTTATCCCACTTTCTGTTCCTGTGGTCTTCTTTCTCCCATGAAGCAGAAACTGGATAAAGCTCAAGATTTTCCATGGACAAACCAACGCCCACTCATCCCCTCCTACGCCAATCCAACCTCTGCTTGCATCTCACTTGGAGGTAAAACCTCCTCCTGAGGCCAATGCATTCCCAACTTCCAGTTCTCTCCTTTACCCTGGAGAGTTAGTAAGGCCAGAACCATTCTTTCTCTCCAAAACCACTCCTCCTTGGCTAGCAAGTTGGTGTCCTAACTCTGTTCTCTTCCTAGCTCATGGCCTCTCTAGATAATAAAGTTGTCTCTTCCTTTCTGGATCTCTTCCTCCTAACACCCCTCCCCTGAAACCCTGGACTCTGCCCTCTCTCCAAGAAAATCCATCCATTCAACTATTCTTGCATTCAATTACTCTAAATGAGAGCGTGTTGGAGCTATGGCAAATTCCCTGTTGTCACGTTGCTATTTTGCAGACAACATAATATTTAACCTCTCATAACCAGAGAGGTTAAATAATTTGTCAAATGCAATACAGTAAGACAGAGGCAAGGACAAGGTTTGACTTCCAGCCCAGCCTCTTTTCCACAACCTGCTAATTCTTGATCCATCTGAAAACGTTTCTAATTAGTGAAGATGCCTAATAAAAATTGTCCTTTCCTCCAAGGTAGGAGCTTTCTGGAAGTTTCTAGAAATTTTCAATAACCACCAGCCAAGGTTACCTCCAGGTAACCTTGCAGCACCAGGCTGGAAGTCAGATCGGCTTCACTGTCTTCCAACTCTACAGCCTGTATCTCCCCACCCCCAGCTTTGACCTTTCCTGCTCAAGTAACCTATGGGCACATCCAGCGTCACTAAAAACTCAGGGCTTTTCTTCCTGGTTACTCCTCCAAGCGTTCCCTGGTATCCTCAACCTCAGATCCCAGGTTCAGATTTCTGCAGTTAATCTATGACCCCTCTCTTCTTGCATCCTTCATATGCCACCAGACACCATGCCCAGTCCAGCCTGATTTTGAAACCACTTTCATGCCGGTCTTCTCTTCCCTGACATGTTACTGTCCAGGCTCAAGTCCTCAGCTTCTCATATCTGCATCTTTGCAACCAACTTCCTCCCTTGCCTCTCTGCTTTTCCATCCCACTTTTCATGTGTCCTCCATACCCTCTACAACAGTGATCTCCCTGGAACACTCAAGAAGACACAACATATCCTATTATTTAAAGACCAGGGGACTGGACACAGTGGCTTACACCTGTAATCCCAACTTTGAGAGTCTGAAGCAGGAGGATCACTTGAGGCCAGGAGTTAAGAGACCAGCCTGGGCAACACAGCAGACCCCGGCTCTACAAAAAAAAAAAATTAATTAACTGGGTATGGTGGCACATGCCTGTAGTCCCAGCCACTCAGGAGGCTGAGGTGGGAGGATGACTTGAGCCCAGGAGTTTGAGGCTGCAAGGAGCTATGATCATGTCACTGCATCCCAGCTCTAGGTGAGACAGTGAGATCCGGTCTCCAAAATCAATCAATCAAATGAAGACCAAAGTCAAACCGCACATCAGGATCTCTCACACTCTTCCAATTTTGCCATCTACCAGCACTTAGCTAAACTCATCTCCCAACTCTTCCACCATGAATTCACTCTTTCAACAAGGCTAATGTCCTCTTACTTACCCTTGCGTCTAAGCCTTTGCTATCACTATCTCCCCCAAGCTGGAGGGCCCTCCCTCTCCCTTTACCCCTCTTCCACTACCTCCCACCCCTACTTTTTCCAGAAAGCCATTTCCTCTCTTTTTTCTGATTGATCCTTCCCTCTCACCCAGGATTAGATGCTGGAAATGACCACTTCTGGAGGGCAGGGAACAAGCCCTTAATCTGCATAATACGTGTTCAATAAACAGTTGTCAAACTTTGAAAGAAAGTTTTGAAACCTTTGTTCTGTGCTGAAACCGTGAGGCTAATATGAAAGGAGTTATGGATTTAATTTCTTTTTTCCCGGTGGCTTGCTTCCCCCCAGGTGTGTCTATCATGAATGGAGAATCAGGAGCTTCATCTTGTGTGTTCTTTCCTTTTTTTTTGTTTAAGAGATGAGATCTTGCTCTGCCACCCAGGCTGGAGTACAGTGGTGCCATCATAGCTCACTGCACCCTCGACTTCCTGGGCTCAAGCAATCCTCCCACCTCAGCCTCTCATGTAGCTGGGACTACAGTTGTGCACCACCACACCTGGCTAATTTTCTTATTTTTTTATAGAGATTGGGTCTCACTATGTTGCCGAGGCTGGTCTCACACTCCTGGTCTCAAGCAATCCTCTTGCCTTGGCCTCCCAAAGTGCTGAGATTACAGATGTGACCCACCACACCGAGCTCCTGTCTCTTTCACAAAAACAGACGTGTTGGGAATTTGTAAAGTTACAGGCCACACTTTCATGCTGAATGGCTATCTTTTACATAATTGTTCCATCTCCAGAATGTTTCCAAGGAACTATGCAGACACAGAAATGTCATTTTTTAGAACTATAAGGGACACTGGAGGTGGGCTAGTTACAGCGTCAAAGACATTTAGCAAGTGTGCCACCTCTCTCTAGCCTGGTGCCCATGGCAGACATGACTAATCAATCACATCTATTTTTCCTAATGAACTCAAGTGTAAACTCAAAGCCTTTCTCCTCTGAGCACTTGGGAAGCTGACACCTGTTTATTGGCATAAGTACATCATTCCTGATCCATTTGAACATCCACCTTAGGGAGTAAATTGTCTGTGGTCATTTTATGTGGTACACCCAGGGATCTAGCCATGGCAGTAACTGGGGTTTTATCCATGGAAATGGCAAACCAAGTGGCCAACACAGGGGTGGGTTCGAAGGGCCAAGAGATCTGGGGTGATGCATGCACTGAGTTCTATACACTTACTTACGTGCCAACCTGCGGTCCAAACACCCAGTGATTCTGGGAGTCTCTGAATATGAGGGTCAGAAAACTGTGTCTCACTCACCAGATCCAGGCTGCAGTTTGTTTTTATCAACAAAGCTTTGCTGGCACACAGGCATGTTTATTCATTTACATACTGGCTACGGCTGCCTTCAACCTACAATGGTAGAGTTGAGTAGTTAGAACAGACAGCATATGGCCCACAAAGCTGAGAGTATTTACTATTTGGCCCCTTACAGAGAAGGTTTGACAACCCCTACCCTAATATCTTTGTAAAAATTCCAATTTTGCTGTCAATACTAATTTTGATGTCAGTGAGGTATCACCTCACACCTGTTGGGATGGCTATTATCAAAAAGATAGGAGATAAGCGTTGGTGAGGGTGTGGAGAAAAGGGAACCTTTGCTGGTGGAAAATAGAATGGTGCAGCCATGTGGAAAACACTACAGAGATTCCTAAAGAAATTAAAAACAGGCTGGGCGTGGCGGCTCACACCTGTAATCCCAGCACTTAGGGAGGCTGAGGCAGGTGGACCACTTGAGGGTGGGAGTTCAAGACCAGCCTGGCCAACATGGTGAAACCCTGTTTCTACTAAAAATACAAAAATTAGCCAGGTATGGTGGTGGGCGCCTGTAATCCCAACTATTTGGGAGGCTGAGGCAGGAAAATCACTCGAACCCGGGAGGTGGAGGTTGCAGTGAGCTGAGATCCTGCCACTGCACTCCAGCCTGGGAGACAGAGAGAGACACTGTCTCAAAAAAAAAAAAAAAAAAGGAAGAGGCCGGGCGCGGTGGCTCACGCCTGTAATCTCAGCACTTTGGGAGGCCGAGGTGGGCGGATCATGAGGTCGGGAGATCAAGACCATCCTGGCTAACACAGTGAAACCTCGTCTCTACTAAAAATATAAAAAATTAGCCGGGCATGGTGGCAGGTGCCTGTAGTCCCAGCTACTTGGGAGGCTGAGGCAGGAGAATGGCATGAACCCCAGAGGTGGAGCTTGCAGTGAGCTGAGATCACGCCACTGCACTCCAGGCTGGGCGACAGAGCAAGACTCCCTCTCAAAAAAAAAAAAAAAAAAAGGAAGAAAATAAAGAAAAAGAAAATTAAAAACAGAACTACAAGATAATCAAGTAATCCCACTCTTAGGTATATATGCAAAATAAAGGAAATCAATATATCAAAGAGATATCTGCACTGCCATGTTAATTGCAGCACTATTCACAATAGCCAAGATATAGAATCAACGTTAAGTGTCCATCAATAGATGAATGGATAAAGAAACTGCGGTATATATGCACAATAGAATACTATTCAGCCATAATGAAGAACAAAATCGTGTCATTTGCAGCAATGTGGATGAGCTTGGATGACATTATATTAAGTAAAATAAGCCAGGCACAGAAAGACAAACATCACATATTCTCACTCACTATGTGGAAGCTAAAAAAGTAGATCTGGTGAAGACAGAGACTGGAATGGTAATTACCAGAGGCTGGGAAGGGAAGCAGGGAGAAGACGTGAAGAGAAATGGGTTACTGGGTACAAAAGTACAGTTAGGTAGGATGAATAAGTTCTTGTATTCAAGAGCACAGTAGGAAAATTATCATTAACAAAATTATCATTAATTTTGTATATTTCAAAATAGCAAGAGGAGAAGAATAGCAGTGTTCCCAACACACAGAAAAGATAAACGTTTAAGGTGATGGATATCTAATTACCCTAATTTGATCATTACCCCACAAATCTGTACAACTATGATATATCAAATAAAAAACAGAACTGTCCAGGCATGGTGACTCACGCCTGTAATCTCAGGATGCCAAGGCAGGAGAATCACTTGAGCCCAGGAGTTTTAAACCAGCCTGGGCAACAAAGTGAGGCTTAGTCTCTACTACTTAGTCTCTACTAAAAATTTTTTTAAATTAGCTAGGCTACTCGGGAGGCTGAAGTGGGAGGATCGCTTGAGCCCAGGAAGTCAAGACTGCAGTGAACCGAGATTGCACCTCTGCGAGCCAGCCTAGGTGACAGAGCAAGATCTTGTCTCAAAAAAAAACAAAACAAAACAAAACAGAAAAAAAACAGACCACCATATGACCCAGCAGTTAGACTTTTTGAATATATATCCAAAGGAAATGAAATTAAATCTAGTAAAGATATCTGCACTCCCATGGTCACTGAAGCATTATTCACAATAGCCAAAATGTGAAAAAATCGAAGTGTCCATCTATGGATGAATGAATAAGGAAAAGACTGTGCGTGTGTGTGTGTGAGAGAGAGAGAGTGTGTGTGTGTGTGCACAATGGAATGTTATTCAGCTTTAAAATAAATAAATAAATGAGATTCTGCCATTTGCCACCACATGGATGAACCTGAAGTATATTATGCTAGGTGGAATAAGCCAGCATTGAAATCTACTGTTGTATTAGTCTGTTCTCGTACTGCCATAAAGAAATACTTGAGTCTGGGTAATGTTTAAAGAAAAAAGGTTTAAGGCAAGTGCGGTGGCTCAAGCCTGTAATCCTAGCACTTTGGTAGGCCGAGGTGGGCGGATCACTTGAGGTCAGGAGTTCAAAACCAGCCTGGCCAACACGGTGAAACCCTGTCTCTACTACAAATACAAAAAAAAATTAGCTGGGCATGGTGGTGCATGCCTGTAATCCCAGCTACTCGGGAGGCTGAGATGGGAGAATCGCTTAAACCCAGGAGGCGGAGGTTGCAGCAAGCACTCTAGCTTGGGTGACAGAGCGAGACTCAGTCTCAAAAAGAAAAAAAGGTTTAATTGGCTCAGGGTTCCACAGGCTGTACGGGAAGCACGGCTGGGGAGGTCTCAGGAAACTTACAATCATGGTGGAAGGCGAAGAGAAAGCAGACATGCCTTACTTGGCTGGAGCAGGAAGAAGGGAGGTGGGGAGGTGCTACACACTTTTAAACAACCAGATCTCGCGATAACACACTTGCTAACACAAGAACCTCACCAAAGGAGAAATCTGCCCACATGACCCAATCACCTCCCACCAGATCCCACCTCCAACACTGAGGGTTACAATCTGACATGAGATTGAGCAGAGACAGACCCAAACCATATCAGTGGCTTTGTTCTTCAAGACCTGCGACTAAAGGTTTTCCGCAATTATTAAGCAAGGATATGTAGGTTTAGCCTGGAAGTTTCATATTCAGCATCAGGAACTGATCCAGGCTTTGTAGGACCTATACAATTGGGCAGAAAGAGTCCCTCTTTAAGAAGAGGACAAACAGCAATGCAGAATTAGTGCAGCCACATGAGCACATTGTCAGGGTCTCTCCTCGGGCCATGGAGAGGCCCATAAAAGTGGGGATCCTGCAGCTTTTGCCACATCAGCTCCAAGGCAAGTCCCCCTTTGTTTATTTGTTCTCCAAGACACTCACTGATAGCAGCAGAAACAGTCATTTTAAAATGCAGATCTGAGCCAGGTATGGTGGTGTGCGCCTGTAAGTTCCAGCTACTTGGGAGGTTGGGGCAGGAGGATCACTTGAGCCCAGGAAGTCAAGACTGCAGTGAGCTATGATTGTGCATTGCAGCCTGAGCAACAGATCTATCTCTAAAAGAATAACAATAATAGATGTGAAATAAATCTTTGAAAATGCAAATATGACCTGCTGTGCTTCTTCTTAAAATCTTTCTGTGACCTCCCACTGCCCTTTGGATAAGGAAAAAAGTCTTAACTTCTAGATCCCTACATCTTTTTATCTCTACTCCTTCAGTCTTTCTGAAGTCACTTTGGACTTCTTTCTTTTCCAAAATAAGCTATTTCCTATCTCAGTTACCTCTGCTTAGATCACTCCTCCAAACCACCTTGTTATCCTTTATACTGTAGCTCAAATACATTTCTGAAGGGAAGTCTCCTTGTCTACCACCTCAGACAAGACCCGAGTTTAGAGTTCTTTGTAGACTTTTTCTCCAAACCACAAATCACACTTTAAAATTATGTCTTTTGAGATATGATTATTTATTCAAAATCCGGCTCTTCCACTTGATGGATCCAAGATTAAACATCGATTGTCATAAGCCAGTGAGCTTTGGGGTCATTTGTTACTGCAGCATAACCTAATCTGTGCTGACTGACACACGAGACCAGCCAGGTTAAAACAGCACATTGGAATGAACGACATTCATTCTACCAGCTACCTAGGAAATGTGCAGAATCCATGAGATAAAAATAAGTCCACTTCCTTTACCTATGAGCAGTTTCTATTTAATCATGTTTACATTTTATTCACTAATAAGAATGAATAAGCAACTTCCAAAGGTTCCAAAGTGCAGCACCCAGTTCAGCGTGAGACACAAGAAAAGGGAAGGGAGTTCTAGCTTTGAGAATTTGGAACATGAACTGTTCACCTTCATTCTGATTGGTCGGGTTATGTGGGAATAAAATATTTCGGCTGTTTGTGAAGTTGCTCTTGCAGATGATCAATTATAAGAATGAGGTCACCTTCACCCTGGCCAATTCAGTAAGCCAATCACCCTATTGCTGTGTATGCTCACCCACAGTCCACACCCATGGCCTCAAGTCTATCTCAATACACCCAGTTGGCTTGCTGTTAGCTTCTGATAGTACAAGGCACAACAGAGAGGAGGAAATGGGAAGAGGACAAAAAAAGAGGATTCTTCCTCTTGGAGTCGCCAGTAGCATCACATCATTCCAGTTTCCAACTTTTTTTGCCCCACACACAAAACCAGCATCATTGTGCCCCCTGAAATATACGTGCATCAGCTGGCCAGCAGCTCCGTCTCAGATATATGCACAGATATGCACATGGCACTGTCTTCTTCCTCTTCTAAGATTCTAGAGTCTGATAACCTCAACTCTTCCCAGTGTTTCCCAGGCCTCAGCTTGTCAGCTGATTCCACAGAAATTATTTCTGGGTTAGCACTAGTGTTAACCAGGTCCTTGTTAACTAGTCTTGCCTTCTTGCTTTTCTGGTCCTTCACTACCTGTTTAATTAATTCCCATGTTAAATTCTTTCTGTTAAAAGACATCAGCAGATGATTGGGTAATGAAAATATGGTATATATACAGAATGGACTATGATTCTGCCATAAAAAAAAGAGTGAAATCATGTCTCAGAAAGTCAAATAGCACATGTGTATTAGACCGTTCTCATGCTGCTAATAAAGACATACCCAAGACTGGGTGATTTATAAAGAAAAGAGGTTTGATGGATTCACAATTCCACATGGCTGGAGAGGCCTCACAATCATGGTGGAAGGTGAAGGAGGAGCAAAGGCACATCTTACATGGTGGCAGACAAGAGAGCATGTGCAGGGGAACTGCCCTTTATAAAGCCATCGGATCTCCTGAAACTTACTCACTATCACGAGAACAGCAGGAGGGTAACTGGCCCCATGATTCAATTACCCCCCACTGGGTCCCTCCCATGACACATGGGGATTATGGGAACTACAATTCAAGATGAGATTTAAGTGGGGACACAGCCAAACCATATCAACATATTCTCATTTATAAGTGGGGGCCAAATAATGTGTAGACAAGGACATACAGTGTGGAATTATAGACACTGGAGAGGCAGAAGGGTAAGAGAGTAGCAAGAGATGGAGGATGAGAAATTACTTTATGGGTACAACGTACATTATTTGGGTGACGGTTACACTAAAAGCCCAGACTTCACCACTAGGCAACACAACCATGTAACAAAACTGGCCTTGTACTCCTTAAATTTATGCAAATTTTTTTCTTTTTTTTTTTTTTTTTTTTTGAGACGGAGTCTTACTCTGTCACCAGGCTGGAGTGCAGTGGCGCAATCTTGGCTCACTGCAATCTCCACCTCCCAGTTCAAGCAATTCCCCTGCCTCAGCCTCCCAAGTAGATGGGATTACAGGTGCCCACCACCACGCCTGGCTAATTTTTTGTATTTTAGTAGAGACGGGGTTTCACCATGCTGGCCAGGATGGTCTCCATCTCCTGACCTTGTGATCCACCCGCCTCAGCCTCCTGAAGTGCTGGGATTACAGGTGTGAGCCACTGCGCCCGGCCCTATGCAAAATTTTCTCGATGATAGCTTCTGGAAAATGTCATCTATAAGAAACTACAAGTAGAATGCAAATAAATGATAGAATATGAGCTTTCAGTGTCTACATTCCGTAAATCCAGTAAATAATAAATATTAACATACAGGCCAGGTGTGGCGGCTCACATATGTAACCCCAGCACTTTGGGAGAAGGAGGTGGGCAGATAGCTTGAGCTCAGGAGTTTGAGACTGCCTGGGCAACATGGTGAAACCCCATTTCTAAGAAAAATGCAAAAACAAATAGCCAGGCATGGTGGTGCATGCCTATAGCCCCAGCTACCAGGGAGGCTGAGGTGGGAGGATCACCTTGATCCTGGGAGGTGAAGGTTACAGTGAGCCAAGATGGCACCACTGCACTCCAGCCTGGGTGACAGAGTGAGACCCTGTCTCAAAGAATAAATAATTAACATACAAAAAAATTATCTCTGTTAAAATATCTTGAGTCCTCCCACAACATGGATAAACCTTGAAAACATTATGTTAAGTTAAATAAGCCAGAGACACGACACACAAATATTATGTGATTCCACCTTAGAAGGTACCCAGAATAGGCAAGTTTATAGAGGCGGAAAGTCGACTAGAAGGTTTCCAGAGCTGGGGATAAGGAGGAACAGGGAGTGATTGCTTAATGAGTTTGAGTTTTATTTGGGGGGTGATGAAAACGTTTTGGAAATAGTGGTGATGGCTGTACAATGTTGTGAGTGTAATTCATGCCACTGAACTGCACACTTTAAAAATGGTTAAAGTGGCCAGGCATAGTTGCTCACACCTGTAATCTCAGCACTTTGGGAGTCCAAGGTAGGTGGATTACTTGAGGCCAGGAGTTTGAAACCAGCCTGGACAACATGGTGAAACCCCATCTTTACTAAAAATAGAAAAATTAGCCAGGCCTGGTGGCACATGCCTGTAATTCCAGCTACTCGGGAAGCTGAGGCTGGAGAATCACTTGAACCTGAGAGGCAGAGGTTGTAGTGAGCCAAGATTGTGCCACTGCATTCCAGCCTGGGTGACAGAGTGAGATTCTGTCTCAAAAAAAAAGTTAAAATGTGCCACATTTTCTTAATCCAGTCTATCATTGTTGGACATTTGGGTTGGTTCCAAGTCTTTGCTATTGTGAATAGTGCCGCAATAAATTAGGAGATATACCTAATGCTAAATGACGAGTTAATGGATGCAGCACACCAACATGGCACATGTATACATATGTATCAAACCTGCACGTTGTGCACATGTACCCTAAAATTTAAAGTATAATAATAATAACAAAAAGTTAAAAAAAAGTTAAAATGGGTGAGATTCTATCTCAAAAAAAGTTAAAATGTCAAATTTTATGTTATATAATCTACCACAATTTTTTAAAATTCATTATGTAAAATATCAAAAAAACAATGAATTATACACTTTACATGGGTGAATTGTATGGTGTGTGAATTATATCTCAATAAAGCTGTTCAAAAAAATAACTTGCGTGCCTTACAATGAAGAAAACTGGCAAAAGCTACCTTTACCAAGGAAAGAAGGTTAACATCACCAAGAAGGTCAAGTGGATTTCACGTAGCTCCTGATATGATGTGATAAAGGGCCCTTTCATCTCTGCAGTCTTCTTTCCAAAAACCCATCACCCCAGTCTAATAATGAGAAAAATATCTGACAAACCTAGATTGGTTAACATTCTAAAGGATACCTGACCAGTCTTCCTCGAGACTATCAAAAACGGGCAGGCATGATGGCTCACACCTGTAATCCCAGCACTTTGGGAGGTCAGGGCAGGAGGATTGCTTGAGCCCAGGAGTTCGAGACCAGCCTGGGCAACCTAGCGAGAATCCCCCCATCTCTTCCAAAAATCCAGAGGAAAAAAAAGACTGTCAAAAAATCATGAAAAACAAGGAAAGGCTGAGAAACTGTCAGACCAAAGGAGACTAAGAAGACAAGATGACTAAATGCATTGTCAGATCCTGGATAGGATTCTAGAAACAGAAAAAGGACATTTGTGGGAAAATGGGTGAACTATGAATAAAACCTGGAGTTTAGTAGTACTGTACCAATGTTAGTTTTGACAAATGTATCCTGGTTATGTAAAATGTTAACATTAAAAGAAACCAGATGAAGGAACAGTGTAGGAATTCTCTCTACTGTTCTTGCAACTTTTCTGTAAACTTAGAATTATTTCCCAAAGTAAGTTTATTTAGCGTTGCAATGAACATGGGAGTTCAGGTATCTCTTTAGTATACGGGTTTCAACGATTTAATCGTGGCACAATGTAAACATATGTTACAGTGTCACATTGTACCCCATAAATGTGCACAATTGTTATTGTCAATTGGAAATAAACAAAGTTTATCTAAAACAAACAAAAAAAAACTGGGGTAGTTTTCATTAACCTTGATTGCAAGAGGGTATAATCATCATTGATTATCAAGCAGGAGAAACAAACCTAAAGTATCTAATCCATGTAAAGGAATTTGTCAGTTCTCATCTGTTGCTATTAAATGAATACAATGTAATATCCAATTGGCAAATCATAAATTTTGATTTATACTTAATTTGAGAAGTGTTTGGATTTTGTGCCTGGTGCTGGGGGTCAGAACAGTGTTGTGTCATTCAATAGCTACGGGATTCTGGGTGGGTTTAGGTTTTTAGGCAACATATCTATTCCTTTGGATAGACTCTTGGTAAGAAGTGGGTTGAAAGAGATTAGGGAACAGATATTGAGTATTTCCTGACCATGCCCAACATTTTCCCATTGATTATTCTGTAGAAACCAGCATTGGTGGGAAGACTGAATAAATGATCCGCCCACGCAAACCACGGAATTAAAGAATGTTTGCACACCCAGAAGGCACACCCCTGGTTGTTCATGTTGACTGTGCATATATCCAAATGGGATTTCTATACCACAATTTCCCAAATGTTGTTCTTTTACATGTAAACTTCATCCCATATCTGCATATCCCTGTGTGATTGTTCCATTAATATTTTTCTTTAAAATAATTCTATTTTCTTTAATTCGAAAAGAAACTGTCTCAGAATTCACTACTATATAATTCATCCATGTAACAAAAACCACTTGTACCCCCAAAAGCTATTGAAATTTACAAATTGCTTTAAAAAGGAAACTGTTGGCCAGGCACAGTGGCTCACGCCTGTAATCCCAGCACTTTGGGAGGCTGAGGCGAGTGGATCACGAGGTCAGGAGATCGAGACCATCCTGGCCAACATGGTGAAGCCCCGTCTCTACTAAAAATACAAAAATTAGCGGGTGTGGTGGCAAGCACCTGTACTCTCAGCTACTCGGGAGTCTGAAGCAGGAGAATTGGGAGGTGGAGGTTGCAGTGAGCTGAGGAGGCAGAGGTTGCAGTGAGCCAAGATCTCACCACTGCACTCCAGCCTGGCGACAGAGTGAGACTGTCTCAAAAAAAAAGAAGGGGGGGACTGTTATCTATACAATAAAATATTATTTGGTAATAAAAAGGAATGAAGAGCCAGGTGGAGTGACTCCCACCTGTAATCTTAGCACTTTGAGAGGCTGAGATGAGAGAATTGCTTAAGGCCGGGAGTTCAAGACCAGCCCCAGCAACAGAGAGAGTGCGTCACTACCAAAAAAAAAGAAGAAAACATTAGCTGGGTGTGGTGGTGCCTGCCTATAGTCCCAGCTACTCAGGAGACGGAAGTGGGAGGATCACTTGAGTCCAGGAATTAGAGGGTGCAGTGAGCTAGGATCATGCCACTGCATTCTAGCCTGGGCAACAGATCAATACCCTGTCTCAAAATAAAATAAAATAAAATAATTAAATTTAAAATAAGAAAAGGAATGAAGAACTAATACAGGCTACAACCTGAATGAACCTTGAAAACATTATGCAAAGTGGGAAAAGCCCATTGCAAAAAGCCACATATTACACAGTTCCATTGCTATGAAATGTTCAGAACAGGAAAGTCCTTAAAGACAGGAAGAGGCCAGGCATGGTGGATCGCGCCTGTAATCCCAACACTGGGAGGCTGAGCCAGGTGGATCATGAGGTCAGGAGTTCAAGGCCAGCTTGACCAATCTGGGGAAACTGGGTCTCTACTAAAAACACAAAAAGTAGCCGGGCGTGGTAGTGCGTTCCTGTAGTCCCAGCTACTCAGGAGGCTGAGGCAGGAGAATTGCTTGAACCCAGGAGGCAGAGGTTGCAGTGAGCCAAGATCGCGCCACTGCACTCCAGCCTGGGCAACAGAGCGAGACTCTGTCTCAAAAAAAAAAAAAAAAAGTGTATGAGCATTTTAATTTCAATAGATTTGTTCACTCATTCATTGCATTAAAATAATTTATCAAATCTCTGTCAAATACCTAATGCTGTACTAGGTGCTGGAAGCAGCGTCATCAACAAAGACAAAGTCATCAATCTCATGGAACTGACATTGTGTATGGAAATGCTGTGATAAGCAAACACGTAGCACTACAATATATATTTTTGGTAGTGCTAAGTGTCATGGAGAAAAATAAAACATCATAAGTGGGTTACAGAATCATGCAAGCAAGATGCTTTTTTATTGTGGTAAAATACACATAATATAAAATGTATCACTTTAACCATTGTTTTTTGTTTTTTGGTTTTTTTTTTGAGACAGAGTTTTGCTCTTGTTGCCCAGGCTGGAGTGCAGTGGTATGATCTTGGCTCACTGCAACCTCCACCTCCCAGGTTCAAGCGATTCTCCTGCCTCAGCCTCCCAAGTAGCTGGGATTACAGGTGCCCACCACCATGCCCAGCTAATTTTAGTAGAGACGGGGTTTCACCATATTGGCCAGGCTGGTCTCAAACTCCTGACCCCAGGTGATTTTCCCACCTCAGCCTCCCAAAGTGCTGGAATTACAGGCATGAGCCACCATGCCCAGCCTTGCTTTAACCATTTTAAAATATTCAAGCAATGGCATTTAGTGCAGTCACAGTGTTGTGCAACCAACACCTCTAGTCCCAGAATATTTTTATTACCTAAAAGGAAACTCTACACCCAGACAGATGGTCATGGAGGTGACATTTGAACAGGAACTGAAGGAAGAGCAAGTGAGCGCCATGTCAAGATCTGATCTTCTTTGCATACTACCTTCATCCCATATCAACAAACTCCTGTACTATTATTTCATTCATATTTTCCTTTAAAGCGAGTCCGTCTCTTTACTTAAGAGTATAGTTATCTGCTGGGTACAGTGGCTCATGCCTGTAATCCCAGCACTTTGGGAGGCTGAGGCAGGTGGATTGCTTCAGGTCAGGAGTTCAAGACCAGCCTGACCAACATGGTGAAACCCCATCTCTACTGAAAATACAAAAATTGGCCTGGCGTGGTGGTGGGTGCCTGTAGTCCCACCTACTTGGGAGGCCGAGGCAGGAGAATTGCTTGAACCTGGGAGGCGGAAGTTGCAGTGAGCCGAGGTCATGCCACTGCACTCCAGCCTGGGCAACAAAGCGAGACTCCATCTCAAAATAAATAAATAAATAAACAAACAAATAAATGTACAGTTATCCATAGAATAGAATATTATTTGGCAATTTAAAAAAATAAAGTACCATCTGTTGTTGAAAAGAGTCAAACTCTGTAAAGTGTTTGAAGAAATTTATTCTGAGCCAAATATCAGCGACCATGGTCCATGACACAGCCCTCAGGAGATCCTGAGAACATGTGTCCAAGGTAGTCAGGGTGCAGCTTGGTTTTATACATTTTAGGGAGACATGAGACGCAGGGAGCCAAAGGCCCATGGGACGTGACCAACTCAGCATTCCACCGGAGGCTACATGATCAAACATCAAGCTGTTTATCATGAATGCAGGATGTGAGCAAACTCACGGCTGCTCCTGCCGGAAGGTTTGCTGGAGGCAATCTCTGGCACAGAGATTATCTACTGTGACATCTAGAGCCTGCTGTTCGAGGAATGCAGTCTTGCAAGCCTACTCTGGACTGAGCCCCTGACCCCTTCTTCCACCCCTCTTCTCACTATCTCTTTTGCCTAATAAATACGGAGGGCTGTGTAAAGCTCAGGGCCCTTGTCCACTAGAGGCAAGGTGCCCCCGACCCCTTCTTCCAAATATACTCTTTTGTCTCTTGTCTTTTATTCCTGCGTTCGCCCCCTTTGTTCAGTCCACCGGGGTCATGGCAGGTTACATAGTGGCGCCCCGAACAGCGACAGAATCAGGCTCTCAACAATGAGAGCTTACATCAATCAATACATGTAAGATGTACACTGGCTCAGTCCGGAAAGGCTGGACTACTGGAAGCAGGGGCCTCCAGGTCGTAGGCAGATTCAAAGATTTTCTGATTGGCAATTGGTTGAAAAGAGTTATTATCTAAAGACCTGGAATCAACAGAAAGGAATGTCTGGGTTAAGATAAGGGATTGTGGAGACCAAAGTTTTATCATGCAGATGAAGCTTCCATGTAGCAGGCTTCAGAGAGAATAGATTATAAATATTATCAGACTTAAAAAGGTACCAGACTCTTAGTTAATTCTCTCCTAGATCAGGGAAAAGATCCAGAAAGGAAAGAAGATTCCGTATGTTAGGAATAACGCTCAAAATCCTCAGGAAATTGAACACTCAAACAAAGGATTCTTAGCAAAGCAATTTTACTTCTGTGGAGAGGGGTACCTACTTGGCAAGTCACCATGAGAGCACACCTGAACAAAGGGGCACAGGAGCCTTTATTCCTGATGCAAGTCCTGCCCATGTACCCTTTCCCCATTGGCTGGGGTCAGGTTGTACAATCTAAACTAATCCCAGTTGGCTAAACATTTGATTTTATTAGATAACGTGGGCACATAAAAGAAAGCAGAGAGGAAAGGGGAAGCAGTGTCTGTAGTGAGCTAGAAAGTTAGTCTTCTTTTTAAATAAGGGAAGGAATGTGAGCTGGTACTGATAACACCTGGTATTGTGGCATGCCTGGGCATCTAACAAAGGCAAAAAGGAAAAAAGGGAGAAAAAGGAAAAGGAGTGGGGGGTACTATGAATTAAAGAATAAAAGATTGATCGGGTTATTTGAAGAGAAACCTCATCATATCCCACACCTACAGCATGTAAGTGTGTAAATTTTCCCCACAAGAGACAGTTTTGCAGGGCCATTTCAAAATATGTCAAAGGAATATATTTTAGGGTAAAATAGACTTTGATTTCTTTCAGTGCCTCCCATCTGTCATGTGATGCTATCCTAGAGTCAGGCTGGAATTTGGTGTCTTATTGCTACAAAAGGTCTTCTTGTCAGTGTTAAGATCTTTGTTTGAATGTTAATGCTGGTCAGCTGGGCCTGAATTCCAAAGGGAGGAGGGTGTAATGAGGCCTGTCTGACCCCTTTGTCCCATCATGGCCTCAACTAGCTTTTCAGGTTAACTTTGGAATGCCCTTGGCCAAGGGGAGGATCCATCAGTTGACTGGGGGTCTTAGAATTTGATTTGTGGTTTCAAAGTCACCCCTCTGTATATCCTCAGGGGATTGGTTCCAGGACTTCCCATGGATCATGTGATCAGTACAGTCAACTCTCTTCTCAGATTCAACCAACTACAGATGAAAAATATTTTTTAAAAAAGCCCTAAAAAAAAAATACAAAATAAAAATACAAAGAAAGAACAACATAGTATAACAATGATTTATATAGCATTTACATTGTATTAGGTTCCAATACAATCCAAGGATGCTCAAGTCCCTTATACAAAATTGCATAATATTTGCATACAACCTACACACATCCTTCTGTATACTTTAAATTACCTGCAGGTTAATTATACTACCTAATACAATGTAAATGCTACATAAATCATTGTTATACTATAGTGTCCTTTATTTGTGTTCTTATTGTTGTATTGTTATTTTTTATTGGACTTTTTTTCAAATATTTTTCATCTATAGTTGGTTGAATTTGAGGAGAGGGTTGACCATGTTGATTCACGCTAGAGCATGAAGGATCCTTGAAAACATTATGCTCTTAAAGGGGAGACTTGAAGGGGAAACTCCTGGTAGCTTTAGGAGAAACGCAGGCACCCACAAGTAGAAATATTGAGAAAGCAGATTTTAGCTTAACCTCAGGAAGAATCTTCCAACTCCGTAAACCATTCCCCAATGAAAATACCCAGCTCTAAATTCCAAGATCTCCCTCCAAACAACCCTGAAGCTACTTAGGCAGAGCTCGTCCACAACAATCCCCAGAAAAGAACAAACCTGTCTCAGGCAAGCACGCAAGGAAATATTCTTCCACAATTATCGATCAAAGACACGCAAATTCCACCAGCCCTGCAAGGAACGACCTGTTAAAACTCTACCAGATTAGGCTGGGCGTGGTGGCTCACGCCTGTAATCCCAGCACTTTGGGAGGCCGAGGCAGGCAGATCACGAGGTCAGGAGATCGAGACCATCCTGGCTAACACGGTGAAACTCCGTCTCTACTAAAAAAAATACAAAAAATTAGCCAGGAGTGGTGGCGGGCACCTGTAGTCCCAGCTACTTGAGAGGCTGAGGCAGGAGAATGGTGTGAACCCAGGAGGCGGAGCTTGTAGTGAGCTGAGATCGCACCACTGCACTACAGCCTGGGCGACAGAGCAAGACTCTGTCTCAAAAAAAAAATAAATAAAAATTTAAAAAAAAAACTCTACCAGATTAGCAAGAAGTTTTATGAGCTGGAAGTAAAATTCCTTGAGGCCCTATAAATTATTACAACCTTTGGAAATCAGCGGTTTTGTCAAGAGCTGTAAAAATATTCTCTCCCTTTGATCCAATAATTCCACTTCAAGGAAGTTATTTTTTAAAATGCAGCAATATTCTCATTTGTGGGAGCTAAAAATTAAACCAATTGAACTCATGGAGATAGACAGTAGAAAGATGATTACCAGAGGCTAGGAAGTGTAGTGGAGGTGTGGGAATGGTTTAATGGATATGAAAAACAGAAAATAAATAAGAACTAGGATTTGCTATCATAGCAGGGTGACTATAGTCAAAAGCAATTTAATTATACTTTTTTTTTTTTTTGAGACGGACTCTCGCTGTATTGCCAGGCTGGAGTGCAGTGGTGCGATCTCAGCTCACTGCAACCTCCCATTCCCTGGTTCAAGCAATTCTCCTGCCTCAGCCTCCTGAGTAGCTGGGATTACAGGCATGCGCCACCACGGCCAGCTAATTTTTGTATTTTTAGTAGAGACAGGGTTTCTCCATGTTGGTCAGGATGGTCTCGAGTATAATTGGATTCTTCGTAACACAAAGGATAAATGCTTGAGGGAATGGATACCCCATTTACCCTGATGTAATTATTATGCATTGCATACCTGTATCAAAATACCTCGTGCACCCCATAAATATATACATCTACTATTGTACCCACAACAATTTAAAATTATAACTTTTTCTTATTTTCTTTTCTCTTTAAAAAAGAAATAACACAACAAAATAAGAAAAAATTTTAAGTGGTTACTTCAGCCTTATGGACAATTTTTTAAAGCAATAAAAATGTTATGTTAGTCATTATTTATGCATCCCATGGAATGATAAGAAGCCACTGAAGTGGTCATTATGATGGGTATTTGGCAATAGAGGGGAGCATGATCTTCTGATGTTATGTGGGGAAAACACAGAGGGAAATGAGATGCTCCACGCACTTCCAACTAAGCCCAAATAAATTGGATACAGGCCAAGAGTAAAAGGAAACTAAACTGTGCAAGATTCCCCAAATGCAGCTTGATTTTTTGCACATCCTGTTCCCTCTGTCTGCAACTGTATTTCTCTCTCTTTCTGTCTGCCTCTCTCTCTCTCATACATACACATAAATATGTACACATTCACGTACACACATTATATGCTCAAATACACACATATACATAAGCCCACACAATATACATACAGTCACACACACATACATGTGTATGCATTCACTTACACATATTATAGCTCATATGCACACATACACATAAGCCCACACATATACACACAGTCATACATACACCTAAATATGTACACATTCACATACACACGTTGTATGCTTGTATACACACATACACCTACGCCCGCTCAATAGACATATACACATATACACACACACACACACACACACACACACTCGCAAACACTCTCTTCTCCTTCAAGACCTGGCTCACATTGTCACTTCCATGAAGCATTCCTTGGCCCTTTTTTTTTGAGACAGGGTTTCACTCATGTTGCACAGGCTGGAGTGCAATGGCGCCATCTTGGCTTACCACAACCTCCACCTCCCAGATTCAAGCAATTCTCCTGCCTCAGCCTCCCGAGTAGCTGGGATTACAGGCATGTGCCACCATGCCTGGCTAATTTTGTATTTTTAGTAGAGACAGGGTTTCTCCATGTTGGTCAGGCTGGTCTCGAACTCCCAATCTCAGGTGATCTGCCCACCTCAGCCTCCCAAAGTGTTGCGATTACAGGTGTGAGCTGCCTCACCCAGCAGGCCCTTTCATGTACTCTGAATTGCTCTTTCCCCTGTCATCTGACACTTTGAAGATCTCTGTTCATTCATTCATCCCTTCGCCCCACAAATACTGTTTTTAGACCTTGAGTGCTTGTTTGGAGGTTCTAGCAGGGGAGTGTAGCTACTCCTATACCCTTAACTGAAGACCGTTCCTCCTCTATCGGAGATGGTCGTCCTCTTTGACTGAGTATGCAGCTTCAGGAGGGAGGCACATGGAGTGGTGAAGAAGGAAGGGAACACCAGCCTAGCCAGCCAGATCAGCTGAACCAACCCTGGCAATCAATGGGGTGACAGTTGTCACAGCCAAATCACCCTCACATACCCACAGATATTGGTTTCAAACTGAACTGGAGTCTGCTCACCCAGAACAGTATAGCCACGCACTGACCTCAGGACAATAGCAAGAGAAAGTGAAGCATTTACTTCAGGGCACTAAGCACGGAGAATTTGGCTAGTCAGGCTTAAGACTTGAACTCCCAGCTGGCTTACAGGTAAGGGTTTTTAAAGGTGGGGAGACAGAAGTTACAGGCAAAGCACTATTCACAATAACAAAGACAGAATCAACCCAAATGCCCATCAGTGATAGACTGGATAAAGAAAATGTGGTACATATACACCATGGAAATACTATGCAGCCATAAAAAAGGAGTGAGCTCATGTCCTTTGCAGGGACATGGATGGAGCTGGAAACCATTATCCTCAACAAACTAATGCAGAAACAGAGAACCACATGCCATGTGTTCTCACTTATAAGTGGGAGCTGAACAATGAGAACACACGGACACAGGGAGGGGAACAACACACACTGTGGCCTGTTGCGGGGTATGGGGAGGGAGAGCATCAGGATAAATAGCTAACGCTTGTGGGGCTTAATACCTAGGTGATGGGTTGATCGGTGCAGCAAACCACCATGGCACAAGTTTACCTATGTAACAAACCTCCACATCCTGCACAAGTATTCCAGAACTTAAAATTAAATTAAATTAATATTTTTTAAAAAAGAAGTTATGAGCAAAGCCATAAATCAATACATGGAAGCTATCCATTGGTTTGACCTGAAAAGGTGAGGCATTTCGAAGCTGAGGCCCAACACTCATAGGCAGATTGAAAGATCTTATTATTTGCTATTGGTTAAGGAGGGAAAGCTTTGTCTAAAATATCAGGATCAGCAGAAAAGAATGTTAGCTCTGGCTCATGGGTGTGGCCTCCTCCAGGCCCCTCAGGAAGAATTTTAGAACAAGGAAGGCCAGTCAGAATTCAGACCTCAGTTTCCCTTATGTGAGATCTACATGCCTGAAGATCCATTTGGTGGGGGTCCAGGCTTCTGAAAAACAATTCAGGAACATATGTTAGGATGTTATCTTTTTTTTTTTTTAATGTTGTCACTTTTTAAATTTTTTTATTTCCATGGGATTTTGGGGAACAGGTGGTATTTGGTTACATGAGTAAGTTCTTTACTGGTGATTTGTGAGATTTTGGTGCACCCATCACCCAAGCAGTATACACTGACCCCAATTTGTGGTCTTCTGCCCCTCACCCCCCTCCTACCCTTTCCTCCAAGTCCCCAAAGTCCATTGCATCATTCTTACGCCTTTGCATCCTCATAGCCTAGTCCCCACTTATGAGTGAGAACATACAATGTTTGGTTTTCCATTCCTAGAATAATAGTCTCCAATTCCATCCAGGTTGCTGCATATGCCATTAATTCATCCTTTTTATGGCTGAGTAGTATTCCATTATATATACCACAGTTTCTTTATCCACTT
This sequence comes from Nomascus leucogenys, assembly GCF_006542625.1. Taxonomy (NCBI): domain Eukaryota; kingdom Metazoa; phylum Chordata; class Mammalia; order Primates; family Hylobatidae; genus Nomascus; species Nomascus leucogenys. Next base: position 56,015,431 of record NC_044390.1, on the reverse strand, counting down.
GTTGATTGATGGGCATTTGGACTGCTTCCATATTTTTGCAATTGTGAAATGTGCCAAATTGTGCTGATATAAACATGTGTGTGCAAGTATCTTGTTGGTAAAATGATTTCTTTTCCTCTGGGTCAATACCCAGTAGTAGGAATGCTGGATCAAATAATACTTCTACTTTTAATTCTTTAAGGAATCTCCACACTGTTTTCCATAGTGGTTGTACTAGTTTACATTCCCACCAGCACTGTAGAAGTATTCCCTTTTCACCATATTCACACCAACATCTATTTTTTTTTAATTTTTTGATTATGGCCATTCTTGCAGGAGTAAGGTGGTATTGCATTGTGGTTATCTTTAGTTTCTATGGGAATCAAACACCTCCTGACTCTATCTTCCTTAGCTGTTGTTTTAAGCTACTATTACCTTCTTGCTTATCAAGTTGATCATTTATTTTTAAGGCTAGTTAGGTGCCTGGAATTTCCCATGAAGGAATTCAAGATTTTCCTTTATTTCTATCCTTGGCAGGAGTCATAGGCCCCTAAGAGGGGTCCCTGCTCCATCTCAATATTAGTTGAACATTAACATTGCTCTAGGAGCTGGGAACACAGTAGTGACCAGACCCAATCTCTTCTTCCTAGCACTCACGCTCAGTGATAACACTCATCTCACTGAATGGGAGTGTTTTTGTTTAAACTCCTTGTCTTCTCACTCAAGCTAGGAGCTCATGAAATATCTACCTAAGGACTTTTACATCTGTAGAGTAGGGGGCTTACTAGATTTCTGTTGGGTTCATGGATTAGATGGCCGGATAAATTTGCCAAAATGAAACACCATATTAGATTGGTAGAAATCTGGGTTCCTTGGTTCGTTAACTTGGATTCCTCCAAAAGCGACATGGAGACAAGGCTTTGGGTTGCCTAAAGCTACCTCCTTACGTATTTTAAGTTTGGCCTAAAGGTTTGTCTCTACATAGAGAACTATAAGTTAAACGAAAGTGTAAACAAACTGTGTGACCTTCTCTTGTGCCAATCATCAAGTTTTGGCCAATCAAAGGGGCCAACAGTTCACGCCATATTCAAATAAGGGAAATGTTGAACTGTAACCAATCTGGTGGTTTCTATACCTCGCTTCTCTTTTCCATACATCTCTTTCCTTTTTCTGTCCATAAATCTTCTTCCGCCATGCGGCTGTGCTGATGTCTTTCTGAGCCTACGGTGGCCTGGGAGGCTGCCCGATTCACAAATTGTTCTTTGCTCAATTAAACTCTGTTAAATATAATTTGGCTAAGGTTTTTCTCTGAATAGGGTGCAAGGTGATTCCAGGAAAAATGATGATGGAGCTGAGATGTGAGAAAAGAGGCAACTGGGAGACTGATCAAACATAGCTCATAATTGTCCCACTGAGCAGCAATGGATAAGGGTGTTTATCCATCATCTCTCCTCTCTCACCGGTTTGGGGTTGCTTGTGTGGGTTTGAATTTCCTTGGTAAGTCCAGTCCTTCTCAGACACAGATGTTAACAGGAAAAAAAGTCTTCTGTAAAACATTCTTTTTTTTTTTTTTTTTAGGCAGAGTCTCACTCTGTTGCCCAGGCTGGAGTGCAGTGGCGCCATCTCTGCACACTGCAACTCCACCTCCTGGGTTCACGCCATTCTCCTGCCTCAGCCTCCCAAGTAGCTGGGACTACAGGCGCCCGCCACCACGACTGGCTAATTTTTTGCACTTTTTTTTTTAGTAGAGACAGGGTTTCACCGTGTTAGCCAGGATGGTCTCCATCTCCTGACCTCGTGATCCGCCCGCCTCGGCCTCCCAAAGTGCTGAGATTACAGGCGTGAGCCACCGCGCCCGGGTTTATTTCAGCCAATATAAGTAACCATGGCCCAGGGAGACACAACCTCAAGCGGTCCTGAGAAAGTGTGCCCAAGGCAGTCAGATTGCAGTTTGGTTTTACACATTTTAGGGAGGCAGAAGTTACAGGCAAAGCTCTAAATTAATACCTAGAAATTATACATTGGTTTCACCCAAAAAGGCATGACATCTTGAAGCAGGGAGGAAGCTTATAGGTCATAGGTGGATTCAAACATTTTTCTGATTAGCAATTGGTTGAAAGAGTTAAGCTTGCTCTGAAGACTTGAAGTCAGAAGGTCAGAGGCATTTGAACAAGAGCAACTCAATCTTGAATAAGGGCTGGGTAAATTAAGGCTGAGACCTACTGGGCTGCATTCCCAGGAGGTTAAGGCATTCTCAGTCACAGGATGAGATAGAAGATCAGCACAAGGTACAGGTCACAAAGACCTTGCTGATAAAAGGATGCAGTAAAGAAGCTTGCCAAAACCCACCAAACTAAGATGATGAGAAAAGTGACCTCTGTTCATCCTCACTGCTCATTATACACTAATTATAATGCATTAGCTGCTAAAAGACACTCCCACCAGTGCCATGACAGTTTACAAATGCCATGGCAATGCCAGGAAGTTACCTTATATGGTCTGAGTTACCTTATATGGTCCAATGGGGAGGAACCTTCAGTTATGTGAATTTCCCACCCCTTTCCAAACTCATGAATAATCCACCCCTTGTTTAGCATATAACCAAGAGATAACTTAAGTACTATCAGTTGAGCAGCCCAAGCTGCTGCTCTGTCTATGGAGTAGCCATTCTTTATTCCTTCACTTTAATAAATTTGCTTTCACTTTTTGGATTCGCCAAAATTCTTTCCTGTGCAAGATCCAAGAACCCTCTCTCGGGGTCTGAATTGGGATCCCTTTCAGGTAACAAATAGAAAGAAATGTCTAAGTTAAGGGGGGTTGGCCTGGGGTGGCTCACACCTGTAATGCCAGCACTTTGGGAGGCTGAGGCGCACAGATTGCTTGAGCTCAGGAGTTCGAGACCAGCCTGGCACCACGGTGAAACCCCATCTCTACCAAAAATACAAAAAATTAGCTGGGTGTCGCAGCAGGCACCTGTAATCTCAGCTACTCAGGAGGCTGAAGCAGAAGAATCGCTTGAACCTGGGAAGTAGAGATTGCAGTGAGCCAAAATCTCACCACTGCACTCCAGCCTGGGTGACAGCATAAGACCTTGCCAGAAAAGAAAAGAAAAAGGAAAGGAAAATAAAAAAGAAAGGAAAGGAAAGGAAAGGAAAGGAAAAGGAGAAAAGAAAAGAACTCAGGGCAATTGTTTTCTTTGGCAGGTCCAGACTTGAGACAGATAAGGAACTTCAGAAAACAACTTAATTCTGTGCTTTGGAAGATAACAGGATTGAGAGATGGAGCAGGAGGGTGAGGTCAGAGAGATATTGAAGCTGCTTCTCCAGTGCAGTATGTCAAAGTGCCATGCTCTGGGGCATCGGTTTCTGAGCCCCAGTATTACCATGCATCCCACATTGTGCTAGGTTCTTCACATACACCTTGCTTTTAACTTCATGTTTAAGGTAACCCCGCTGACTCTGCACAAAAGATATCATTATCTTATATCTTATATCTTATTTCTATAGCACCTCACTATCTCAGTCTTCAGGGAAAAGATGGAAGCTGCAAGAGATGAGTGTTTCTGTTCAAAGCTGCAAACCCAAAAGTGACTCAGGCCAGTCCTGTCTGTGCCTACAGCTCTTCCCACATCTGGTTTCCTAAAAGGGGCACCAGGATGAATCGAGCTTTACACCCAAGACAGGGATAGAGACTCTGCAGCAAACCTCTGAGCCATGGTGAATCAGGGACAAAGATGATGGAGAGGCAGGAACGTGAGGCCAGCGTGGAGGCACGACAGATCCTGCTCTAGCTGTTAGGAAAGAGCCTGACTTTCCAAATCCGGGAGGCGGCCCGCCATGGGGCAGCTGTCAACCTGCCAGTCATTAGGACATCACAGAGCTAAAGTGCCATGTTTTACCACATGTTCTCACTTATAAGTGGGAGCTAAAGAATGCGTACAGGCCGGGCACGGTGGCTCACACCTGTAATCCCAGCACTTTGGGAGGCTGAGGCGGGCAGATTTCTTGAGCTCAGGACTTTAAGACCAGCCTGGGCAACATGGCAAAACCCCGTCTCTACAAAAAAATACAAAAATTAGCTGGGTGTGGTGGTGGGCACCTGTAGTCCTAGCTACTTGAGAGGCTGAGCTGGGGGGATCACTTGAGCCTGGGAGGTGGAAGTTGCAATGAGCTGAGATCACACCACTGCACTCCAGCCTGGTGGCAGAGACGTACGCTGTCTTAAAAAAAAAAAATGGATACACGTGGCCATACAGAGGGGAAAGGGGGTGGAAGGAGAGGGATGAGGGTTGAAAAACTACCTACTGGGTACAACGTTCACTATTCCAGTGATGGTTACACTAAAAGCCCACACTTCACACCCATGCAATATATCCCAGTCACAAAACTACACTTGCACTCCCTGTATCTATAAAAATAAAGACAAAGCACTATGATTTATCTCACCTTCGTACTCTATAAAGCCTAAAGGCAAGGGTATGGAAGCTGAGCCTCGGTGACTCCTGACAAATATTGATAGTCAAGAAGGTATTCTGAGACCACGGTAGGCAAAGAACTCCTTAGCACTGTATTTCTTTTTTTAATTTTTAAAAATTTATGGCCAGGCACAGTGTCTCACGCCTGTAATCCCAGCACTTTGGGAGGCCAAAGTGAGCGGATCAACTGAGGTCAGGAGTTTGAGATCAGCCTGGCCAATATGGCGAAACTCCGTCTCTACTTAAAAAATACAAAAAAAGGCCAGGCGAGGTGGCTCACGCCTGTAATCCCAGCACTTTGGGAGACCAAGGTGGGTGGATCAGCAGGTCAGGAAATCAAGACTATCCTGGCTAACATGGTGAAACCCCATCTCTACTAAAAATACAAAAAAATTAGCCGGGTGTGGTGGTGGGTGCCTGTAGTCCCAGCTACTCTGGAGGTTGAGGCAGGAGAATGGTGTGAACCCAGGAGGTGGGGCTTGCAGTGAGCCGAGATCAGGCCACTGCACTCCAGCCTGGGTGACAGAGCAAGACTCTGTCTCATAAAAAAAAAAAAAAAAAAAAAAAAAATTAGCCAGACGTGGTAGTGCGCACCTGTAGTAATCTCAGCTACTCGAGGGTCTGAGGCAGGAGAATCGCTTGAACCTGGGAGCCAGGGGTTGCAGTGAGCTGAGATGGAGCCACTGCACTCCAGCCTGGGCGACAGAGTGAGACTCCATCTCAAAAAAAAAAAAAAAACTGTATGTGTTCATTGGGTACAAGTGCAATTTAGCCACATTGATACATTGCACTGTGGAGAAATTAGACCTGCAGTGCATCCCTCACTAAAGCAATGCACATTGGATCCACCAAGCAACGTCCCATCATCCACCCCCTCCCACCCCTCTGAGATGCCATTGTCCATCATTCCAAGCTCTGCTTCCATATACATTATTCAGTTCCCAGTTATGAGTGAGAACATGCAGTTTTTGTCTTTCTGTGTCTGACTTGTTTCACTTAAAATAACAGCCTCCAGTTCCATCTGTGTTTCTGCAGATGACATAATTTCATTCTTTTTATGGTTGAATAGTATTCCCTTGTGTATATACATCACATTTTCTTTATCCAGTCATCCACTGAGGGACACAGGTTAATTCCACATCTTTGCTATTATGAATAGTGCTGCAATATGCAGACAAGTGTAGGTGTCTTTTTGAAATAATGATTTCTTTTCCTTGGGGAAATACCCAGTGGTGGGATTGCTGGATCATTTGGTAGTTCAAGCACTGTGGTTCTTGATCCTGGGTACATATCACAGTCACACTCCTGAGCCCAGAAATTCTCATTCAAGAATTCTAAAATAAATTCCAGGCAATAATATATTTGAAAACTCCTCTAGATGATGCTATGGGAAGCCTGGGTGAGGAACCACTGCCTAAGTACTTTCTTTTCTTATTTTTATTACTTTTTTGAGATAAGGTCTCACTTTGTCATCCAGGCTGGAGTGCTGTGGCTTGATCACAGCTCACTGCAGCCTTGACCTCCTGGGCTCAAGTGATCTTCCTACCTCAGACTCCCAAGCAGCTGGGACTATAGGCATGTGCCACCAATCCCAGCTAACTTAAAAAAAAAAAAAAAAAAAAAAAGGCTGGGCGCGGTGGCTCACACCTGTAATCACAGCACTTTGGGAGGCCGAGGCGGGCAGATCACAAGGTCAGAAGATCTCGACCATCCTGGCTAACACAGTGAAACCCCGTCTTTACTAAAAATACAAAAAAAATTAGGTGGGCGCGGTGCAAGGCACCTGTAGTCCCAGCTACTCAGGTGGCTGAGGCAGGAGAATGGCGTGAACCTGGGAGGCAGAGCTTGCAGTGAGCCGAGATCGCACCACTGCACTCCAGCCTGGACAACAGAGCAAGACTCCGTCTCAAAAACAAAAAAAATAGTAGAGGCCAGGCATGGTGGCTCACTCCTGTAATCCTAGCACTTTGAGAGGCTGAGGTGGGAAGATTGCTTGAGGTCAGGAGTTCGAGGCCAGCCTGGAGAACTGATGAAACCCCATCTCTACCGAAAATAAAAAATTAGCCGGGCATGGTGGTGCATGCCTGTAATCGCAGCTACTTGGGGGACTGAGGCACTAGAATTGTTTGAACCTGGGAGGTGGAGTTGCAGTGAGCCGAGATCGCACCACCGCACTCCGACCTGGGTGACAGAGTGAGACTGTCTCAAGAGAAAAAAAATTAGTAGAGACAAAGTCTTGCTTATTGCCCAAGCTGGTCTCCAACTCCTGGCTTCAAGTGATCCTCTTGCCTCAGCCTCCCAAATCTCTGGGATTACAGGCATGAGCCACTGCTCCCGGCCACCATCCCTTTTCTGATGATATAAAATGTACCACAGTACTTTAGTATCATGATAATAATAACTTATTATGCCTTATTTAGGAAAAAATAACTGAATATTATATTTTCTCCTGAATTGAATTGTATGTCAATAGAAATTTACTCCACAGACTATTTTTACTACAAAACATAGTCTGGTCTGAAAGTGTTTAGGAGAGAAACTCTGAGGTTTTAGAATAAAGATGTAAACATCTGGACATGGTGGCTCATGCCTGTAATCCCAGCACTTTGGGAGGCCAAGGTGGGCAGAACAACCTCAGGTCAAGAGTTCCAGACCAGCCTGACCAACATGGTGTAACCCTGTCTCTACTGAAACCACAAAAAAAAAAAAAATTAGCCAGGCATGGTGTCTGTAATCCCAGCTATTCCAGAGGCTGAGGCAGGAGGAATCCCTTGAACCCAGGAGGCAGAGGTTGCAGTGAGCCGAGGTTGCGCCACTGCACTCCAGCCTGGGTGACAAAGTGAGACTCCATCTCAAAAAAATAATAAAATAAAATAAAGATGTAAACAATCAAAACCTGGGTGTTTTTAAGGCAGGGGTCCCCAGTTCGTAGGCCAAAGACTAGTATTAGTCTGTGGACTGTTAGGAACCAGGCTGCACAGCAGGAGGTGAGCAGCAGACAAATGAGCAAAGCTTCATCTGTATTTACAGCCACTCCCCATTGCGGACATTACCACCTGAGCTCTGCCTTCTGTCGGATCCGCAGCAGCATCAGATTCTCATAGGAACGTGAACCCTATTGTGAACTGTGCATGTGCGGGATCTGGGTTGTATGCTCCTTATGAGAATCTAATGCCTGATGATCTATCACTGTCTCCCAACACCCCGAGATGGGACCGTCTTGTTCCAGGAAAACAAGCTCAGGGCTGCCACTGCTTCTACCTGATGGTGAGTTGTATCATTATTTCATTATATACACAATGTAATAATAATAGAGACAGAATGCACAACAAATGTCATGTGCTTGACTCATCCTGAAACCACAACCCCCAACTCTTGGTCGGTGGAAAAATTGAAACCAGTCCCTGGTGCCAAAAAGGCTGGGGGTCCCTGGTCTAGACTTTGCATGGGGAAGTAATATGAGTAAGTCAGAACTTCAGTAATATCACTGATATTTAAGTCTAAACTTAATTGTAGATGGAGATTCAGAGTTCCACTTCTAGGATAATAATAATGTTACCACATCTTAAAGACGTTGTGCCAGGAGCTGACCTAAGCACATTCCATATGTTAATTATTTTCATTTAACCCTCACCACAACCCCATAAAGTAGGCATGACCAACCCTGTTTTAAATACAATGAGGCTGGGCGCGGTGGCTCATGCCTGTAATCCCAGCATTTTGAGAGGCCGGGGCCAGCAGATCACCTGAGGTCAGGAGTTCAAGACTACCATGGACAACATGGTGAAAGCCCGTCTCTACTAAAAATACAAAAATCAGCTGGGTAAGGCGGCACACGCCTGTAATCCCAGCTACTCAGGGGTCTGCGGCAGGAGAGTCGCTTGAACCCGGGAGGTGGAGGTTGCAGTGACCTGAGATCACACCACTGCACTCCAGCCTGGGCGACAGAGTGAGACTCTGTCTTAAATGAAAGAAATAAAGAAATACACAACGAAACAAATTGCAGGGGAGTGGACCTGCTTGCTTAATATTTCATGGCTGGGAAGTGACAGAGCTGAAATTTGAACCAAAGACTAAATCCAAATTGTGTGCTTCCTTCAGATTATCATGCTAATCTGTGAACTAACATGTAATAGAGCTTTTCTTGGGTGGGAATAAATAGTAGTAACGAATTCTATTTACTGAGTACATTATATGCACCAGGCATTTTATGCATGTTATCTCTAATTCCTCTAACTCTGCAGTACAAATATTGTCACTCCATTTTATGGATAAGATGACTGAGACTCAGGCAGGTCACATAAGATTTACCCAGGCAGGGCCAGGCACAGTAACACACGCCTGTAATCCTGGTGCTTTGGGAGGCCGAGGCTGCAGGATGGTTTGAGGCCAGGGGTTTGAGACCAGCCTGGGCAACATACTGAAACCTCATTTCTACAAAAAATGTAAGAATTAGCCCCATATGGTGGCTTGTGCCTGTGGTCCCAGCTATTCAGGGGGTGCTGAGGCAAGAGGATTCCTTGAGCCCAGAAGGTTGAGGCTGCAGTGAGCTATTATGGCACCACTGTGATCCAGCCTGGGTGACAGAGAGAAACCCTATGTCTAAATAATAATAAAGTATAATCAGTGTATTCTGTATAGAATTTTATTGCTTTCAGCTGGGTGCAGTGGCTCATACCTGTAATCCGAGAACTTTGGGAGGCCAAGGCAGGTGGATTGCTTGAGGCCAGGAGTTTGAAACCAGCCTGTGCAATATAGTGAGACCCCCATCTCTGCAAAAAAAAATGCGAAAATTTTGCTGGGTGATGGTGTGCACCTGTGGTACCATCTACTCAGGAGGCTGAGGCAGGAGGGTCTCTTGAGCCTGGGAGTCGAGGCTGCAGTAAGCTGTGATTATACCACCACACTTCAGCCTGGGGGACAAAGTGAGATCCTGTCTCAGAAAAAAAAAATTACTGTTTTCTTCTACTCATCATTTCTAAGTTAAATCGTTTTAAGTTAATATTTTTAGATTTTGAATATATCCCATTGGAACTTTATGGTTTCTCCCTGGGGTTAGTCATCCTTATAGGCCATAAATATTCCCTGATCATCCTCCAATGAGAATAAAAATAAATAAAGAAGGTAGGCCGAGTGCGGTGGCTCGTGACTGTAATCCCAGCACTTCGGGAAGCCAAGGCGAATGGACCACAAGATCTGGAGTTCAAGAACAGACTGGCCAAGATGGTGAAACCCCATCTCTACTAAAAATACAAAAATTAGCCAGGCGTGGTGGCAGGCACCTGTAGTCCCAACTACTCAGGAGGCTGAGACAGGAGAATCGCTTAAACCCAGGAGGCGGAAGTTGCTGTAAGCTGAGATCACACCACTACACTCCAGCCTGGACAACAGAGCAAGACTCCATCTCAAAAAAATATAAAAATAAATAGATAAAAAAATAAATAAAGAAGGTAAATCAGTGGCCATGAGATCAAATTGTTACTACCTGAAAATTGAATAACAGGGGAACGAGCTTCTCCAAGAGCATCCAAATAAGGCTCTGGTTGTAGAATCCCACAAAGGGATTCATTGTTGCTTAAGCAGCCCATTTTTCTTGTATCCTTGATCAATGTTCCCAAAAAAGACTAATGTCTTAATTCAGGACTATAGATCACTGAACCACAGTAGCAATTCCTGATGCAGACTCATGCCATGTAAACAGGAGACACTCAAAACTGTTTAGCTTCTCTCTCTCTCTCGAGCCCCAGGAAGAAACCCCACACCAGGAGTGTAAATTAGTTCAACCATTGTGGAAGACAATGTGGCGAATCCTCAGAGACCTGGCAGCAGAGATACCACTTGCCCCAGCAATTCCATTATGGGGTATATATCCAGAGGAATATAAATCATTCTGTTATAGATACATGCATGCATTGTGTTCATTGCAGCACTATTCACAATAGCAAAGACATGGAATCAACCTGAATGCCCATCAGTGATAGACTGGATAAAGAAAATGTGGTACAGATACACCATGGAATACTATGCAGCCATGAAAAAGAACAAGATCATGTCCTTTGTAGGACATGGATGGAGCTGGAAGCCATTATCCTCAGCAAACTAACGTAGGAACAGAAAACCAAACACTGCATGTTCTCACTTATATGTGGGAGCTGAATTATGAGAACACATGAACAAATTGGCAGAGGAGCAACACACACTGGAGCCTGTCGGGGGGTTGCGGGAGGGAGAGCATCAGGAAGAATAGCTAATGGATGCTGGGCTTAATATGTAGGTGATGGGATGATCTGTGCAGCAAACCACCATGGCACGTGCTTACCTGTGTAACAAACCTACACATCCTGCACGTGTACCCCAGAACTTAAAATAAAAATGGAAGGAAAAAGAAGAAGCCCCACACATAGTACACTGAGCACTTTTTTATCCTCTATAAACTCCTACTGGCAGTGATTTTTTAAATTAGATGACAGTGATGAAAGATTGGAGCCTCTGCAGAACTAAGTGACAATGCACCTGTGTCCTCAAGCAGGAGGCACCTAACTAATTGGGATGGCCTCAATTGGTGCCACAAGGGCACCGCCAACAGCAGGATTTTTCCTTGATGTTGCCAAATGACTCCTGATGGAAGTCCAAGTTCAAAGACAGGGTTGACCAGGATATTCACCAGTGAATGATAATTGGATGATAAGGTCCTTGGCAAAATGTGGGATGAACTTGAACCCCTTGAACTCATCATTCTGAGTTTCAAAACTGAGTCTTTCTTGCTCTGAGTTGCAGAGGCTGTCAAGATGGGATCAAATTCCAAACCAGAAAATTCCATTAGAACCAAAAATGAGGAGAAAATAAATGAAAGCATCCCCAAGATTCACCCTGGGACTGGGAAATAAGTTTATTTCTTGATAAGATCATTGATTGGATGCTAAGTAAATCCAGAGCTGCCGTATCTCCTTAGGACAAAGGACTTGCTATGAAATCTTAATAAGATTTCCCTGACCCACAGTATCTGTTCAATGAACAGGACTTGGCAAATCTTCAAAAGTCACCTGAGTAGCCTCTGGCTTAATAAATAAGTGTAAGCCAAACGTGGTGGTGCGCACCTGTAGTCCCAGGTACTCAGGAGGCTGGGGTGAGAGAATCCCTTGAGCCCAGGAGTTTGAGGCTGCAGTGAAATATTATCAGGCCACTGCACTCCAGCTTGGGGGACAGAGTGGGACCCTGTGAAGAGGGAAGGAAGGAAGGAAGGAAGGAAGGAAGGAAGGAAGGAAGGAAGGAAGGAAGGAAGGAGGGAGGAGGGGAGGGGAGGGGAGGGGACGGAAGGGAGGGGAGGGGACGGAGGGGAGGGGAGGGCAGAAAGGACAAGTCTGGGCAACATCAGCAGATCCCATCTCAACAAAAAATTTAAACGTTAGCTAGGTGTGATGGCTCACACCTGCTATCCCAGCTACTTGGGAGGCTGAGGCAGGAGGATCACTTGAGCCCAGGAGTTCAAGGCTGCAGTGAGATATGATCGCGCCACTGCACTCTAGTAGTCTAGGCAACAGAGTAAGAGCCCAGTTCAAAAAATAAAATAAAATAAAAAACCTCCTGATGTCACAGAAATGTAAAATAGTGCGGCTGCTATGGAAAACAGCTTGGCAGTTCCCCGATGAGCTAAACATAAAATTAGCATATGATCCAGCCACTTTGATCTAAGGAATATACCCAAAAGAACTGAAAACAGGTGTTCAAAGAAAACCTTGTACTCAAACGTTCATCGCAGCATTATTCAAGACAGCCAAACAGTGGAAACAATTCAAATATCCACCAACAGATGAATGGATAAAGAAAATGTGGCATATGCATACACCAGAGTATTATGCATCCATAAAAAGAATGCAGTACCAGCCAGGTGCAGTGGCTCATGCCTGTAGTCCCAGCACTTTGGGAGGTTGAGGAGGCAGGAGTTCAAGACCAGCCTGGCCAACATGATGAAACCCTTTCTCTACTAAAAAATGCAAAAAACTTAGCTGGGCATGGTGGTGTGTGCCTGTAATCCCAGCTATTCGGGAGGCTGAGGCAAGAGAATCACTTGAACCTGGGAGGTGGAGGTTGCAGTGAGCTGAGATCACGCCACCGCCCTCCACCCTGGGCGACAGAGCAGGACTCTGTCTCAAAAAACAAAAACAAAAACAAAAACATTAGAATGCAGTACCGATTCATGCTACAATGTGGATAAACATTGAAAACAGGCCTGGCTCAGTGGCTAATGCCTGTAATCCCAGCACTTTGGGAGGCTGAGGCAGGAGGATCACTTGAGCTCAGGAGTTCAAGACCAGCCTGGGCAACATGACGAAACCACGTCGCTACAAAACATGCAAAACTTAGCCTGGCGTGATGGTGTGCATCTTAGTCCCAGCTACTAAGGAGGCTGAGGTGGCAGGATTACTTGCTGCCTGGAAGTGGAGGTTGCAGTGAGCCATGATCACACCACTGCACTCCAGCCTAGGCAACAGAGAAAGACCCTGTCTCAAAAAAGAAAAAGAAAAGAAAGAGAAAAGAAAGCATGATGCTGAGTGAAAGAAGCCAGACAAAGAGGGCCTCATAGCGCATAATTCCATTTGCATGAGTGTCCAGAATAGATAAATCCACAGACATAGAAAGTAGGTTAGAGGTAGCCATGGGCTAGGGAGTGGGAATGGGGAGTGACTGCTCATGGGGATGGAGTCTCCTTTTGAGGGGGTGAAAGTGTTCTAGAGCTAGATAGAGGTGGGGTTGTACAACCTTGTGAATGTACTGAAAGCCACTGAATTGTACACTTTAAAACGGTTTAAATGATGACTTTTATATTATGTGAATCTTACTGTGATAAAAATATCCTGATTTCTGTCTCCCAAACCATTGAAAGCTAAATCTTGGGGAGTTGGGCCCTGCCACCAGGCTTCAACAATATCAACCCTAGCTGCCCCAGTGATTCCAGTAGGCAGCAAGGGTTGAAGTACTGGGGTCTAGAGACCAGTTCAAGCATGCAGATGTGTCAAGGTTAATGATATTTTGTGCAAGTCCTGGGCCAGATAACAGTTGTTACAACTAAAAGGTCAATACACATAAAATACAAAGATTTTCTGCAAATAAGACACAAATAACCTAAATGTGTCCAAATATGCAAATAATCTTTGAAATGGGCAGCCACAGGAGAGAAGCTCTTTAAAAAATTAAAATAAACAGGCCAGACCCGGTGGCTCATGCCTGTAACCCCAGCACTTTGGGAGGCTGAGGCGGGCAGATCGCTTGAGGTCAGATGTTTGAGACCAGACTGGCCAACATGGCAAAACCCCGTCTCTACTAAAAATACAAAAATTAGCCGGGCCTAGTGACGCAAGCCTGTAATCCCAGCTACTCAGGAGGCTGAGGCAGGAAAATCACTTGAACCTGGGAGGTGGAGGTTGCAGTGAGCCAAAATTGCACCACTGCACTCCAGCCTAGGTGACAGAGTGAGACTCCGTCTGAAAATAAAATAAAATAAAAACAAAATAAAATAATGAAAAGGGGTCTTTCCTGCTAGTGAAGTTAAAAGATAAAAAAGAAAAAGAGGTCAACTTCACTATCAGCCAGGGAGATGAATACCCTAGAATTACAAGTATAATATATATATATATTATACTTTATATATATATATATAATATATATTATACTTAAAGTATAATATTAATATATACTTTAAGATAATAAAAAAAAAAAAAAAAAAGTATAAATAATAATAGGGAGAAAACAATTAACATACAATATCTCAAAAAAATTTAAACTTAGCTATTATATAACTTTATATACTTTAAGTATAATATATATTATACTTTATATATATATAATATATATTATACTTTAAGTATTATATATATATATATAAAGAAAATGAGAGTAATGATGACTTACTAGTTTTCACTCATCAGACTGGCAATCATTCAAAAAGTAATAATGCAATGAAACCCAGTGCTTGCAACTGTGTGTTGAAAAGGGCACACCTATGTGTTGTTCGTGGGAATGGGATTTATTATTGCATTTTTGGGAAGTTACTAGAACAATACCTAGTTGAAATTCCACACTGGGAATCCACCCTATAGAATGATATTTATCAAGGGATTATTCGTAGTAGCAACAAAAAACAAACTGTAAATAACCTGTATGCCCTCAATGGTGGAAGGGTTGGATAATCAGAGTACACTCCTATCATGAGCCAGTAGGTAGCTATTAAAAATAATGAGTTAGATATCTATCTATTCGCCTGGAGGAATTCCATGATGTACGTGCTGCCAAGTTTTTTTTTAAATGGATAAATAAGTAGGTTTCAGAGAAACATATACAGTCATGTGTCACTTAATGACAGGGATTCTTTCTGAGAAATGCTTCATTAGGCAATTTCAACATTGTGCCAGTAACCTAGAGTGAGCTTACATAAACCTAAATGGTATAGCCTACTACACACCAGGGCTATACGGTCTAGTCTATTGCTCCTAGACTATAAACCTGTACAGCATGCTACTGTGCTGAATACTGTAGGCAACTGTAACACAACAGTAAGCATTTGTGTATCTAAACATAGAAAAGGTACAGTAGGCCTGGCATGGTGGCTCACGCCTGTAATCCCAACACTTTGGGAGGCTGAGGCGGGTGGATCATGAGGTCAAGAGTTCAAGACCAGCTTGACCAATATGGTGAAACCCCATCTCTACTAAAAATACAAAAATTAGCTGGGCGTGGTGGTACACATCTGTAGTCCCAACTACTTGGGAGGCTGAGGCAGGAGAATTGCTTGAACCCGGGAGGTGGAGGTTGCAGTAAGCCAAGATCGCGCCACTGCACTCCAGCCTGGGTGACAGAGTGAGATTCCGTCTCAAAAAAAAAAAAAATACAGTAAACATAAGATATAAAACAAAAAATGATATATCTATATAGAGCGCTTACCAGGCTTGCAGCACTGGAAGCTGCCCTGAGTGAGCTAGCAAGAGAGCGATGAGTGAATGTGCTGCTACTGCACACTTAGCATACACTAAATGCATTTTTAAATTCTGTTTATAATCAGCACGTAATAATTGTACATGTTTATGGGTACCTGTTACGTCTCAATACCTACGTACATTGCATAATGATCAAATCAGGGCAGTGAGCATGTCCATCACCCAAATCTTTATCATTTCTTTGTGGCAGTTACATTCAAGATCCTCCATTTTCTAGCTATCTTGAAATAGGCAATACAGGCCGGGCACAGGGGCTCATACCTGTAATCACAGCACTTTGGGAGGCCGAGGCAGGCAGATCGCCTGAGGTCAGGAGTTGGAGACCAGTCTGACTAACGTGGTGAAACCCCGTCTCTACTAAAAATACAAAAATTAGCTGGTCGTGGTGGTGGGCACCTGTAATCTCAGCTACTCAGGAGGCTGAAGCAGGAGATTCACTTAAACCCAGGAGGCAGAGGTTGCGGTGAGCTGAGATAGCACAATTGCACTCCAGCCTGGGTGACAGAGTGAGACTCCATCTCAAAAATAAATAAATAAATAAATAAATAAATACAGATGAAGGTTTGTTCGCCTGCCCCACTGCTCACCTCCTGCTGTGTGGCCCAGTCCCTAACAAGCCACAGACCAGTACCAGTCCATGGCATTGGGGTTGGGACCCCTGCCCTAGTTCATGTTATTTTATTACAGAAGACCTAAGAAAACAATATAGCATCCAATTAGAGAGACTTGAAATGGAAAGGGTGTTCCTAAAAGAAGCCTAACTGAAATGAGGATGGGAAGAGAGAGGAGGAAACACCCACCCTTTGCAAACCATATAAATGATAAAGGGTTAATAACCAAAATATAAAATAAACTCCTACAACTCCACAGCCAAGGAACAACTCGATTGCAAAATCGATTAAAAACTTGAATAGAAATTTATCCAATGACATGCAAAAGGCCAAGAGATATCTGAAAAAATGCACATCACTAATCATCAGGGAAACGTAAATCAAAACCACAGTGAGGCCGGGCACAGTGGCTCATGCCTGTAATCCCAGTACTTTGGGAGGCCGAGGAGGGTGGATCACTTGAGGTCAGGAGTCCAAGACCAGCCTGGCCAACATGGTGAAACCCCATCCCTACTAAAAATACAAGAATTAAAAATTAGCACGCACCGCTAATCCCAGCTACTCAAGAGGCTGAGACAGGAGGCTTGCTTGAACCTGGGAAGCGGAGGTTGCAGTGAGCGGAGATCGCACCTCTGCACTCCAGCCTGGGTGACAGAGCAAAAATAAATAAATAAATAAACCTCACTCTTTTCCTCACCTAAGAGCAGGTCCCCGAGCAGATGCTGAAGATGCCTCAACCCATAGCCCCTTGGCTCACCTCTGGTTTCACCTTACAGCAGCAGTGGGCGATTTCACATGTGCTGGTGGAAGCCCCACTGCCTCTGTCTTTGCTGCCTGGACGTCTTCTCCAGCACCATGGGAGTGTGCTCAGCAGGGGATTTAACACCCCCAGGTACCACCCTCAACAAATAAAGGAGTCAATGGTAAATACCCACATACCTCTTCCCTCAATGGAATGATTCTGAAGGTGCAGTCTATGTGATACCCCAGAGAGTTCCCCCAGCAGGATGGAGCCGTTTCCTACAAACGGAATATAATGTGTTTAGTAACGTACTTTATTTCCTGCTTCACTTTCCCCACTTCTGGGACCAAATAAACCATCTGCACCCAAGTGCTTTATGATTAGAGCCTGTTTTGAACCCAAATCAAGACTATCAGTTCCCCTGGGCACAGTGGCTCATGCCTGTAATCCCAGCTATGTGGGAGGCTGAGACAGGAGGTCTAGACCAGCCTGGACAACATAGCAAGACCTCATTTCTACCAAAAAAAATTTTAATTAGCCTGGCATGGTGGCACACACCTGTAGTCCTAGCTACTTGGGAGGCTGAGGTGGGAGGATGGATCACTTGAGCTCAGGAGTTCAAGGCTGTAGTGAGCTATGATGGCACTCACAGCCTGGGTGACAGAGCAAGACCCCGTCTCAAAAATAAATAAACCAAACAAACACCACATGTTCTCACTTATAAGTAGGGGCTGAACAATGAGAACACATGGACACAGGGAGGGGAAGAACACTCACTGGGGCCTGTTGGGGGACGGCAGGGTGGGGAGAGCATTAAGGAAAACAGCTAATGTATGCTAGGCTCAATACCTAGGTGATGGGTTGATGGGTACAGCAAACCACCATGGCACACATTTACCTGTGTAACAAACCTGCACATCCTGCACATGTACCCTGGAACATAAAAACATAATAATATTTTGTAAAAAAAAAAAAACCTCTATCCAAAAAAAATAGGATTATAAATCATTCTACCCTAAAGACACATGCACACCTATGTTTATTGTGGCACTATTCACAATAGCAAAGACTTAGAACCAACCCAAATGCCCATCAGTGATAGACTGGATAAAGAAAATGTGGCACATATACACCATGGAATACTATCTAGCCATAAAAAAGAATGAGTTCATGTCCTTTGCAGGGACATGGATGAATCTGGAAACCATCATTCTCAGCAAACTAACACAGGAACAGAAAACCAAACACCACATGTTCTCACTCATAAGTGGGAGTTGAACAGTGAGAACACATGGACACAGGGAAGGGAACATCACACACTGGGGCCTGTCAGGCAGTAGGCGGCAAGGGGAGGGAGAGCATTAGGACAAATATCTAATGCACACAGGGGTTAAAACCTAGATGAGGGGTTGATAGGTGCAGCAAACCACCATGGCACATGTACATTTATGTAACAAACCTGCACGTTCAGCACATGTATCCCAGAACTTAAAGTAAAATAATAAATAACTAAATAAATATAAAAATTTAAAAGACTATCTGTTCTACTTGACCACTGCCACATCACGATCCCTTGACCCTTGCAAGAATACAGGAATCCCCATCTCTCCTAGACTTTAATCAAGGAAGAAAATCACGGACTATATAAAAACCTTTTAGGTGTTGGATTTTAAAAAAAAAGCAATTGTGCTTGGAAAAATGGGAGGAGAGTGGCTGAAGCCCAAGATGCTGAGAGAAGAAATCTGGACCTCACTCCTAGAGAGGATAGAATGAAGTAGACCACCCCCTTCTTCCTCCCTCCCAATGTTCATTGATGGTTTCCTGGTACCAGACTCGTTGCCACGTAAAGACTCTAAGGTTTTCCCAAAACAATCAGCACTGGACTCCAAACCAACATGACTAGAAAACTGGACTCTGGGTGTGTATAACTGGCCCCGCCTCATACCAGTTTCCCAGGGGGGGAAATGTTATTTTTGATAACATTTTCTGTAGAGTCATATCAAAATGAAAGGCTTTTCTCTTCCTGAATATATCTTTTATTCCTCTTTGTCTCTTCACTCTTCCTTCTATAACTGGTTTTGGAATTCCCAGGAGAGTTCGGATGGGAGACACCAATGTCCTACCTACCACAGCTTTGGGCAAAATACTTTTTTTTCAGAACCACGGACAGTGGCAACAGTTTGTTCACCCTCTGGGACTTTTTTTTTTTTTTTTTTTTTTTTTTTTTTTTTGAGATGGTGTCTTGCTCTGTCGCCCAGACTGGAGTGCAGTGGCACGATCTCAGCTCACTGCAATCTTCGCCTCCCGGGTTCAAGAGATTCTCCTACCTCAGCCTCCCAAGTAGCTAGGATTACAGATGCCCACCCACCACGCCCAGCTAATTTTTGTACTTTTAGTAGAGACTGGGTTTCACCATGTTGCCCAGGCTAGTCTTGAACTCCTGACCTCAAGTGATCCGCCCGCCTCAGCCTCCCAAAGTGCTGGGATTACAGGCGTGAGCCAACATGTCTGGCCACCCTGTGGACTTTTTAGCTGGGTTTTTCCCCAACCTTTGGGCTCAAATTGATTTTTTTTTTTTTTTTTTTTTTTTGAGACAAGGTCTCACTCTGTCACCCAGGCTGGAGTGCAGTGGCGTGATCTTGGCTTGCTGCAAACTTCACCTCCCAGGCTCAAGGGATCCTCCCACCTCAGCCTCCTGAGTAGCTGGGATTATAGGCACGCCCAGCTAATTTTGTATTTTTAGTAGAGACAGGGTTTCGCTGTGTTGGCCAGGCTGGTCTCAAACTCCTGAGCTAAATCAATCCACCTGCCTCAGCCTCCCAAAGTGCTAGGATTACAGGTGTGAGCCACCATGCTCAGCCTCTGAAAATAATTTTAATTTTTAAAAAATAATGACAGTAGGATTGGCATCTGCTCATATCCCCATATGTCCAACGTGAAGTTGGTCTGCCTTGTTCTTGCTTTGAAGCTGACCTCCCCACAGAGTTACATTCCAAGAGCCAACAGTCCAACAGCCAATATTATTAGGGAAAGTAATTCTAATATTTACTAAAGCCCCTAGGAGAATTTCAACAAGTATCCTACATATGTTCTGTGTGGCCGAAAGGAAGGATTTTTTTTTTAAGAGACAGGGTCTTACTCCATTGCCCAGGTTGGAATGCAGTGGTGCAATCGCAGCTCACTGCAGCGTCGACCTCCGGGGCTCAAGTGATCCTCCCGCCTCAGCCTCCTGGGTAACTGGGACCACAGGCATGTACCACCAATCCTGGCTAATTTTTTAAAATTTTTTGTAGCTATATGGTCTCGCTGTGTTGCCCAAGCTGGTTTCAAACTTCTAGGCTCAAGGGATTCTCCAATCTTGGCCTCCCAAGTAGCTAGGATTATAGGCATGAGCCACCATATCCAACTCCAGTGCCAAGCAGAACACCTGACCTACAGCAGGTGATCAAGAAGTGTTTGATAGGCCGGTCGCAGTGGCTCACGCCTGTAATCCCAGCACTTTGGGAGGCCGAGGAGGGCAGATCACTTGAGGTCAGGAATTTGAGACCAGCCTGTCCAACATGGTGAAACCCTGTCTCTACTAAAAATACAAAGACTAGCTGGGCATGGTGGTGGGCACCTGTAATTCCAGCTACTCGAGAGGCTGAGGAGGGAGAATTGCTAGAACCCAGGAGGGGGAGGTTGCAGTGAGCCGAGATTGCTCCACTGCACTCCAACCTGGGTGAAAGAGTGACACTCCATCTCAAAAAAAAAAAAGTGTTTGATAAATTTATTTAATGTTGATTGATTTATTGATTGATACTCTTCTGAAGCTTTCATTGATGAACCAAACAGTTTCTTCCATAGTGCAATGAATGAAAGGACCTCTCAGATTCAGGCATCTGAGTGCCCTACTGGAGTCTGGGAGTCCCCAGACCTCTCTGCCTGGGAGCTTCCATGAAGCTCAGCCTGAGCTGGAAGGGGACCCTAGGGAAATGTCCTAGTGAGAGTGAATCCCTAGTCGCTGTTTCCCCTTCTTACCCACTCCATGATCCCAAAGCACACCCATCTCCAAAAGAACAGGTCACATGTGGCAGAGGAGAAACAAAATAATTAGCATCCGCTTCCTTAACAAGGAGCTGTGGGGATGAAGTCTCCTAGAGTCCCCAGACCATAAATACCCTGCTGTTTCCCTGGCTCCCCCACCCACCTGCAGAGTCTTGGGGGGGTACACCTATGAATCCTTCCCACAGACATCAGGCTAACCCCAGCGATCACAGGTGAGTAGCCCCCATGCCCTTCCTAGGGGTTTAGTGCTGATCTCGGGATCCTCTAGCAGTTGGGGGAGAAGGAGGCTTCCTGGGACCCTCCCCTTGGTGATGCCATCCTGGTAAGCAGGTGAGGGATGGGGAAGGATTGAGCTGGGGGTGGGGGTGGAGGATTGTGGGAGAGGAATATTTCTCCTTCCTGGATGCCGAAAGAGAGTGAAGAGACTGAGACCAAGTCTAGACTCTCTGAGTGGACAAAGCATGCAGACGGCAGACCCTCTGTGGCAGGACATGTGGAGGAGAAGCACTGAGGGTCTGCAGCTGCAGGACACCTGCACAGATAGAAAAGGTCTTGAGAAACAGGTTTCTCCAATGCAGCAGCTCCCCAAGTGTGGTTCCTGGGCTAGAAGTACCAGCATCCTCTGGGAACTGTCTAGAAGTGCTCGTTCTTACACCAGACACTTCAGGGAAAGGGCTTAGCTTTTTGTGTGCGATGAGTTTGGGAGTGGGGGGTGGGGCGGGAGGCATTGTTTGTTTGTTTGTTTGTTCTTTCTGTTTTTGAGACAGAGTCTCGCTCTATTGCCCAGCCTGGAATGCAGTGGCATTATCATAGCTCATCGCAGCCTCGACCTCCCAAACTCAAGTGATCCTCCCACCTCAGCCTCCCAAGTACCTGGGATAACAGACACACACCACCATGCCTGGCTAATTTTATTTTTATAGAGGCAAGGATCTTCCTATTTTGCCCAGGATGGTCTCGCACTCCTGGGCTCAAGAGATCCTCCTACCTTGGCCCCCCAAGTAGCTGGGACTAACAGGTGTGTGCCACCATGCTCAGCTAATTTTTTGTTTTGTAGAGATGGGGGTCTCACTATGTTGCCCAGGTTGGTCTCGAACGCCTGGACTCAAGGGATCCTCCCACCTCAGCCTTCTGAGTAGCTGGGACTACCGATGCATGCCACCATGCCCAGCAAATTGTTTTATTTTTTGTAGATCCAGGGCGGGATGGCAGGGGTGGGGTGGCCTCACTTTGTTGGCCAGGCTGGTCTTGAACTCCTGGCCTCAAGCAATTCTCCCACTTCAGCCTCCCAAAGTGCTGGGATTACAGGTGTGAGCCACCATGCCCGGCCCGCTTTTTGTGTTTTAACAAGCCCTCCAGGTGACCCTGAAGCACGCTCAAGGTTGAGAACCGCTGCTCTATGCAACCCAAGTAAACAACTGAGGACTGCTACAAATACGTTGCCAGGAAAGGAATCACAGTATTCTATCCAGCCTAGAGAAAACCAAGCATTGCACTGCAAAAACCTCAAGTCCAACACTAAAAAGCCTCAGAAAATAACATAGGGCTTTGCTGAAAGCCTCTTGGGGTTACCAAGGAGATTATGCTGCTAACCTTCCTTAAAAACCTCTTTCATCGGCTGGGCGCGGTGCTGTCAACCTGTAATCTTAGCATGTAATCTTGCCTGTAATCTTAGCACTTTGGGAGGCCAAGGCAGGCGGATCACGGGGTCAGAAGTTCAAGACCAGCCTGGCCAACAGGCTTAGTAGAGGCGAAACCCCATCTCTATTAAAAATACAAAAATTAGGCCAGGCGCAGTGGCTCACGCTTGTAATCCCAGCACTTTGGGAGGCCGAGGCGGGCGGATCACGAGGTCAGGAGATCGAGACCACGGTGAAACCCCGTCTCTACTAAAAATACAAAAAATTAGCCGGGCGTGCTGGCGGGCGCCTGTAGTCCCAGCTACTCGGAGAGGCTGAGGCAGGAGAATGGCGTGAACCCGGGAGGTGGAGCTTGCAGTGAGCCGAGATTGCGCCACTGCACTCCAGCCTGGGCCACAGAGCGAGATTCCGTCTCAAAAAAAAAAAAAAATACAAAAATTAATTGGGCGTGGTGATGCCCACCTGTAATCCCAGCTATTCGGGTGGCTGAGGCACAAGAATCACTTGAACCCAGGAGACGGATGTTGCAGTTAGCCGAGATTGTGCCACTGTACTCTAGCCTGGGTGACAGAGTGAGACTCTGTCTCAAAAAGAAACACGTGTAAATGCTTGTAATTGAATATTTTTCCCTTGCACATGTTGACAGCACAGAATTTAGCTTCGAAATGCCTCATAAAAAGGTGAGAGTGGCCATTCTTAGGGAGGCAATGGAGTATGAGAGAGTGAAAATAAGTCTAAATTCAAAGGCGAGATCAGGCACTTGCAAGCTGAGTGCCCCTGGCAGCTTGCTCAGCCCCAGTCTGCTCACTGTAAATTGTAGCTAACACAGTCTCCCTGTGGGAGTTATTGTAAGACCTGTGCATTAAGAAACTGGCTCCTGGCCGGCTGTGGTGGCTCACGCCTGTAATCCCAGCACTTCGAGAGATCAAGCCGGGCAGATGATGAGGTCAGGAGTTCAAGGCCAGTCTGGCCAATATGGTGAAACCCCATCTCTACTAAGAATACAAAAATTAGCCATGCATAGTGGTGCTCGCCTGTCATCCCAGCTACTTAGGAGGCTGAGGCAGGAGAATCGCTTGAACCCAGGAGGCGGAGGTTGCAGTGAGCCAAGATTGTGCCACTGCACTCCAGCCTGGGTGACACAGTAAGACTCCATCTCAAAAAAAAAAAAAAAAAAGAAAAGAAAAAAAAAAAGAAACTGACTCCTCATCAGGATAAATAGCTAATGCATGCGGGGCTTAATACCAAGGTGATGGCTTGATAGGTGCAGCAAACCACTATGGCACTCATTCACCTGTGTAACAAACCTGCATGTCCTGCACATGTATCCTGGAACTTAAAATAAGATTATAAAATTAAATAAAATAAAAATCATGCTAAGCAGCCAATAGCTAGGGAAAAAAAGAAAGAAACTGGCTCCTAAGAAGGTTTAACCCATTACAGATATTATCATTGCTGAGGGCAAAATAAAAACACCTGTCCCAGCTACTAGGAAGGCTGAGGTGGGAGAAACACCTGAGCCCAGGAGGTATAGGCTGCAGTGAGCTGTGATCGTGCCACCGCACTGCAGCCTGGGTGACAGAGTGAGACCCCGTCTCAAAATAAATTAAATTAAATTAAATTAAATAGATCTTGTATTAGATGATTTTGCCTAACTATAGGCTAACGTAAGTGTTCTGAGCACATTTAAGGTGGGCTAGGCTAAGCTGTGATGTTTGGTAGGTTAGGTATGTTCAATGCATTTTTGACTTATGATATATATTTTTTTTTTTTTTTTTTGAGAGAGAGAGTTTTGCTGTTGTTGCCAAGGCTGGAGTACAGTGGCTCAATCTCAGTCCACTGCAACCTCTGCCTCCCGGGTTCAAGTGATTCTCCTGCCTCGGCCTCCCAAGTAGCTGGGATTACAGGTGCCCACCACCACGCCTGGCAAATTATGGATTTTGAGTAGAGATGGGGTTTCACCATGTTGGCCAGGCTGGCCTCGAACTCCTGACCTCAGGTGATCCCCCTGCCTCGGCCTCCCAAAGTGCTGGGATTACAGGCATGGGCCACTTGGTTTTGTTTTCTATGAAGCTTTGCTCCACCGAACGAAGCAAAAGTGTTTATAGAGAACATCCAAGTTGACTATGAGCGACTCCGTTAGATCCTTGAGACCCTGACTGTCTCAGGGATGAATGACTTGGCTTGAGAAGCAACAGAAGCCCACTGAAGATGGCTTGAGGATAACTGAACGCAAAGGAATTCGATGGATTTGATGGAATTTTCACAGAACAGTATAGGTTTCCGTGGGAAGCTGGGACCAGAATGGCATCTCTGACCCCTGGCTCTGTGTGGTTTTTCTCCCTTTTTGTTCCCACTAGACACAGACCATACATGGAATCAGAAAACCAAACCGAAATCTCAGAATTCTTCCTCCAGGGACTCTCAGAAAAGCCAGAGCATCAGACCCTCCTCTTCACAATGTTCCTCTCCACATACCTGCTCACCATCATTGGAAATGCCCTCATTATCCTGGCCATCATCACGGACTCTCACCTCCACACACCCATGTATTTCTTCCTCTTCAACCTCTCACTCGTTGACATCCTATTATCCTCCACCACTGTCCCCAAGATGCTAGTGAACATCCAGACTCAGAGCAGAGCCATCCCCTTTGCGGGCTGCCTCACCCAGATGTATGCCTTCCACCTGTTCGGGACCATGGACAGCTTTCTCCTGGCAGTAATGGCCATCGACCGCTTCGTGGCCATTGTCCACCCACTGCGTTACTTGGTTCTCATGTACCCCTGCGTCTGTGGGCTGCTGCTGGGGGCATCATGGGTGATCACCAACCTCCAGTCTCGCATACACATCTGCCTCATGGCTCAACTGACCTTCTGCGCCAGCTCTGAAATCTCCCACTTCTTCTGTGACCTCATGCCCCTGCTGAAGCTCTCCTGTTCAGACACGCACACCAACGAGCTGGTGATCTTTGCTTTTGGCATTGTCATGGGCACCAGCCCACTCTCCTGCATCCTCCTCTCGTACATCCGCATTTTCTGGACAGTCTTTAAGATCCCTTCCACTCGGGGCAAGTGGAAAGCCTTCTCCACCTGTGGCTCACACCTCACTGTGGTGTCACTGTTCTATGGGACCATCTTTGCTGTGTACTTACAGCCCACATCCCCCAGCTCCTCCCAGAAGGACAAGGCAGCCGCCCTAATGTGTGGGGTGGTCATCCCCATGCTCAACCCCTTTATCTACAGCCTACGGAACAAGGACATGAAGGCAGCCCTGGGGAAGCTCATCGGCAAAGTGGCCGTCCCCTGTCCTAGGCCAGAACAGTTATTGGATGTTTATCATGTTGCAGCATCACTGTTGGGTGCTAGGGACACAGAGATGCATCCCATCCCCTACCCTGGAGGAGTTCAGAGTCTAGCTGGGAACAGAGACACGGAATAAATCCTTCCAGTACAACACGATAAATGTGTCATAAAGAGATGAACAAAGTGTATGAGCACCCAAAGGAAAGGTGTGCATTTTCCCCAGGATTTATCTTCCCCATAAAGATCAGAATAGCAAGGATCAAAGTGGCCTGAAATTAGCCTCCTGGGGGATCAGGCTTTTAGGATTGCTATGTGGATAAGAGTAGTTGAAAACAAGAGATGTAGCTACACTCATTTTAGTATTGACAAAGGCCAGGCGTGGAGGCTCAAGCCTGTGATCCCAGCATTTTGGGACGCGAAGGTGGAAGGATCGCTTGAGGCCAGGAGTTTGAGACCAGCCTGGGCAACATACAGAGACCCTATCTCCACATACACAAAAAAATCACTTTAGCAAGACATGGTGGTGCACACCTGTAGTCTCAGCTATTCAGGAGGCTGAGGCAGGCGGATCATTTGAGCCCAGGAGTTCAAGGTTGCAGTGAGCTATGACTGCACCACTGCACTTCAGCAGCTTGGGAAACTGAGCAAGATCTGTCATTCATAGATAGATAGATAGATAGATAGATAGATAGATAGATAGATAGATAGGATAAGATAAGATAGGTAGATAGAGTGGATAGATAAGATATGTAGATAGATAGATAGATAGATAGATAGATAGATAGATAGATACATAGATACATAGATAGATACATAGATAGGTACGTAGATAGATAGGATAGATAGGTAGGTAGGTAGGTAGGTCAACCGATCGATAGATCAATCTACAGACAGATAGATGATTGATTGATTGATAGATAGATGATACAGGTAGATAGATGATAGGTAGGTAGATCTATCTATCGACAGACAGATAGATGATTGACTGATAGATAGATGATACAGGTAGATAGATGATAGATAGATAGATAGATAGATAGATAGATAGATAGATAGATAGACAGATAGGTCAGTCGATCGATTGATAGATCAATCGATCAATAGATAGATGATAGATAGATATGTAGATAGATAGACAGATAGATACATAGATAGATACATAGATAGGATAGATAGGTAGGTAGGTAGGTAAGTAGGTAGGTAGGTAGTTAGGTAGGTAGGTAGGTCAACCGATCGATAGAACAGTCTATCGACAGACAGATAGATGATTGATTGATTGATTGATTGATTGATGATATAGGTAGATAGATGGTAGATAGATAGATGGATAGATAGATGGATAGACAGATGAGATAAGTAGGTAGGTAGGTCAGTCGATCGACTGATAGATCAATCGATCAATAGATAGATGATAGATAGATAGATAGATAGATAGATAGATAGATAGATAGATAGATAGATACAGACAGCCCATGTATTAGCCAGTGTTTCCTAAGTGTTGTGGAAGAACTTTGAAAATATTTGCAAGTGAGATTAGCTCACGTGCTGTTCGCTTAGTTGGCCAGCAAGCCTCAGCCTCCTGGGGGATCTTGAGACCTCCACTTGTAGCTATGACTGTGGTTGGGGCTTACTTTCTCAGTTCCCAACAGGCTTCCTGTCTCCCCACAACCCCCAGTCAAGGGGACTCTGATGCAGATGGTCAATCAATCGTAGTTTGGGAACACAGACCCTAGCTTAGTTCCAAAATCTATGTGTTTCCTGTGACATCCATCGCCTGACTCTGAACCCAGTATGATTCTACATGCAGGGTCAGCCACAGCAGATCAGGCGGCCCAGGGCGCTTAAAAAGTTAGTGTTATGGGTTGAACTGTGCCTCCCAAAAAAAGATACGTGGGAGGCCAGGCACAGTAGCTCACACCTGTAAACTCTAGCACTTTGGGAGGTTGAGCAGGGAGAATCATTTGAAGCTAGGTGTTCAGGACCAGCCTGAACAACATAGTGAGATCTCATCACTACAAAAAATAAAAATGAAAAAAGAAAAAATTACTTGGGTGTGGTGGCGTGCACCTGTCATCTTAGTTACTCGGGAGGCTGAGGCAGGAGGATCTCTTGAGCCAAGGAGGTCGAGGCTGCAGTGAGCTATGTTCCTGCCACTGCACTCCAGCTCTGGGAAACAGAGCGAGGCCCTGTCTGTAAAAGTAATAATAATAAAATAAAAAAGATATGTTGAAGTACAAACCCCAAGGACCTCAGAATGTGACCATATTTGAAGATAGAGTGTTTACAGAGGTCATTAGTTTACAGTAAGGTCATTAGGGTGGTCCCTAATCTGATATGACTGGCGTCCTTATGAAAAGGGGAGATTTGGACACAGACACCCACACACAGGGAGAACTCCACGTGAAGATGGAAGCAGAGATTGGGGTGATGCTCCTACAAGCCAAGGAGTTCCAGGGACTGCCTGCAAACCACCAGAAGCCAGGAGAGGCGTGGAACAGGCTATCCCTCTCAGCCCTCAGAAGGAACCAAGGAGTCAAAGCTGCTGACAACTGATCTATCTTTTTTCTTTTTTCTTTTCTTTTTTTTTTTTTGAGATGGAGTCTTGCTCTGTCATCCCGGCTGGATGCAGTGGCACGATCTTGGCTCACTGCAACCTCCACCTCCCAGGTTCAAGCAATTCTCCTGCCTCAGCCTCCCAAGTAGCTGGGATTATAGGTGTCCACCACCACGCCCAGCTAATTTTGTGTTTTTAGTAGAGATGGGATTTCACCATGTCGGCCAGACTGGTCTTGAACTCCTGGCCTCCAATGATCTGCCCACCTCAGCCTCCCAAAGTGCTGGGATTACAGGCGTGGGCCACTGCACCTGGCCCAACGCCTTGATCTCAGACTCCTAACCTCCAGAACTGTAAGACGATAAATTTCTATTGTTTAAGTCACCTAGTTGATGGTACTTTTTAAATTTTTTTTCTCTTAGAGACAGACAGGATCTACTGTTTCACCCAGGCTGGAGTACAGTGGTGCAATCATAGCTAAAGTGAAACCTCACCTCAAACTCCTGGGCTCAAGCAATCCTCCCGCCTCAGCCTCCTGAGTAGTTGGGACTACAGGCCCATGCCACTGCAACCAGCTATATATATTTGTAGAGACAGGGTCTCACTATGTTGCCCAGGCTGGTCTCAAACTCCCGGCCTCAAGCGATCTGCCCTCCTCGGCTTCCCAAAGTGCTGGGATTGCAGGTGTAAACCACCACACTTGGCCTGATTTGTGGTACTTTGTTACGACATTGCTAGAAAACAAATACAGTTAGTTTAAGAAATGTCAGCAGCCTACAAAGCCTGTGTCCCAGTACATCCTCTCAAGTTTACGATTGACCATGTATTCTGGTCAAGGGACCCTGAGTTAGAACTGGAGAAAAGGATGAAGGATTTAAATTGCATGGATTCGCTTACTGGGTATCAGCGTGATGACAATAATGATGATGACAACCGAGATTTATTATCTGAACAATGCTAACTCCTTTATACGTACAATCTCAGTAAGTATTAAGCAAGAGCCCTACAAGGTAGGTGCAGAAGTAATTGCGGTTTTGCCACTGAAAGTAATGGCAGGCCGCACACAGTGGCTCATGCCTGTATTCTCAGCACTTTGGGAGGCCGAGGCGGGCAGATGACAAGGTCAGGAGATCGAGATCATCCTGGCCAACATGGTGAAACCCTGTCTCTACTAAAAATACAAAAATTTGGCCAGGCACAGTGGCTCACGCCTGTAATACCAGCACTTTGGGAGGCCGAGGTGGGCGGATCATGAGGTCAAGAGATCGAGACCATCCTGGCTGACGCGGTGAAACCCCATCTCTACTAAAAACAAAAAAAAATTAGCCGGGCATGGTGGCGGCCGCCTGTAGTCCCAGCTACTCTGGAGGCTGAGGCAGGAGAATGGCCTGAACCCGGGAGGCAGAGCTTGCAGTGAGCCTTGACCACACCACTGCACCCCAGCCTGTGTGACAGAGCGAGACTCTGCCTCAATTAAAAAATATATATAAAAATTAGCCAGGCGTGGTGGTGCACACCTGTAGTCCCAGCTACTTGGGAGGCTGAGGCAGGAGAATGGCGTGAACTTGGGAGGCGGAGGTTGCAGTGAGCCAAGATCGTGCTGCTGCACTCCAGCCTAGCAACAGAGCGAGACTCCATTTCAAAAAAAAAAAAAAGAAGGAAGCATGGCAACAGCAATACTTTGCACCACCTATAGTAAACACTTTTTCACAGAGGAAAGTAAAGCGAAAGGTAAAGCTCAATAATGTAGCGAGGTCAAACAGAAACCATCCTAGAGCAGACTTGATGAAAATGATGTTTAGAATCAGATCAGAAAAAACCTGAATACACCAAGCAAATCTGCTGATCTTATTACATGCTGCAGAGCTAAGAAATTTAAATTTAAATGGAAAAAAAAAAAAACAATATTGCCGGGCACGGTGGCTCACACCTGTAATCCCAGCACTTTGGGAGGCCGAGGTGTGCAGATCACCTGAAGTCAGGAGTTCGAGACCAGCCTGGCCAACATGGTGAAACCCCATCTCTACTCAAAATCCATAATTTGCCAGGTGTGGTGGTGGGCACCTGTAATCCCAGCTACTTGGGAGGCTGAGGCAGGAGAATCACTTGAACCCGGGAGGCGGAGGTTGCAGTGAGTCGAGGTGGTGCCACTGCACTCCAGCCTGGGCGATAGAGCAGGACTCCATCAAGAAGAAGAAGAAGAAGGAGAAGGAGGAGGAGGGGGAAGAGGGGGAGGAGGGGGAAGGGGGGGAAGAGGGAGAGGAGGAGGAGGAGGGGGAGGAGGGGGAGGAGGGGGAGGGGGAGGGGAGGGGGGAGGGGAGAGGGGGAGTGGGGGGAGGACTACTTCTTCTGGAATAGAATAGATTCTGGATACTAGAAAAAGAAAAAGGAAAAAAATTAATTTTAAAAAAGAAGAAGATTCTATGACAGATTAAAAGTATATGAAATTCTGGCTGGGTACAGTGGCTCATGCCTATAATCCCAGCGCTATGGAAGGCTGGAGGGGGAGGATCACTAGAGTCCAGGAGTTTGAGACCAGCCTGGGCAACACAGTGAAATCCCATCTCTATAAAAATTTAAAAATTCACCAGGTGCGGTGGTGTGCACCTGTAGTCCCAGCTACCCACAAGGCTGAGGCTAGAGGATCGCACACCCAGAAGTTCAAGGCTGCAGTGAGCTGTGATTGCACCACTACACTTCAGCCTGAGCAACAGAGCGAAACCCTGTCTCAAAAAAAAAAAAAAAAAAAAAAAATTACTGTTCGTCCCTTTACCAAGCAAGTTTAACGACTTATTTTCTACAGAAAAACTGGAGCCTGCTACCCAAAGTGATACATGAACCAGAAGAATCATCGTGCTTGTTAGAATGAAGGCTCATACTCTGTCCCACACCTACTGATCATAATTCCCCCGGACATTCATATGATCCTTAAAGTCTGAACATCACTGCAGGCAGGTGCAGTGGAGTGCACCTGAAGTCCCAGCTATTAAGGAGGCTGAACAGAGGATCGCTTGAGCCCGGGAGTGCGAGTCCAGCCTGGGCAGAATAATGAGACTCTTGTTTTTAAGGGAAAAAAAAAAAGCCGGGCGCAGTGGCTCACGCCTGTAATCCCAACACTTTGGGAGGCCGAGGCGGGCGGATCACGAGGTCAGGAGATCGAGACCATCCTGGCTAACACGGTGAAACCCCGTCTCCACTAAAAATACAAAAAATTAGCCGGGCGTGGTGGCGGGCGCCCGTAGTCCCAGCTACTCGGGAGGCTAAGGCAGGAGAATGGCGTGAACCCGGGAGGCGGAGTTTGCAGTGAGGCGAGATCGCGCCACTGCACTCCAGCCTGGGTGACAGAGCGAGACGCCGTCTCAAAAAAAAAAAAAAAAAGTTTGTAATTTAAAAGTTTGAGCATCACTGGGCTAGATGGGGGACCTGTAGATAACCGGGACCCAACTAGGCTTTAGGTACAGAGATACAGGAGAACCAGATTTGGGGTGCCGCTCTAGCCACTGTGTCCGGGAGGGAACCTTCCCAACCGCCCTAAAAGCTCTGAAAACTACAGTTAGAGAAGTGGCCACTAGGTGGCAATAATGTCATTTCACAAATTGGATTTAAAACTTTTTTTTTGTTTTTGTTTTTGTTTTTGTTTGGGGGGGAGGGGTTTCCCAGAAACTTGTATTCTAGCTGTGAACTGGCCCAGGTCCATGTCCCTTAGGTGTAATCTCCCCCTGGAAGGGCACAACAGGTGCAAAGCTTCCATGATGAGAAGGAGCCTGTGTTGTTTAACGAAATCACGGAGACTGGTGTGGCCTGAGCCCAGAGTGACAGGGGAGCTGGGTTTGCAGGGGGCCACTGGAGGGCACTGGGAGTAACACGGTCTGTGGACCACGGGGAGTGGGACCATGACAAGGTTTAAGGAGGATAGGCGGTGGGGTTGTGCTTCAGAATGAACCTGCCAGTGATCCACGCCATAGATCTGGAGTCAGCAAACTTTTTCTGTCAAGGTCCAGGTCGTCAATATTGTCAGCCTTAGGGACCTTACCATCTCCATTACAATGACTGAACTCTGCTGCTGTCTGGCGAAAGCAGCCATAGATGAGACATCAAGGAATGGGGCTTGGCTGTGTTCCACTAAAAGTTTGTTTATAAACACAGAAGCTTCCATTTCATATCATAGTACACGTCACACCGTGCAGCCTTTGGGTTTGTTTTCAACCACTTTTAAAACGTTAAAACTACTCTAGGCCAGGTGCATTCACTCATGCCTGTAATCCCAGCACTTTGAGAGGCCAAGGGAGGAGGATTGCTTGAAGCCAGGAGTTCGAGACTGGAGTGGGCAACATAGTGAGACGCCCCATCTCTACAAAAATTTTTAAATTAGCTGGACATGGTGGTGCATGCCTGTAGTCTCAGCTACTCAGGAGGCTGAGGAAGGAGGATCACTTAAGCCCAGGAGGTCAAGGCTGCAGTGAGCTATGATTGCACCACTACACTCCAGCCTGGGGGATAGAGTAAGACCACTGTCTCTAAAAAACTTTAAAAAAATAAAAATAAAAATAAATGCAAAACTATTTTTATCTCAGTGGCTGAATTTAGCCTATGGGCCATAGGTTGCCAACCCTGGTATAGAGGGATGGGAGTGACAAGAGTTAAGGGGACCAAGAAAGACCAAAACGTGAGAGGTGAAGTGGGCTGAAAACCATCAGAAGAAGATAAGGAGCTGGTGCCACAGGACCTTTGCAAATGCTGTTCCCTCTTCCCGACCCCTCCCAAGTAAATTCCTGCTTGGCATTCAGATATCAGTACAAACTCCACTTCCTCAAGGAAGCCTCCCCTAACCTCCACCCCTTGCCCAGCTACATCAGTTGCCTTAATGTTACACTCACTATCCCCTCTCTCATCATCACTCTCATCATTAGTGATCTCTCCATCACTGCAGTGGTTTTGTGGGGTGTTTTGTTTTGTTTTGAGACAGAGTCTTGCTCTGTCTCCCAGTCTGGAGTACAGTGGGGCGATCCCGGCTCACTGTAACCCCCACCTCCTGGGTTCAAATGATTTTCCTGCCTCAGCCTCCCGAGTAGTTGGGATTACAGGCATGCACCACCACACCTGGCTAATTTTTTGTATTTTTAGTAGAAACGGGGTTCACCATGTTTGCCAGGCTGGTCTCGAACTCCTGGCCTCAAGTGATCCACCTGCCTCAGCCCCCCAAAGTGCTGGGATTACAGGTGTTAGCTGCCGCACCCAGCCTCCTCACTGCAGTGGTTTTATATTAGTTTGTGTAATCCTTTGATTAATGTCTGTTTCACCCATTTGACTGAGCTGGGAGCTGGGGGCTGAAATTGTTATCTTGTTTATCTTTGCACCTCTGTGCCCCTATGATTAGTACGGTAGCCACTCAACGCATGTTTTCTGGCCGGGCACGGTGCCTCACGCCTGTAATCCCAGCACTTTGGGAGGCCAAGGCAGGCAATCGCCTGAGGTCAGGAGTTCAAGACCAGCCTGGCCAACCATGGCCAACATGGTGAAGCCCCATCCCTACTAAAAATACAAAAATTAGCCAAGCGTGGTGGCACGTGCCTGTAATCCCAGCTACTCAGGAAGCTGAGGCAGGAGAATCGCTTGAACCCGGGAGGCAAAGGTTGCAGTGACCCAAAATCATGACACTGCACTCCAGCCTGGGCAACAGAGCAAGACTCTGTCTCAGAAAAAAAAAAACAAAAAAAAAACAACAACAACAAAAAAAACTTTTTTTCTTTATTTTATTTTTTGAGATGGACTGTCACTTTGTTGCCCAGGCTAAAGTGTAGTGGTGCGATCTTGGTTCACTGCAACTTCCGCCTCCCAGGTTCAAGTGATTCTCCTGCCTCAGCCTGCCAAGTAGCTGGGACTACAGGTGCCCGCCACCACGCCCGGCTAATTTTTCTATTTTTAGTGGAGGCGGGGTTTGACCATGTTGGCCAGGCTGGTCCCGAACTCCTGACCTCAAATAATCCACCCACCTCAGCCTCCCAAAATGCTGGGATTGTAGACATGAGCCACCGCACCCAGCCACAAAATATATTTTCTGAATGAATGAATGAATGAATGAATGAGTGAGGCAGTGTGATGGAAAGGCTTTAGAAATACCAGATGGGGCAGCCAAAGTAGGCTGCTGAGTTGGAACAAAGATACCTATGGTCAAGGTTAAGTGAGAGGTGTACTCCTCCTTTGATACCCCCAACCTTCAATTATGCCTGTCCCACACTCAGGTGCCTTGCGGGACTGGGACTCTGCTGAAATTCAGAAGCCAGGTGCCTCATCCCACAGAGCAAAACCAGCAAGATGGTGGGACTCCTTAATTCAGCAACAACAAGAGACAGAAAATAATCTGGAGAGTCTCTAAAATCTTAGCAAGCATGCTGGAAGAGGTTTGAGCCAATCTTATCCAGTAAATTTTTTTTTTTTTTTTTTTGAGACAGGGTCTCGCTCTGTCGCCCAGGCTAGAGTGCAGTGGTGTGATCATGGCTCAATGCAGCCTCGACCTCCTGGGCTCAAGCAATCCTCCCACCTCAGCTTCCTGAGTAGTTGGGGCTATAGGCACGCACCACCACACATGGCTAATTTTTTTTATTTTTTTTATAGAGACGAGGACTCACTGTGTGGCCTATTCCAGTCTCGAACTCCTGGCCTCAAGCCATCCTCCCACCTTGGCTCCCAAAGCGCTGGGATTACAGGTGTGAGCCACTGCACACGGCCCAGGCCTGTATTAAGAGTACAAGAACAGACCAGGCGCAGTGGCTCATGCCTGTAATCCCAGCACTTTGGGAGCCAAGGTGGGAGGATGGCTTGAGGCCAGGAGTTCGAGACTGGAATAGGCCACACAGTGAGTCCTCGTCTCTATAAAAAAAAAAAAAAAATTAGCCATGTGTGGTGGTGCGCACCTGTAGCTCCAGCTACTCAAGGCTGAGGCAGGAGAATCGCTTGAACCCAGGAGGCGGAGGTGGCAGTGAGCCAAGATTGCACCACTGCACTCCAGCCTGGGTGACAAAAAAAAAAAAAAAGTACAAGAACACTTTCTGTCTCAAAAAAAAAAAAAAAGCACAAGAACACTTCCTTCTCTCTGTGTGAAATTTTATTGGGTGATTCAAAGTAAATCCGGAGATTCAGGAACTGAGGCTCAGAGAGGAAAAGTGACCACCCCAAAGCCACATGCCAGATCAGGGGCAGAGTGGGGGAATCCAGCCCAGGCTGGTGTGACCTCAAAACCCAGCCTCTCCCTCCCTCATGATGCTGGTAGCCTCCCAGGTGGGTCACTTGCCCAAGGTCACACTGCAGCTTGGAGCAACTCAAGGCCTGTCCCAGGAGGAGGGAGCAGCCCCCATGTGGGACTCTGGGCAGTGAAAAGCGGACTAGCCAGTAGGAGTGGCCACTTCCTGGAAAGTGTAAGAAAGATTCACTAAGATTTGGGCTGAAGGTCGCAGAGATGGATTGGGACAATCCTCCCAATTGTCCATTTGCCAGGAACTTGGCAGGAAATGGAGGTGGTTTTGTTTGTGTAAACCTTTGTGGTTGGGGGTCCCAAAGGCATCCCTCACCTTTAATGATTTGCTAGAAAGACTCACAGAACTCAGTAATGTTGTTATGCTCATGGTTTATTGCAGTAAACAGATACAGATTAAAATCTGCAAAGGACCAGCCACAGTGACTTATGCCTATAATCCCAACACTTTAGGAGGCTGAGGCAGGAGGATCACTTGAAGCCAGAAGTTTGAGATCAGCCTGGGCAACATGGCCAGACCCCGTCTCTACAAAAAAATTTTAAAAATTAGCCAGGCGTGGTGATGCACACCTGTAGTCTCAGCTACTTGGGAGGCTGAAGTCAGAGGATCACTCAAATCTAGGAGTTCAAGGTTGCGGTGAGCTAGAATTGCACAACTGCACTCCAGATGGGGCAACAGAGCAAGACCCCTTTTTTTTTTGGAGACAGCATCTGGCTCTGTCACCCAGGCTGGGATGCAGTGGTGTGATCACAGCTCACTGCAATTTCTGCCTCCTGGGCTCAAGCGATCCTCTCTCCTTGGCCTCCCAAAGCAGTGGGATTACAGGTGTAAACCACCACACCTGGCCCCCGTTTAAAAAAAAAAATCTGCAAAGGTAAAAGGCAGATAGAGCAGCATCTAGGAGACACCAGGCATGAGCTTCCAGCTGTTCCCTCCCAGTGGAGCTGTGCAGACAATGCTTAATTCTCACAGCCACGATGTGTAACAACAGGTGCAGAGTGTTGCTAACCAGAGGAGCTGACCCAAGCCTTGGTGTTCTGGGTTGTTTTTTATTTGTTTTTTGTTGTTGTTTTTGTTTTTGTTTTTTTAAGACCGGGTCTCTCTCTGTCACCCAGGCTGGAGTGCAGTGGTGCGATCTCGGCTCACTGCAACCTCCGCCTCCCGGGTTCAAGCAATTCTCTGCCTCAGCCTCCCGAGTAGCTGGGATTATAGGCGCCCACCACCATGCCCCACTAATTTTTTGTATTTTTAGTAGAGATGGGGTTTCACCATCTTGGCCAGGCTGGTCTTGAACTCCTGACCTCGTGATCCACCTGCCTCGGCCTCCCAAAGTGCTGGGAGGTGTTCTGGATTCTTATTGGAGGTTGGCCACTGTATTACAATAGTTCCCGCTTTTTCATGAGGTTTCAGTTACCCACTGTCAACAGCAGTCCAAAAACACTAAATGAAAAATTTGAGAAATAAACACTTTGGGCCAGGCGAGGTGGCTCACGCCTGTAACCCCAGCACTTTGGGAGGCCAAGGCGGGTGGATCACGAGGTCAGGAGATGGATACCATCCTGGCTAACACAGTGAAACTCCATCTCTACTAAAAATACAAAAAAATTAGCTGGGCGTGGTGGTGGGTGCCTGTAGTCCCAGCTACTCAGGAGGCTGAGGCAGGAGAATGGCGTGAACCTGGCAGGCAGAGCTTGTAGTGAGCCAAGATCGCGCCACTGCACTCCAGCCTGGGCAACAGAGTGAGACTCCATCTAAAAAAAAAAAAAAAGAGAGAGAGAGAGAAAAATAAACAATTTGTAAGTTTTTTTGTGGGTACATAGTAGGTGTATACATTTAGGAATTACACGTCATATTTTGATACAGGCATGCACACATCAAGGTAAATTGGGTATCCATCCCCTCAGGCATTTATCCTTTGTGTTACAAACAATCTGATTATACTCTGCAAGTTATTTTCAAATGTACAATTAAATTATTTTTTACTACAGTCACCCTGTTGTGCTAGCAATTCATACGTTTTTGATTTTGGGTTTTGAGACAGCCTCACTCCGTCGCCCAGGCTGGAGTGCAGTGGCACAATCTTGGCTCACTGCAACCTCCACCTCCTGGGTTCAAGCAATTCTCCTGCCTCAGCCTCCCGAGCAGCTGGGACTACAGGTGCCCGCCACCACACCCAGCTAATTTTTTGCATTTTTAGTAGAGATGGGGTTCCACCATGTTAGTCAGGCTGGTCTCAAACTCCTGACCTCAGGTGATTTGCCCACCTCAGCCTCCCAAAGTGCTGGGATTACAGGCATGAGCCACTGCGTCCGGCCACAATTCATACATTTTAAATTGCATGCCATTCTGAGTAGCGTGATGAAATCTTGCACCATTCTGCTCCATCTAAGCCGGGATGTCAATCCCCCTTTTGTTTGGCACATCTAAACTGTAAACACCCCACCCATTAGTCCCTTACTAGCCATGGCAGTTATGAGATCGACCAAACATAGTATAGCTAGGGTTCTGTACTACCCATGGTTTCAGGAATCTACCGGGCGTCTTGGAACATGTTCCCTGCAGATAATGGAGGATCACTAGTGTCCTGGGACTACCATAACAAAATACCACAGCCTGGGAGGCTTAAACAACAGAAATTTATTTTCTCATAGTTCTGGAGGCTGGAAGTTCAAGGTCAAATTTGAGATCATTGGTAGGGTTGTTCTGCGGCTTCTCTCCAGGCCTTGTAAGTGGCTGTCCGTTCCCTGCGACTTCACATTGTCTTCCTTCTATGTGTGCACACATCTGTGTCCAAATTTCCTCTTCTCGTAAGGCACCAGTCCTACTAGATTAGGACTCACCCTAAAGTCGTCATTTTAACGTAATTACTTACCTCTGTCTCTAGCTCTGGGGTATTTATCCACCAACTCCCCATGACTGCCACAGAAGTGCTGAGCTCTGCCCAAACCTGACCAGTCCCTCCACCTGCATTTGGTCTTTCAACGAATGGGTCTGTATGTGCCTGTGGCTGGTTAATCCACCAGGTACCAAAAGCACAGCGTGTCAGGCCTGCAGCCAACGAGAAAGAAAATTGGAGGAAGAAAAATACATACATGCGGGGCTGGGCGTGGCGGCTCACGCCTGTAATCCCAGCACTTTGGGAGGCCAAGGTCAGGGGATCACTTGAGGTCAGGAGTTCAAGACCAGCCTGGCCAATATGGTGAAACCGTGTCTCTACTACAAATACAAAAATTAGCTGGGCATGGTGGCACGGGCCTGTAATCACAGCTACTCAGGAGGCTGAGGCAGGAGAATCACCTGAGCCTGGGAGGTGGAGGTTGCAGTGAGCCGAGATCGCACCACTGTACTCCAGCCTGGGCGATGGAGAGAGACCCTGAAAAAAAAAATAGAAAAAGAAAAGAAAGGGAAGGAAAGGAAGGGAAGAAAGAAAAAGAAAAGAAAAGAAAAGAAAAGAAAGAAAGAAAGAAAGAAAGAAAGAAAGAAAGAAAGAAAGAAAGAAAGAAAGAAAGAAAAAGAAAGAGAAAGAATACACACATACATACATACATGGCCAGGAGCAGTGGCTCACACCTGTAATCCCAGCACTTTGGGAGGCCAAGGAGGAAGAGAAGACTCTATCTCCAAATACAGTCACATTCTAAGGGACCAGGAGTTAAGACTTCAACATAGGAATTTGGCAAGGGACTGAAGGGGACATAATTTAGCCCATGGGTGTCCAATCTTTTCACTTCCCTGGACCACACTGGAAGAAGAATTGTCTTGGGCCACACATAAAATACACTAACACTAACGATAGCTGATGAGCTAAAAATGGCAAAAAAAAAAATCTCATAGTGTTTTAAGAAAGTTGACGAATTCGTGTTGGGTCACATTCAAAGCCTTCCTGGGCCACATGCAGCCTGTGGGTGGCGGGTTAAACAAGCTTGATTTAGCCCATAACAGCCACATAGTATGGCTGACCATTTGTGTGACTGACCTTAGCTACTCAGCCTCAAGCCCCTCGAGAGGTCAAACTGATACAGCAAGGCCCAAGGCATAAACTCTCTGGTGTGACCTCCAGGTATACAAAGAGACTCTCATCACACAGGATACTCCACCAGCTTGAAGGCAACTCTTCAGGAGCCAGACAAGGGCCAGACTTTACTTTGGAGTGTGCAGGAGAGCCCAGAAGCATGGGAGGAAGGAGGCAGGAGCTAAGGATGATGTGGGATTTCTGTCAAAGCCCTGCCCACCCAGCCACCTGTCCTCACCTGAGCGGCCACCTCTCTGCAGGCTGCTCCTGCTTCCTCTGGTACACCCAGCCTGTAGAGTCTAGGGGGTCCACACCAGCACCCCAGGCCCGGGAGCTGGACATCAGATAAGCTTTGTTTAAGAGACAGAGCCTCAGCTGGGCACAGTGGCTCACACCCGTAATCCCAGCACTTTGGGAGGCCAAGGAGGGCAGATCACTTGAGGTCAGGAGTTCTACTAAAAAATACAAAAACTAGCCAGGCATGGTGGTGGGCGCCTGTAATCCCAGCTACTCAGGAGGCTGAGGCAGGAGAATCGCTTGAATCTGGGAGGCCGAGGTTGCAGTGAGCCGAGATCGCACCACTGCACTTCAGCCTGGGCAACAAGAGTGAAAATCCTGTCTCAAGAAAAAAAAAAAAAAAAAAAAAAAGAGAGAGAGAGAGGGAGAGACAGGGTCTCGCTCTGTTGCCCAGGCTAGAGGCAGTGGTGCAGTCATAGCTCACTGCAGCCTCAAACTCCTGGGCTCAAGTGATCCTCCTGCCTCAGCCTCTGGAATAGCTGAGACTACAGGTGTGAACCACCATGTCCAGCTGGGAGAGCTCTTGGCATGGCTGCAAGTGCCCAGTTGCTGAGTCTATCCCTGAGGCTGTGCAGGGGCCTAGCCAGCAGGAAAGCTCCACAGCCTTGCAGCTGATAAACAGAGACCACTCTGGAGGTGGCATGGAGCAACCAGGGACCCCTCCTGCACCTCAGTTTCAGCTCTATAGCTGTCTGGCCAGACTTTTCCAAGGGCCAATGGGAGGCTCTGGTCAAGCAGTGCTGTAACACTGACTGTCATCCAGGTGAGACTATGCCCTGCCTCAGGAAGCTGCCTTATGGTAACAGAATTCATAACCATTTCATTATATACAATCATCCCCTCTCCCTCCAGCTCCTGAATGCTATTCTGATAGATGTCGCTGGGCAGCCACCTCTTTGCTGGTTCCTTTGAGGTCTGACTTCTAGCCAGGCAGGCCTAGGCAGGCTGACGTATTCACCTTCTTCTCCTGGAAGATGCCAGATAGAAGCAAGCCTCAGGTGTGGAAACAAATGGGAATGACCACAGCGGGAGGAGGAAGCTTGGGGCCTGCTCCCCAAAACCTTCTCTATCTCCCATCCCCCAGGAACTGAGCACCCCAGGGAGCTGGTAGAATGGAG
Organism: Nomascus leucogenys; assembly: GCF_006542625.1. Taxonomy (NCBI): domain Eukaryota; kingdom Metazoa; phylum Chordata; class Mammalia; order Primates; family Hylobatidae; genus Nomascus; species Nomascus leucogenys. The sequence continues at coordinate 55,974,408 of NC_044390.1, read as the reverse complement.
ATGTAGCCCCATGGAACCACGCCCCATGCCCATAGCCTTGAAAACAGCCTAATTTATTCTTCCCTTTGCACATGAAACAGAGGCCTAGACAGAATGTCTGTGTTTGGAGTCTGCCAGAAGCCAACCCTGAGACAAGGATTCAAGTATTTAGGAAATAAACAGGAAATACTGTAAGTGGGGTGGATATGTGGGAGAGGGAAGGGAAGGAAGTCAGCAAAGGGTGTATTGATAAGCAGGTTTCTACAGTGGACAGCTGGAGTTCAATCCCATAGGTGAACACTAGGGGTCAGTGTAGAACATGAACCTCAATCATCCCACACAAGGGTGAGGGAGTTGGGGTATTTATCCATCAACTCCCCTTGACTACCACAGAGGTGCTGAGCTCTGCCCAAACCTGACAGGAAATGGCCTTTTGGTCTTTCAGCTAATTGGTCTATATGTGTCTGGGGCTGGTTAATCCACCAGGTACCAAAAGCACAGCACATCAGACCTGCAGCCAGTGAGAATATTTAGGGGAAAGAAAACACACACATGGCCAGGTGCAGTGGCTCACACCTGTAATCCCAGCACTTTGAGAGGCCAAGGAGGAAGGATCGCTTGAGGTCAGGAGTTTGAGACCAGCCTGGGCAACATAGCAAGATCCTGTCTCTACAAAAAAAATCTAAAAGCTAGCTGGGTATGGCAGTGCATGTCTATAGGCCTAGACAACTCAGGAGGCTGAGGCAAGTGGATTGCTTGAACCCAGAAGTTCAAGTCTGCAGTGAGCTATGATCACACCAATGCACCCCAGCTTGGGTGACAAGAGGGAGATTATGTCTCTAAAAATAATAAGGCCAAGGACAGTGGCTCACACCTGTAATCCCAGCCACTTGGGAGGCCAAAGTGGGAAGATCATTTGAGCCCAGAAGTTTGAGAACAGTCTAGGCAACATGATGAGACCCTATCTCCACAAAAAAAAAATGGAAAAATCAGCCTGGCATGGTGGCACATGCCTGTAGTTCCAGTTGCTTGGGAGGCTGAGGCAGGAACATCACTTGAGCCTCGGAGGTTGAGGGTGCAGTGAGTTGTGGTAGTGCCACTGCACTACAGCCTGAGCAACAGAACAAGAAAAATAAATAAAATAATAATAATAAAGTAAATAAAAATAACATGAAAATAATTTTTAAAAAATTTGAGACGGAGTCTTTCTCAGTTGCCCAGGCTGGAGTGCAGTGGCACGATCTTGGCTCACTCCAACCTCTACCCTCCAGATTCAAGCGATTCCCCTGCCTCAGCCTCCCGAGTAGCTGGGATTACAGGTGCCTGCCACCATGCCTAGCTAATTTTTATATTTTTAGTAGAAACAGGGTTTCACCATCTTGGCCAGGCTAGTCTTGAACTCCTGACCTCGTGATCCACCCGCCTCGGCCTCCCAAAGTGCTGGGATTACAGGCACGAGCCACTGTGCCCGGCCATGAAAATATATTTTTTTAAAATAAAAGAAAATAGGCCAGGCACGGTGGATGACCCCTGTAATCTCAGCTCTTTGGGAGGCCAAGGTGGAAGGATCACAAGGTCAGGAAATCAAGACCATCCTGGCCAACATGGTGAAAACCCATCTCTACTAAAAATATAAAAATTAGCTGGGTGTGGTGGTGTGTGCCTGTAATCCCAGCTACTCAGGAGGCTGAGGCAGGAGCATCACTTAAACCAGGGAGTGAGAGGTTGCAGTAAGCCAAGATCAAGCCACTGCACTCCAGCCTGGGCAACAAAGCAAGACTATGTCTCAAAAAAAAAAAGAAAAGAAAAGAAAAGAAAGGAAAAGAAAAGAAAAAAGAAAATGTACACATACAGGCTCTAAAATCTCTACAGCAACTAGCAAAATCCACAGGAATAAGCATACAAACATCATTGTGAAACTTAGAATTCATAACCATTTCATTACATACAATTTGCAGATAATCTGTTCTCACTTATGGAGATTTCTGATTGCAAAGAAAGAATCAGAGCCAATGGTGAATTAAATAGGCTACATGCAGGCAAATAAAGACAACAGGAAAAGTACAAAAACTCAAAAAGATTTATAAAAAATAATAATAATAAATATTTATGTGGTATGTGGGTGCCATATGGGTGGGGCTAAGGGTTGCTCTCACTCCCATGTCAGACCCCAGCTCCTCTGAGACTCTGAAGTACCCCACTGGGACCTTAGTCCTGCAGCCTCTACCCTCAACTTGTAAAGAGGTATTTATCGTCTTGACCCCTGACTTCTTTCCCCACTGTCAATAGCTGCCTCAAAGGCATCTGCGCAGGGATCTCATAGGGAGGAGGGTGCACTCCACCCTTTTACAGACTGATGCCCCCCAAATACACACTTCCAAGAAAAGTGAACAGCACCTAGGAGAACTGTATATCAACAGTTGTATAATGAGTATACCAATCATAATGAGAGTCCCAGAAGGAGAGAAGTGAAAGGAGCAGAAAGAATATTTGATGAGGCCGGGTATGGTGGGTGGTTCATGCCTGTAATCCCAGCACTTTGGGAGGCCAAGGTGGGCAGATCACTTAAGGTCAGAAGTTTGAGACCGGCCTGGCCAACATGGCAAAAACCCATTTCTACTAAAAATACAAAAATTAGTTGGGCATGGTGACAGGCACCTGTAACCCCACCTACTTGAGAGGTTGAGGCAGGAAAATCACTTGAACCCAGAAAGCAGAGGTTGCAGTGAGCCAAGACCACGCCTCTGCACTCCAGCCTGGGTGACAGAGTGAGACTCCATCTCAAAAAATAATAATAATAATATTTGATGAAATAATGGCCAAAAAACTTCCCAGAAGCCCAGAATTGATGAAAGACATGAATCTACATAGCCACAAAGCTCAACAAACTCCAAGTAGGATAAACACAGAGAATCACACCAAGATACATTAAAACCAAACACACACATGCTCCTTCCAGGCCTCTTGGACACCCCCTCCTATACAGACCTCCATCACCTGACACCTGATCTCCTACCTGAATATTCAGCAGTGAACAACAGAGACAAGCATCACTTGATCACTTGGTGGAGCCCCAGTCTGGACAAGGAAGCAGATAAACTAGAACAAACCACTGGGACTGTTAAATTCAAGTTGTGGCAAGTGTTAGAAGAAAGGAAACTGAGTGATGTGATACTGACTAGACAGAGGTGGTGGAAAGAAAGGGTCTCCCTAGAAGGTGCCATTGGACCTAAAGGAAAAGAGAGAGGTGGCCTCAGAAGAACCAGGGCTTCCCAGGCAGAAGGAACTGTGTGTGCAAACGACCTGAGGCAGAAACAGCTTGATATGAAGGAGAACGAGAAAAGAGGCCATGGTGAGTGAATGGGACAGACAAAGAGATGAGGCTGGAAGTCTTGTGAGACCATGCTGGGAATCTGAATTTTATTCTAGGTGAGGTGAGCAGTCACAGGAACACTATTCAGCAGGATGGTGCCATAATCTGATTTCAGTTTTAAGTCCACTGTGGGTAATATATGGAGAATGAAATGTAGGGCTAAGGCAGGTTATATTTTCCCAGAGGGCCACAATATCTCCCACCCTACATCCACTTGTACAAGGTCACCTTGACATGACTCCCATGTAGAAAGGTATAGCCTGTGTCCCCTTTCCTTGAATCTGGTGGCAGAAGTGACATAGCATGACACTCAAGTCTGGGTCAGAAGATATGCAACTTCTTCCTTGTTCACTTTTAGAGGGCTGGGTGGCTAAGAAGTCTGACTACCCCAAGACCACCATGCTGGAAGGAAACCCGAGCCACAAGGGAAGGCCTGTGTAACTACCCTAGTCCACAGCCCCAGCAACAGCTGACATCAATTGCAAGACCTCTGAGTGAAGACGCTTCCAGATGATTCAGGACCACCCCCCACCATTTTTAGTCACCCCCTAGCCTAACTCTCCCCGTCCAAACTGAACCACAGCATCTGTGAGTATCATGTAAACCAAAAGGTATCTGAGACAAGTCTTGATAAATTTAGAAAGTTTATTTTGCCAAGGTTAAGGACATGCCTGTGACACAGACTTAGAAGCTCCTGACAGCGTAAGCCCAGGGTAGTCAGGGCCACTACCTTGATTCACATCTGTAATCCTAGCTACTTGGGGGGCCAAGGCGGGCAGATCACTTGAGACCAGGAGTTTTGTTTTTTGTGTTTTTTTTGAGACAGAGTTTCACTCTTGTTGCCCAGGCTGGAATGCAATGGCACAACATCAGCTCACCGCAACCTCCGCCTCCCGGGTTCAAGCGATTCTCCTGCCTCAGCCTCCCGAGTAGCTGGGATTATAGGCATGCACCACCATCCCCGGTTAATTTTGTGTTTTTAGTAGAGACGGGGTTTCCCCATGTTGGTCAGGCTGATCTCGAACTCCCAACCTCAGGTGATCCGCCCGCCTTGGCCTCCCAAAATGCTAGGATTACAGGCGTGAGCCACCACACACAGCTGAGCCCAGGAGTTTGAGACCAGTCTGGGCAACATGATGAGACTCCATCTCTACAAAAAGTAGGGAAATTAGCCAGGTATGGTGACACATGCCTGTAGTCCCATTTGCTCGGGAGGCTGAGGCAGGAGCATCACTTGAGCCCAAGAGGTTGAGACTGCAGTGAGCTGTGGTGGTACCACTGCACTCCAGCTTGGTCTAGTTTTATATATTTTTGGGAGACACGAGACAGCAATCAATATATGTAAGACGCACGTGGGTTTGGTCTGGGAAGGCAGGACAACTCAAAGTAGGGAGAAGGCTTCCAGATTATAAGTAGATAAGACAGAAACGATTGCATTCTTTCGAGTTTCTGACTAGCCTTTCTGAATATGCAATTTACAGAGATAGTCACTTATGCCTTAGTCTGGCTTAGTGAAACAAATAGGTAAGGAAGCAATCAGATATGCATTTCTCTCATGTGAGCAGAGGGACAATTTTGAGTTCTGCCTGTCCTTTGTCCATAAGGAATTTCCTTGTAGGCAAATTGTGAGGGAGGTATGTAGCTTTTTCTTTTCTTTTCTTTTCTTCTTCTCTTTTTTAGAGGGCATCTTGCTCTGATGACCAGGCTAGAGTGCAGTGGCACAATTTTGATTCACTACAACCTCCACCTCCCGTGTTCAAGCAATTTTCCTGCCTCAGCCTCCCAAGTAGCTGGGATTACCAGCGCCCACCCACCATGCCTGGCCAATTTTTTTTTTCCTTTTCATATTTTTGGTAGAGATGGAGTTGCACCATGTTGGCCAGCCTGGTTTCGAACTCCTGACCTCAAGTGATCCGTCGCCTCAGCCTCCCAAAGTGCTAGGATTACAGGAGCGAGCCACTGCGCCCAGCTAGCTTTTTTAACCTTGTAGCTATCTTACTTAGGAATAGAATGGGAGGCAGGTTTGCCCTACACAGTTACCAGTTTGACTTCTTCCTTTTGGCTCAGTGGTTTGGAGGTCTCAAGATTTATTTTCCTTTCACAATCACGACGTGGTTGTTTTACATCATTACGTTTCGGGATGGTTTGTCAAACAGCAGTAGTAACTGGAATTTGGAGGTGAGGGAATTGAGTGGGGAAAGAGTGGCATGGGGAGACCAAGGAAGAAGCTTGGGGTGGGGTGGGTAGTGGGGACGGTTATTGAAACGAATGACACTACAGCTTGCACCAGGTTGAAGCAGTACCTGGGAAGGAGAGAGGGGATACGCGGAGGCTGCGATTTGGAGACAGACCCAAGAGAACTTCCTGGATGCCATCACCCAGAGTCCCATCCAGGGAGGGTGGGTGAGAGGGAAGACCAGGGATCGGGCCTGCGCCACGATCGTCACGTCGCATCTAAGCTGGAGCGGATCCGGGCACCCGGAGCCCCCATTCCATCCCCTCTCGGCCCCAGGCAACTACATCTCCCAGCATCGCCTGCTCGGGCCGCGGGAAAGGGAAAAAAAAAAAAAAAAAGTTTGGGCCAAGCATTCCCGGAATGTGCTTCCTGCTGGCGCGGGGCGGGGGGCGGGCGGGGAGGCCCGGGCGGGGCGGGGAGGGCGCGGGGCGGCGCGGCCGGAGCCCGGGGCGCGCACTCGGCTCGGCCCGGCCCGGGCCGCAGCATGGCCGAGCCGCTACTCAGGAAAACCTTCTCCCGCCTGCGGGGCCGGGAGAAACTTCCCCGGAAAAAGTCGGACGCCAAGGAGCGCGGTAAGCGGAGATCAGTGGGGGAAGAGGGGGCGCCGAGCCCCACCCGGCCTAAGAGTGGGGTCCCAGGGCCCCGAGGACAGACGGTGGGAGGGATCAGGCGGAGCCCCCCGCACCTCGCTGCAGACTGGGGTGCCTCCAGCCAGGGGAGGGTAGGGTTCCTGGAAGGAAGGGGCTAGGAGGGAGGGGGGCGCGGACCGTTATGTGCAGCTGGCCGGGGATGCCAGCGCTGCGGGCTCCTTGGGAGGCCCGGGAGGGGGCCTCGCCCACGACAGGAAATGGGGCCGCGACTGAGGGCCTGAAGGGTGGAGGGGAGGAGGGGCTGGGAGGCCAGGACACTGGGGCCCAGTCGGGCTGGGCAAGGGGCATCGGGAGCCCTGGAGGCGCAGGATGGGAGATGGGGGGCGTACTCCTGCAAAGGAAAGAGAGGGGCGGCCCGTCAATCAGAGTAGTTGCCCCCTCGCCTCCCACCTACTAACAGTGACTGCAACTGCGCCTGCCTTAGCCCCAGGAAACTGTCCCTTTTATACAGATGGGGAAACTGAGGCACAGAGCAATTGGGTCATGTGCCCAGGGCCAGTGACTTAAACAGCTCTTTGGACTATGCTACCAACAGAGACCCTAGGGGGTGGACATCAGAGGTGACCAGAGGAGGAGTTCAGCAGGGTAGCAAGTAGAGACCTTAGAGAAACAGCTGCGTGGGATAGGAGGACCCAGGAAGGAAGGAGTTAAAGGAGGAAGGCCAGACCATTCCATGGACGTTCCCCTTCCCCCCAGGCCTTCCCAAAGATTCCCAATGTTCCCAGGGCAGGGAGAAGGGACAGGGATGCCCAAACACAAACACACACAGGAAACAGCCCAGGACATGAGAGAGGAGAGGAGGGAGAGAAGGGGAAGTCCCAAGGCATTGAGCGTGGGGGGTCTGGCCTGGGCTGAGGGACAAGGTCCCATTCCAGGATGGCGACAGAGTTTGGAAGACAGGAGGGAGGCTAAAAGGGGCAGGGGACTGGGAGTGACTGTGCTGCAGGGAATAGAGAAACCAGCTCCTCACTCCTGAGCACGTAGTGCCTGCTGTGGGCTGTGTACTTTTCCAAAAGGCTCCTGGAAGCCTCCCTGGATAGGGAAATCACATCCCCCCCGTTTCACAGGAGGATACTGAGCCTCAGAGAGGGATGCGACTTGCCCAAGGCCACACAGGTGCAAAGCTCCATGCCACGGTTATTGAGAGGGGAGAGGAAGTGGAGACTGGAACGCAGTACCTATGGGCCCCAGGAAGCCTGACTTAGAACCCTGAGGCTGCAGGGACAGAGTCCCTTTTTGGGATGCCAGGGACTGAGTAGGGGGTGCTCTAAGCTGATAACTGAGATCGCTAGCCTGTGGCTGCCTATTCCAAACAAAACAGCAGGATCCAAGGAACAGTGACTTATCAGGGGCGGGCCAGGGCCATACACAGCATCCCACCCACTGATCAATTGCACAGGGCTGCTCTGCAGGCAGTGAGGGGCTGGGTCTCACTCCCCTTGCTCTCCGCCAGGCCGCCCAGCCCAGCGCCCAGAGCCCAGCCCTCCAGAGCCAGAGCCCCAGGCTCCCGAAGGGTCCCAGGCTGGAGCAGAGGGGCCCTCCAGCCCCGAGGCATCAAGGAGCCCTGCACGGGGAGCCTACCTGCAAAGCCTGGAGCCCAGTAGCCGCCGATGGGTGCTGGGTGGGGCCAAGCCAGCTGAGGACACCTCTTTAGGGCCTGGGGTACCTGGCAGTGGGGAGCCTGCCGGCGAGATCTGGTACAATCCCATTCCTGAGGAAGACCCTAGACTTCCAGCACCTGAGCCCCCGGGACCACAGCCAGGCTCAGTTGAGCCAGAGGGCCTGGCCCCTCAAGGTAAGAACAAGCTTCACATCCCCTTCCCCAAGGTGAGCACCAGCCTCACATCCCTTCCCTTCAGGGGAGCACCAGCCTCACACTCCCTCCCCCAAGAGGAGCACCAGCCTCACACTCCTTCCCTTCAGGGGAGCACCAGCCTCACACCCCCTCCCCTCAGGGGAGCATCAGCCTCACACCCTCCTCCCCCTCAAAGGGACACCAGCCTCACACTCCTTCCCTTCAGGGGAGCACCAGCCTCACCCTCCTCCCCTAAGCCCAGGTTCCTGGACCCTGAAGTCTGCTCTCCACACAGGTGCAGCCCCCTCCAGCCCCCCAACCAAAGCCTCCCGCACCAAGTCCCCGGGCCCCGCCAGGCGCCTCTCCATAAAGATGAAGAAGCTGCCTGAACTGCGGCGCCGCCTGAGCCTGCGAGGTCCCCGGGCTGGCCGGGAGCGCGAGAGGGCTGCCCCTGCGGGCTCCGTCATCAGCCGCTACCACCTGGACAGCAGCGTGGGGGGCCCCGGGCGGGCAGCAGGGCCTGGGGGCACCCGGAGCCCGAGGGCCGGTTACCTCAGCGACGGGGACTCACCGGAGCGCCCAGCTGGGCCCCCATCACCGACCTCCTTCCAGCCCTACGAGGTGGGTCCCACAGCCCGGGCACCCCCGGCCGCACTCTGGGGCCGCCTCAGCCTGCACCTGTACGGTCTTGGGGGGCTGCGGCCAGCACCAGGGGCCACCCCCAGAGACCTCTGCTGCCTACTGCAAGTGGATGGGGAGGCCCGGGCCCGAACGGGGCCACTGCGAGGGGGTCCGGACTTCCTGCGGCTGGACCACACCTTCCACCTGGAGCTGGAGGCCGCCAGGCTCCTGCGCGCCCTGGTGCTTGCGTGGGACCCTGGCGTGAGAAGGCACCGGCCCTGTGCCCAGGGCACCGTGCTGCTGCCCATGGTCTTCCGAGGTAGGACATGTGGCTGCGGGGGAGGAGGGGCAGGGACCCGCAAACCCCACTGCCAACCCCGCAGAGTGCCTAGGGGGCTGGGCTCCGGGCGGAAGGTGTGGCCTGGAGTAGGGAGGCCGGGATACATGAAGCTTCAGAGCACACCCAGCTCAGGCCACCTTTGGTCCTCAGGGTGCCAGGCCCAACAGCTGGCCGTGCGCCTGGAGCCCCAGGGGCTGCTGTATGCCAAGCTGACCCTGTCGGAGCAGCAGGAAGCCCCTGCCACAGCTGAGCCCCGCGTCTTCGGGCTGCCCCTGCCACTACTGGTGGAGCGAGAGCGGCCCCCCGGCCAAGTGCCCCTCATCATCCAGAAGTGCGTTGGGCAGATCGAGCGCCGAGGGCTGCGGGTGAGCACCCACCCCACCCTAACCCTCTGGCCCGCAGACCTCAGACCCACTCTTCAGGACACCCTATGTACAGATGCCAGACCCCTATCCCCAGGCCTGAGTCACTCCTAGCTCCAATCCCAGGCTAGACAAGGGCAGAAGCCCCCCTCTTGACTGTAGCACCCTGGGCAGAACCCATGGGTCATCCATTGATGTAATAACAGGATCCAGGCCCTCCTGGGGCTCAGAGTCTGATGGGGGGAAAGATACGACTCTAGTCATTCACAAATGTAAAACTATAACTGGGACTAGAGTTGGGGCGGGGTGTACCTAGGGTCTGGGAGAGCTTAAAACAAAACCTGGGGTAGTCATGGAAAGCTTCCTCAAAGAAGCGTCAGTTTCCTAAGTCAAAGGAGATGGCAGCCAAGACAAGTAGTCCAGGCAGAGGGTTTACAAGGCCAGGTTGTCAAGGTAGTTCCAACCTCCCAGCCCACAGTGCCCATTGCTGCCGTGGCCCAGAATTCCAGTGCTCACCCCACTGGGCCCTGATTAGTCTGTGGCCCCGGCAAGAAGACATCCACTCTCTCTTCCCACCCCCAGGTAGTGGGACTGTACCGTCTATGTGGCTCAGCGGCAGTGAAGAAAGAGCTTCGGGATGCCTTTGAGCGGGACAGTGCAGCGGTCTGCCTATCTGAGGACCTGTACCCCGATATCAATGTCATCACTGGTCAGCATGGCCCCCTCTCCCCTGCCTGCTCACCCCCATTCAATGCCTCACTTCAAGGCCTTGGGGCTCCTCTGGGACTTCAATCCTCCTATCTGACCTTGCTTTCACCCTTCAATCCTCCTATCTGACCTTGCTTTCACCCACCTCCTCTTCCCCCTTAGCTGTGCCCTCCTTGGCCTTAGAAGCCAGTGGTGCCCTGACCAGAGGGGGCCCTGTGTTCACAGGCATCCTCAAGGATTATCTTCGAGAGTTGCCCACCCCGCTCATCACCCAGCCCCTGTATAAGGTGGTACTGGAGGCCATGGCCCGGGACCCCCCAAACAGAGCTCCCCCCACCACTGAGGGCACCCGAGGGCTCCTCAGCTGCCTGCCGGATGTGGAAAGGGTGAGTTGGGCCTGGTGGGAGTGATGGGACTTGAGAGTGGGCTGATACCAACAGAATGTTTCACCCATGCCTGGGCCTGCAATGGGCATGAGCTGGCAGCATCATCATATCCCCAAGAAATAGGTGCTATTAGCATCCCACTTCATAGATTTGGAAACTGAGGCCCAAAGCAGGTGACAGTTGCCCAAGGTCACACAGCCAGGATGTGTCAAAAATGCATGCTGAACACTGGTCTTTCAACCTACAAGGGAAGTTCCTGGCTGAGGGAACCTAGACAAGTCCCGTCCCTCTCTGTGCTTCAATACCTTCATCTGTAAAATGGGATTCATGGCAGCTCTGCCTTTCTAATGCTTAGTTGCCTTTGGCTTCGGTCTTCCCTCCAACAAAATAGGCTCATAATACTAATATCTAATGATATTAGTCTTAACCTGACCACATCCCAGCTCTGAGACCGTGAACCTGCTTCCCTACTCTAGCCACCTTAGTCTCTTGCAGGTAGGTGCCACAGGGGCCTGACTTTGTCTGACTTACATCCTCTCAACCCTCTCCCAGGCCACGCTGACGCTTCTCCTGGACCACCTGCGCCTCGTCTCCTCCTTCCATGCCTACAACCGCATGACCCCACAGAACTTGGCCGTGTGCTTCGGGCCTGTGCTGCTGCCGGCACGCCAGGCGCCCACAAGGCCTCGTGCCCGCAGCTCCGGCCCAAGCCTTGCCAGTGCAGTGGACTTCAAGCACCACATCGAGGTGCTGCACTACCTGCTGCAGTCTTGGCCAGGTGAGCTCATGCCCAGGGCCTGCACCACCAATCTGAGCCAGGCTGCTGCAGTGATGCCACCTTAGGGGACCAATCAGTGTCTTGGGCTTGAAGCAGGCTACACCCCCCATGGAGTAAACTGGTAACTGGTTGCCTCGGCAACCAGTTCAGATCCAACCAATCTGTCTGTTTTGTCTTTTTTTTATTTTCATTTTTTTGTAAAGACAGGGTTTCTCTATATCGCCCAAGCTGGTCTCAAACGCATGATCTCAAGCCATCCTCCTGCCTCAGCCTCCCAAAGTACTGGGATTATAAACTGAATCACCTTGCCCCACGGAGCCAATTCATCTTTTTATTTATTTATTTATTTATTTATTTATTTATTTATTTATTTATTTTTTGAGATGGAGTCTTGCTCTGTAGCCCAGGCTAGGGTGCAGTGGCATGATCTTGGGGTGCAGTGGTGTGATCTCAGCTCACTGCAACCTCTGCCTCCCAGGTTCAAGGGATTCTCCCACCTTAGCCTCCCGAGTAGCTGGGATTATAGGCACGCACCACCAGTCCTGGCTAATTTTTATATTTTAAGTAGAGAGGGGGTTTCACTGTGTTGGCCAGGCTGGTCTTGAACTCCTGACCTCAAGTGATCCACCTACTTCAGGCCTCCCACAGTGCTGGGATTACAGGCATGCACTACCAATCCTAGCTAATTTTTGTATTTTTAGTAGAGATGGGGCTTCACGGTGTTGGCCAGGCTGGTCTTGAACTCCTGATCGCAAGTGATCCGCCTGCCTCAGGCCTCCCAAAGTGCTGGGATTACAGGCATGATCCAGGGCACCTGCCCCTACCCATCTTTGATGCAGTCAGAGGCCCTGCCTCTTGACATGCCAATCAGAGGTCTAGTTGCCTAAGCAACCAGTCCTAGCTCTGCCAGCGAAACCCTGAAATGGTCGAAGGCCTCTTTCCACAGGCCAATCAGGAGCCTAGTTCCCTAAGCAGCCAATCAGAGGTCGGCTGTCGCCTCTATGACCTACCCTGTCTCCCTTCAGATCCCCGCCTGCCCCGAGAATCTCCAGATGTCGCGCCGTACTTGCGACCCAAACGACAGCCACCTCTGCACTTACCGCTGGCAGACCCCGAAGTGGTGACTCGGCCCCGCGGCCGAGGAGGCCCAGAGAGCCCCCCGAGCAACCGCTACGCCGGCGACTGGAGCGTTTGCGGGCGGGACTTCCTGCCCTGTGGGCGGGATTTCCTGTCCGGGCCAGACTACGACCACGTGACGGGCAGTGACAGCGAGGACGAGGACGAGGAGGTCGGCGAGCCGAGGGTCACCGGTGACTTCGAAGACGACTTCGATGCGCCCTTCAACCCGCACCTGAATCTCAAAGACTTCGACGCCCTCATCCTGGATCTGGAGAGAGAGCTCTCCAAGCAAATCAACGTGTGCCTCTGAGCCAGAGGACGGGGCGGGACCCCGGTTACTAAGGACCGGGCGCCCGGTGGCTAAGGGGGTGCCCTGGTGACCAAGGAAAGCCAGACCTGTTGCTCAGGCCGAGCTCCTGGTTGCCAGCGAGTTACCACGGGACCAGTCGCGTGTATGGCTGAGACTCATTCCCAGTTTCCAGGGCCCAGTATTTGGACACTAGTTGCGAAGTCTGGGGACTGGGGATTCTAGGGACCAGCGGTTGTGACCATCTTTCCTGAGCACCAAGGGCTTCCCCTTTTGTTGCCAAAAACGCAGTTCTCGCGCTTGCTAGGCTGGCCTCTCTTGCCTCCCCTTGGCCGGGGCAACACCAGTTACGGTGAGCATCACCCTGGTGTGGTGAGTCACCTCTAGTCGGCCCTCTTGCTGCTGCCAACCAAATCAGTATTAGCTTTGAGCACTGCACTCTGTTTCTCCCTCCCTTGGACGACACAAAGACTAGCATGAGGCACTGTTTGTGGGGGGCAGCCCCTATCCTGGGTTCCAGCATGGACACAGGGGTAGCCTGGGGCTTATAAACAGCTGGTTTCCCCTACCCTTTTCCCGGGAAGACCCCACGATTGGCCTCTAGTCAGCAAATGGAGATAACAGAGTCTGGCCTTTCCAATCCCCATCTCCTTGTCCCCCCCTGAAAAAAATTGAGCACTTAAACCCCTCCCTTTTGGAGGGGGCCCCCCGAAGCGTCAGGCTGGGGGCAGTCTGGTACGGAACATATTTATTGCCTCCATGCATGTGTGTGTGTGTCTGTGAGGACTGGTGTGCGTGGACACGTCTGGAGCAGGCGTGTGGGGCTCTTTCAGGGACCACAGAGGAGGCAGCAGTTTGCAGTGCCCAGCCACCCTGAAATCCCCAATAATGGTGCCTCAGTGGGCCCCAGAGTTACAGTGGGAGAGTACGGTTCCCTCCTGTCTCCCTCTTCTTTTCCGCACCTCCATCTTTGTGGATAATAAATCAATATGCACAGGTTCTGAGACTGAGTACTTGAGCCTACGTGGGCCAGAGGTGGTTTATTCAGTCTCCATAAGAGAGGGGACAAAGAGCACAGCTGAGTCCGTGGAGAGGAGGGTCCAAGAGCTCACAAGAGAGCCTCTCTGAGCTTTGACCCCTCCATCCCCTCCTCAGGGAGGTTGTGGAGTCATCGGCCCTCATGGGATAGGCCCAGGGCAAGCAATGATGAGACTCCAAACCAGCTGGACACAGTCCAGGGGCAGGAAGGCAGCCAAGCATCCCGACCCACAAGGCCCTATACAGCAATGGAGCCATCGCGGAAGTCCGTCCTCCCAATGAGGATATTGACCACGACCGGGTGGCCGTCTCGGCACTTCTGCTGGGCATCGTGCAGCACCTTGACCACCTGATCCTCATTCTCCCGTGAGAGCAGCAAGCCCCAGGCCCCCAGACCCATGGCTGCCTTGTGATAATCTAAAAGGAGATTAAGTCGGATGGTGGCAAGGACTCAGCCCACCGCACATGCAGCCAGCCCAGGAGAAGAACACAAACCCAGCCGGGACTGAAACAGCCTCTTGTCCTCCCAACCTCACTGAGGCCCCCTCACCAGTGTAGGCCAGGCCACAGGCCACGTTGCTGCCCAGAGAGGGCACCTGCTCCCGAGAAATCTGCGTCCAGCCAGCATCATTCCCTACCAAGGCCATCACTGGGATCTACAGGAAGAAGATGAAGGCAGGCCGCAGCCTTCAGCCCCATGGCTTGGCCAGCCAGAGGACAGAGACAGGGACAGGGCCTCTGCCAGACAGGAAGCTCCCTCCCCACCTCAGCCCACCCCTGGTGACATTTCCCAGAACCCCAGGCCCTAAGCTTCCCTCAGGCCAGCCCAGTCACCTTGTGTCTGACGAACGTATCAAATTCGATGAGGCTGTAGCCAAAAGCTCCATCCCCAAACAGGCACCAGACCTAGTGGGGAGGGGACCCAGGATGGTTAGGGTGGATCAGGGCCTAGAGGGCAGCCAGTCTCCCAACTCCGGTGCCTCACCTCAGCATCCGGCCGGCACAGCTTGGCCCCAAGTGCAAATCCTGCGCCAACTCCCAGAGTCCCAAAGGCCCCTAAGAGGACCAAGAGCAGGTGGGTGTGAAGGCGTGCGGATGGATGGTGCCCACTGCCCCAGGCGGGGGCCCTTCCTTACCAGGATCGAGCCAGCGCAGGGGGCCGCGGGGCTGTACCAGATGGGCGGCAGTGCCCACGAAGTCCCCGCCATCCACCACCAGAATTGAGTTGTCAGGTAGCGTTTCCTCCACCAGCTGCAGCACCCGCACTGGGTTCAGGTGCTGGGCCACAGGCATCGCTGCCTTCTCCCTGCGACAGGACAGCGAAGGTCACCAGGGTTGGCAGCAAGGTCTGCCGGGAACCCCCTTCCCACATCCACTCCACCCAGGCCCCACCGAAAGGTCTGCTCCTTCTGCCGGTCGGCTTCCCGCAGCTCCTCCACCCAGTCTGGGGCCCATGTCTGGCCCTGAAGGCCCTCCACTAGCTTCAGCACGAAGGAACCCACATCTCCTGGGGAAGGAAGAGGACACAGCTGTGAGGAGCTGGCTTCCTCCTGTTCTTCCAGCACCAGAGGCCTCAAAAACAGCAGGAAGCCAGCAGCAGCATCCGAGCAGGCAGACAGGAAGCAGGCCAGGGGTGCTCCTAGGAAAAAAACAGGTGAAACACCCCAGAACCTGCCAGAACCAGGGGAGGGCAGCCCAGGTGAAAAGGGAGGACAAGGCCCAAGAAACAAGGGTTAAGGAGCACAAGGCAGGTGACAAACCCAAGCTGGCCTCGTCCCCTCCCTCTACCTCCTTCTGCCTGGGAAACACTCAATGAAAAGAGCTACATCCACCAAGCACATCTCTCAAATCCAGGCACATGGAAGAGCACGGCGAACGTTACTGAAGTGAACTAACAAACAGCCCGCTGTGCATCTCCAGTTCAGGCCTCATCGCTTCTGTCCTGGCCATTTTTAGCAGCCCCCCTGGCCTCCACCCAGCCCCCTTCCAGCCTGCCGTCCACGGCTGCTGAGTGGACCTTCCCAACACAGATGCAACGGTGCCACTTCTCTGCTTAACACAAGAGTGTCCTGTCGCCTAGGCTGCAGGGGAGTCAGCATCCTCAGAACGATGAACCAAGTTCAAGTCTAAGGGAACTGAAATAAGGGGAGGGCAGAGATACGGCAGGAAGACAGAGAGGCTAAGGGGCCAACGAGTGTGCTCTCTGTCCTGAGGGCAGTGGGCAGTGTGGGAGGGAACATGATCACATGCACGTTTTCAAGCCTCCCTCTGTGTCCACCCCACCATTTGTTCCTACAGAAGCATCTATCAGGCCGGGCACAGTAGCTCTGGTCTGTAATCCCAGCACTTTGAGAGGTCGAGGCAGGAGGATCACTTGAGGCCAGGAGTTCGACACCAGCCTGGGCAACACAGTGAGATGCTGATTCCTCAAAAAAAAAAATTAACAAATTAGCCTGGCATGGTGGTGCACATTTGTAGTCCCAGCTACTCAGGAGGCTGAGATGGGAGGATTGCTTTGAGCCTGCGAGTTTGAGGCTGCAGTGAGCTGTGATTGCGCTACTGCATTCCAGCCTGGGTGACAGAGCGAGACGTCATCTCTAAAAAATAAAAATAAAAAAAAATTTAAAGAAAGAAGCATTCATCAGTTTGAGGGCCAACTATTTGTCTCTGGTTGACTGGCTACCCCTAGGGCAAGGTCTGGGCCTCAATCACCATACCAGGCTCAAGCCAGCTGCAGCAGAAACCAGGAGGAGAGCGACTGGGAGGAGGACATATGTGTACGGGGGGTTTACGGGGCTCACCCTGAACAGCCTCCTGGGGCTTCCAGAAGATGTCTGAGTTGAGCAACATCTCTTCCCGATTACGATTGACGATGATGATCTTGCTGCTGTGGCTGAGGACACGGCCATAGGATAGGCGGAAGTCACACACAGTTCCTGGTATGGGGGACAGGAATGCAGTAGGCAGAGGCCCCATGTCCTCTACCTTACTTGATCCACTGTGGTGGACTGGATGCAAAAGAGTCCCTGTTCCTCACCAAGTCTCCCTGCACCTGTGCCACCTACAGTGACCTTGCAGCTCCCCACACCCCTTGAATCTGGACTGGCCTCATGACATGCTTTGGCCAACAGGATAGGGCAGAGGCGGGTTATATTTTCCCAGATGGCCATAATATCTCCCACCCTACATCCATTTGTACAAGGTCACCTTGACATGCCTCCCATGGAGAGAGGTGCAGCCTAGGTCCCCTTTCCTTGAATCTGGTGGCAGAAGTGACACAGCATGACATCCAAGCCTGGGTCAGAAGATATGCAGTTTCTTCCTTGTTCACTTTTAGAGGCCTGGGTGGGGCCAAGGAGTGTGCTCTCTGTCTAAGAAGTCTGACTACCCTGAGGCCATCATGCTGGGAGGAAACCCGAGCCACACATAGAGACCTGTGTAGTTGCCCTAGTCCACAGCCCCTCCAAGAGCTGGCGCCAATTGCAAGACCTCTGAGTGAAGACACCTCCAGATGATTCAGGACCCCCACCCCCCCCCCATTCTTGCAGACTCTACTTCAAGAAGCCACACAGCCTCCACTCACTCTCTCTTGAATAACCGCACTCTCCCAGCCCCATAGTTTTCTCATCCTTCACCAAGTCGGCCAGCCCAGGCTAGCCTACTGGAGGATGAGAAACAAGGGGGCCATGGAGACAGGGGTGAAGAACCCTATGACCCCAGCTGAGGCCATCCCAGACGAGCTGCAGGGCCAGCCAATCCCCATACGGGTGAGCAAGCCCAGCCTGGATCAGCACAGCTGCCTTCCTGCCTAACGCAAGTGCAGACTCACGAATGAGCCCAGCCAAAACCACAGCTACCACCTACCTTATAGGTGGGTCTTGAGAAATCAGAAATGCATTTTTAGCCATTGAGTTTGGGGATGGTTGTTACAGGGCAGTAGCTAACTGATACACCTATTATGCGTCTGGTTAGGGTTCAAAGCGCTTTATGTGAAAATGTGTACCAAGTACAATAGGTGCCCACTAGACGTTCTTCCTCCTTTGTGTGAAGCTGGGTAACAGGGTGAGGGGGTTCCTGGGAGAAGGAGGGAAAGGAAGAGGCTCAGGCCCACCTGCTAGGACAATGACATCTGCCTTCTTCAGGGCCACACTGCGGTTCTCCCGGATGTGGAGGGGGTGGTTGCGGCCTAACAGCCCCCGTGCCATCCCTCCGAGGAAGCAGGGAACACCCAAGGTCTCCACGGCAGCCCTGGGAGTCCAGGCAGAGCAGAGGTCAGTGTGGCCGGGGCCTCCCGCCTCCCCAAGAGCACCCGAGGACCAGGGACTGGGAACGTGAAAACAAGGGCAGGGCTGGGGCTTCTCACCGAAGCTTGTCGGCGGACGTCGGGGTGAGCAGGGCCTGACTCCCTAGCACCATTAGGGGCCTCTTGGCCCGGCTCAGGATCTCCACACAGCGCTGAACCTGAAGCGAGAGGTGGGGATCAAAGAGCTGTCTTTTTATTTATTTATTTTTTTGAGACACAGTTTCACTCTGTTGCCCAGGATGGAGTGCAATGGCATCTCAGCTCACTGCAGCCTCCACCTCCCAGGTTCAAACGATTCTCCTGCCTCAGCCTCCAGAGTAGCTGGGATTACAGGCACGTGCCACCATGCCTGGCTAACTTTTGTATTTTCAGTAGAGACAGGGTTTCACCATATTGGCCAGGCTAGTCTTGAACTCCTGGCCTCAAGTGATCCGCCTGCCTCGGCCTCCCTAAGTGTTGGAATTACCGCTGTGAGCCACAGCGTCCAGCCAAAGGGCTGCCCTTGAGTCGCCATGAGCACGCAAGATTAAGGCCCCAATACTGACTCAGGGAGAGGGTCGGGGGCCCTGCTGGGTAGGGTCCTCAGACACAAAAGAGAGGCAATTCACCTGCTGCGGGGAAGCCTGGGGGATGTCCAGGGGCAGCGGTCCCTCGGGCTGAGGCTCCCAGGCTCCTGCAAAGAGGTTGGCCAGGTAATTCTCTAAATACCTGCAAAAGGGAGGGGAAAGAACCAAGTTGCCAGAATTAACTAACTACAAGGATTCCAGGATCTGAGCGAGGAGAGGGGCCGGGAAAGGGGCCAGGAGAAAAGCCAAGAGTAAAGTGGCATGGGGATGGGGTGGATGAGTGACACCTCAGGGACAGATGAACCCTAGTGGCGAGGTCTTCAACTGCCTGTTTGCCCTCGGTAGCCTCTGGGGTCCACCCCAACTCCATGTAGCCCCCCAGAAGCAAGGAACGTAGGCTCAGCATGCCAGGATTAAGCCTGTGGGTCCAACAGATGTGAACTCACGTCCTGGCTCTGTTAATTCCTAGCTGTGCAACTTAAGACAAGTGACTTCACCCTTCTGAGCTTCTGCCTCTGTCAATGTAAATATGAACCTCCCTCCCCAGGTTCAAGGATCTGTCCATTTAGGTCATGAGGCGCTTTGCATAACACTCGATCCATAGGAGTTCTGAACACTGTCCTCTCCTGCTTCAAACAGGGCCTTCTCGGTCTCCTTGCTCACTGGGCCCCAGGGCCCCAACCTTCCTGAAGGACCTGTGCAGGGCCCTGGAGACACAAGGATAGATCCTGCCCAGCCCTGCCCTCAGGGGGTGCTCTATCCAGCCAAAGACAGACACATGGGCATTGGCAGGAAACAGTCGGAGCTCAGAGTCAGAAGCCTCTGCTTTCACCGTTAAGGACAGGCCAAGACAGCACAGAAGCAGCCAAGGATGGAACCGTGGGAAGCCCCACAAGTAAAGAAAAGGCAAGGGAGGCTGAGGCGGGAGGATTGCTCGAGGCCAGGAGTTCAAGGCTGTGGTGAGCTATGATTGTACCACTGCACTCCAGCCTGGGTGATAGAGTGAGGCCCTGTCTCAAAACAAAACAAAACAAAAAAGGCAAGATAAGAGATAGCCTCGTGAGAGGCAGCCCAAGAGAGAGGGGCAAGGAGGAGAACAAGGGGAGGGACTGACTGGGAAGCCAGGGGGCAAAGTGCATTAAGAATGAGGCTACATGGCCAAAATGGTGAAACCTCATCTCTACTAAAAATACAAAAATTAGCTGGGCATGGTGGACTGCACCTGTATTCCCAGCTACTCGGGGGGCTGAGGCAGGAGAATCACTTGAACCCGGGAGGTGGAGGTTGCAGTGAGCCGAGATCGCACTACTGCGCTCCAACCTGGGGGACAAAGCGAGACTCCGTCTCAAAAAAATAAAGAGGCCATAGAACAAAATCACTACTGCCTGAGCTGACCCTCAGGCGCTTCACACACATCCAGAGTACAGGAGCCTGACTACCTTGTCCACTGATGATGCCCCGTGCCTGTCCTGGAACCTGGCACATGGCTGCCGCTCGCTAAATGTATGGAAAGGAAGGGCCAAGGACAGGCAAAGGGAAGGGACTGAGGGGAAGGGAGAGAAGGAGGAAGAAGAGGAAGAGGAGGAGGAGAAAGGAAAGGAGGAAGAGGAGGAGAACAGGCCAGGCGGGGTGGCTCATGTCTGTAATGTTTGAGAGGCCAAGGAGGGTGGATCACTTGAGGTTAAGAGTTTGAGACCAGCCTGGCCAACATGGTGAAACCTCGTCTCTACTAAAAATACAAATATTAGCCAGGTGTGGTGGCGGGCACCTGTAGTCCCAGCTACTTGGGAGGCTGAGGCAGGATAATCGCTTGAACCCAGGAGGCAGAGTTGCAGTGAGCCGAGATCGTGCCACTGCACTCCAGCCTGGGCAACAGAACTAAGAATCTGTTTCAAAAAAAAAAAAAAAAAGAAAAGAAAAGGACAAAAATGTGAGGGAAGGAAAGGAGGAGGAAGGAGAGGGCTCGAGTCTGGGATCTGCCACTTCTTTTTTTTTCTTTTTTCTTGAGAGGGAGTCTCGCTCTGTCACCCAGGCTGGAGTGTAGTGGCGCGATCTTTGCTCACTGCAAGCTCCGCCTCCCAGGTTCACGCCATTCTCCTGCCTCAGCCTCCCGAGTAGCTGGGACTACAGGCACCCGCCATCACACCCGGCTAATTTTTTTTTTTTTTTTTTTTTTGTATTTTTAGTAGAAATGGGGTTTCACCATGTTAGCCAGGATGGCTTCGATCTCCTGACCCCGTGATCTGCCCACCTCGGCCTCCCAATGTGCTGGGATTACAAGTGAGAGCCACTGTGCCCGGCCTGGGCTCTGCCACTTCTTAGCTGTGTGACTTTGGGCAAGTGACTTCACCTTTCTGAGCTTCCTCCTCTGTAAATGTAAGAATGAACCTCCCTTCCAAGGTTCAAGGATCATCCTTTAGGAGGAGGAAAATGGAGAGGACGATGGGAAAGGTGGGTGGGGGGAAGGGAGAAGAGGAAGGAAGAGGGACAAGGAAGAGGAAGAAGAAGAGATGATGGAGGAGGAGAAAGGCTGTCCTGAGCCTCTCCCCTTTGCTGCCTCCACGAGGGCCACCTTGCTTTCCCCACCCACCCAATTCATTCCTGCCTCAGGACCTTTGCACATGCTGTTCCTTCTACCTGGAATGCTCTCCCCCCAGCTGTCTCCTCCCAGTCCACATGTGAATCAAAGGAGGATGGGCATGGGCTGGAAGCTGCAGGAGAGAAAGGGGATAGAGGAGGGAATGGCAGGGGTGGGGCTATTCACCAGGAGACCACTCGGCCCACGAGGCCCTTGGGTGCCTTGGCTGGCACCATCTCCTTCTGGACCATGAAGTAGGGGTACAGCACGTCAACGGGCAGCTCCACAAACACCGGACCTGCAGGGGCAGGGAGGACGCTGAGTCCGCAACATATCCCCAGCCCCTCAGCCCCAGCACTGCTCAGCATCACCATCCTCCACCTACCTGGGGTGCCCGACTGGGCGGCAGCCATCGCGGCCCTCAGGGTGGGCACGATGTCCCGCACCCTCCGCACGGACACACAGAACTTACAGAGTGGCCGGAAAAGGGACAGCTGATCAACAGCCTGGAGCGCACCCCGGTTCTGGCAAAGACAGAGGTGTGGCAGGGTAACCACATGAGCCCTTCAAGCCCCCCTAGGCCCCCACCAGCCCCCAAGGACTGGGTACCTGCAGCAGAGTGCTGGCGGCCCCACCCAGAAGCAGGACTGGGGACTGAGCCATCTGAGCATTCTTCACCGCAGTCACCGTGTTGGTGAGGCCAGGGCCTGCTGTCACTGCCGCCACGCCCACCGTTCCTGGAACACAGAGCCCATCACAGCCATGTCCACTCTCTTGGCCATTCTCCCACCTCTGAAAAACCCCTACCCTCACAGACACTCTATCCCACACTCCAACCAGTCCCCAGCCCTCTCTGCAATGCCCTCACCGGACAGGCGGGCCATAGCATCAGCAGCAAAGACGGCCGTGACCTCATGGCGTGTGTCCACCACACGGATGCCCAGTTTCTCACAGGCCACCAGCAGCGGGGAAATGTGCCCACCGACCAGTGTGAAGATGAACCGCACGCCATGGGCCCTCAGCACAGCGGCCACGTTCTCTCCGCCATGCCGGACACTTGTCTTGTCCACCTGGGCCCAAGGACAGGTGGAGCAATAAAGTTAAAGGCCAGGGCAGAGGGCAGCTGGGAAAGGGGGCAATCCCCCTGCCCCAGGTAAGGGGGCAGGAGCAGGGTGAGAGGTCAAGAGAAGCTTGGTCTTGGTTAGGCATATATTATACTACATGCCAGGCTCAAAGCAAGGCATAACATCTTATCAGATCCCCCTGTCATTACATCCCTCTTACAGCTGAGGACATCGAGATTTGCCCAAGTAAGACTGAAAGTCCAATAGAACCCACGCTCTTAAGTGCCCCACTGTTACACTGCCTGTCTCCAGGATGGCAGGGCAATCAGGGAGAGAGGAGAGGGTTATATAACCTAGAGGGTTTGGCCAGGGACACAATGCACGCAGAGCAGATGGCAGGGAGCCATCTGCTGTGACTCCTGCCTGTCCTCCAGTATCCCTGCAGAGCCTGGCAGCTAGGCTCCTGATCCCAGCCTCCCTGATGCCCTCCTGATGGACGCTAAACAGGCCCAGGGCTTAGTTGACAGGCTGCCAGCCACCATGTGCCTGGCATGGGAGTGAGCTGCTGGCACAGACTGCCGAGGTCTCCCAACTCTAGCTGCCTCACAGCCCTGCACATCCAAGGCTTGCTTTAAATCTCGCAAGTCCTGAAGCTCAGTGGCATCACTCCTGGCTAGCAGAGGAAGGAGTAGAGAAGGGTTTGGAGAGGGAGAGGTCAAGCTTGGTCCCTGCTAGGAGAGAAAGGGTTGAGGAGGGGGTCTGGGGAAGGGGTAAATTTCAAACAGAGGTGCAAGGAGTTCAGGGGGAGGCCTGTGGGGTCAGCTCTCTCCAAACATGTCACCTATTCCAAACCACCACACAATCTCTCTGAGCCTCAGCTTCCTCTTGCAGAAAATGAAGACAGAAAGAACAGCACCTACTTTCAAGGGAAAGGTAAGGGGTAGGTAAGAAAGTCTACAGTGCTGAGCTCAGCAGAGGACAACTGTTACGAAACTGTCACTGCCACCCCCTCGCTGGTACCTGCCCTCTGCCCCATTTATCCCATCCAGGTTAGGGAGCACAATCAGAGTGCTGTCCATCTGTTCTGTGAAAAGAGTCACTAGGGAAGGAGGTAGGTGGGGTGCGAGTGCCCCAGCAGCGGCAGCTTCCGTGTTCTCTCTCACCAGTGGCAAAGTCCAGGCCCCCATACACAGCGTGGCAATGGAGACAGGGCCCTGGACAGAACCTCTTATCAGTCCCTCTGGACTAGTCGGGGCTCGCTTTCCCACCCTGCACAATGAGTGAGCTGGAAGCAGCATCACGAGGCCCCTTCCTCTTTGACTGTCCCCAGCCCACCTCCCATTCTGTGCCCCGCACCTTGTGCAGCAGCTGATAGAAGAGCCCCAGGCGGTGAGCGGCGCCCAGCAACGCGGCCACCAGCGTCCCGCAGGCCAGGAGCAGGAAGGAGGGGAATAAGCTCCCGGCGGGGGCGGCGGCCGCGGGGGTCTCCATGAGGTGGTACCTAAGAGAGAAAGGGCACTTCCCAGACTTGAGCGCGACAGGGAACCTATCCGGAAGAAATCGCGCCCCTGCTCGCAGCCGGATCCAGGGCCACGCCCCTTGCCGCCAGTTTCTGTGCGGCCACGCCCTCAACCCTGCCAGACCACGCCCTTTGTGCGCCTGGGCTCGCGGTGAAGCCATGCCTCTCTGTGACAAGGTCAAGCCCCAGTCCTTTACATCACCACCACTCCCACCCAAACTAGCCACCACAGGTCAAGGTGGCGACGACAGCAACACACAGTTATCCTCCACTTACCTACCTGTCAATGGATAGGCAGACGCCCCGCCTCTCTTTCCACAACCGGACCCCAAATCTCAGCGCCAGTAGTGAGCCCGCCCCACGTTACGTCACCAAGAGGCACGAGGTCACGCCCCCGGGTTAGCAGGCACGACCCTCCACGCAAGCCACGCCTCTCCCTTAAAGAGCGCACGGGCCCGAGCCTGACCCTCGACCCCGGGCCAGGCTGGTTCGAGGTCACATCGCATCAGGATGTGGTTCTCCCACACTAGCTCGACCCCCGAGGCTATTCACCCTCACCTCCAGGATATGGCGCTGCCTCCAGCAGAATTCGGCCCCCTCTGTGTCACGTGACCCGGGAGCTTGGCCGTGCCCGGGTCGCCCACTTGGCTCAGCGGCGCCCCGTAGTCCGGCCCGATGCGCATGCGCACAGTCGGAGCCACGCTCCGGGGTCACCCGAAAGTCTTGCCTCTACTGGCCGCCTCGCTCATAGACCCCGCCTCCCCTCGCCTTTCATTGGCTCGCACTGCAGGCCTCACACCCATTTTATTGTTTTAAAACCAGGAGGCCACGCCCCTCAGCGGCTTCAGGAGCCCAGACCTTTGGGGGCCCACCTTCCTCAGCCTTCCATTGGCCCCACAGTGCAAGCCCGTAGGTTCAGGCCCTCCGAAGACAGCTCGCTTTCCACACCAGCGGGGCCGTACCACTGCACTCTAGCCTGGGCGATAGAGCCAGACCATGTCTCACAAAATAATAATAATACTTAAAAAATGGTAAATTTTATGTTACGTATATTTTCCACACTATAAATATTTGTGCATGTATATATATATGTGTATATTTTTTGTATAATAGGTATAGTAGCAAGCAAAAGAAACTCAAATTGAGTCACATTCTACAAAATGCCTAACCAGACCTCTCGAAAACTGTCAAGGTCATGAAAAACAAAGAAAGACTGAGGCACTGCCACATAGAGGAGGGAAAGGAGCTGTGACAACTAAATTCAATATAGTACCCTGGACTGGATCCAGGAATCAAAAAAAGGACAAATTTGTGGATAAAGCTGGTGAAATCCAAATAAAGTCTGGAGTTAATAGTAATGAACCAGTGTTAATCTTTTTGTTTCAGTAAATGTATTATGGTAGATGTTAACATTCAGGGAAGCTGGATAAAGAGTAGACAAAAATTATCTTGCTATCTTTGCAGCTTTTCTGTAAAGCTAAAAAGGAAAAAAAACAAGTCTTAATAACAAGGATACAATTTTCCAGAGAGAGAGAGAAAGGTGTTGTAATAGATGTAAATTCTTTCTTGGGAGACAAAGCTTTAACATGCTCTAAGACTAATTATCTGACCAATCTCTCCCCAGATAAAGGAAGATTGTCACTAGGCAAATGTCCAAAAAGCTTCTCAGCCGAAAGCTGGATTATTCAACAGTCCCTGAAACAAATATACACAGAGGACAAGTGATTTTTTTAAAAAGGGAAACAAGCCTGGCATGGTGGCCCATGTGTGTAATCCCAGCACTTTGGGAGGCCAAGACAGGAGGATCGCTTGAGGCCAGGAATTTGAGACCAACCGGGGCCAAAAAGTGAGACCCAGTCTCTCAAAAAAACAAAGAAACAAACAAACTTAGCCAGGAGAATCACTTGAACCCGGGAGGCGGAGGTTGCGGTGAGCTGAGATCACGCCATTGCACTCCAGCCTGGGCAACAGAGCAAGACTCTGCCTAAAAAAATTAAAAAACAAAAACAAAAAAAATTAGCTGAGTATGGTGGCACGTGCTTGTTATCCCTGTTGCTTGGGAGGCTGAGAAGGGAGGATTGCTTGAACCCAAGAGGTTGTGGCTACAGTGAGCTGTGATTGTGCCACT
Organism: Nomascus leucogenys; assembly: GCF_006542625.1. Lineage (NCBI taxonomy): Eukaryota > Metazoa > Chordata > Mammalia > Primates > Hylobatidae > Nomascus > Nomascus leucogenys. The sequence continues at coordinate 55,948,558 of NC_044390.1, read as the reverse complement.
GCACTCCAGCTGGGGCAACAGAGCAAGACCCTGTCTCTAAAAAAAAAGAGGTGGGGGTGGGGGTGGGGCAGGGGAGGCAACAAATACCATGTATCTAAATTGATTGATAGTTAAAGAGAAGTGCAACAAATTATTGAGTTAGAGGGATACAGTAAGGGCCTCTCTTAGGACCAGCAGGAGGACTCTCTAAGGAGGTGACAGTTGAGCAGAGAGACCAGGAGGAAGTGAGGACATGGGCCCCACAAGGATCTGGAGAAAGAGTAATCCAGGTAGAGGAGATGGCACATGCAAAGGCCCTGAGGTGTTTTATTAATTTCCTTTGATGGCCATAACACATTACCACAAATTGGGTGGCTTGAAACAACAGGAGTTAATTCTCTTACACTTCTGGAGGCCAGAAATTCAGCGTGGAGGCATCAGCAGGGCCATACACTCTTTCAAGATCTTTGGGGAGGATGCTTACCTTCTCCAACTTCAAGAGGCTCCAGGCATTCTTTGGCTTATGGCTGCGTCACTCCAATTTCTGCGTATATCTTCAGACGGCCTTATTCCCTGTGCCTGCATCTCCTTCTATATCTTTTTTTTTTTTTTTCTTGAGACGGAGTCTCACTCCGTCACCCAGGCTGGAGTGCAGTGGCGCGATCTCGGCTCACTGCAACCTCCACCTCCTGGGTTCAGGCAATTCTCCTGCCTCAGCCTCCTGAGTAGCTGGGATTACAGGCACACGCCACAACACTCGGCTAAATTTTTTGTATTTTTAGTAGAGACGGGGTTTCGCCATATTCACCAGAGTGGTTCGAACTCCTGACCTCAGGCAATTCGCCTGCCTCGGCCTCCGGAAGTGCTGGGATTACAGGCGTGAGCCACCGCGCCCGGCCCTCCTCCTCTATGTCTTATAAGGACACTTGTCATTGCATTTAGGGACCACCCTCATCCAGGATAGGCTCATCTTGAGACCCCTCACTTAACTACTTCTGCAAAAACACATTTTCCAAGTTAGGTCACATTTGCAGGTTCTGAATGTACATTTTAGGGTCTGCCATTCAACTCATTACAAATGGGATGGGCTTTGCATGTGCAGAGAAAGTTCAGGAAAGCCAGGATAGCTGGAAGAAAGAGAGCAGAGGAGGCAGGGAGGAGACGCTATCAAAGGCTGGACAAAGTCCAGACAGGTGTGATTTGACAGACTGCATGAGGACTGCAAATTTTATTCTAAGTGAATTGGAAAGCCAGAGAGGATTTTGAACAATATGCAACCACACACAATCTGCACGTGATTATTCATAGGAGCTTTATCTGCAATAGCTGAAAACTGGAAAAAATAACAAAAAACAAAAAAGCAAAATACCCCTTAAGAGAGGAATGGTTAAACAAACTGCGATTCACCCATACCATGAAACACTGCTCAGCAATAAAGAGGGCAAACTACTAAAACACGACAGGCCAGTTGCAGTGGCTCACGCTTGTAATCCCAGCACTTTGGGAGGCTGAGCGGGTGGATCACCTGAGGTCAGGTGTTCGAGACCAGCCTGACCAACATGGTGAAACCCCGCTCTACTAAAAATATAAAAAATTAGCCGGGTGTGGTAGTGGGTGCCTGTAATCCCAGCTGCTCAGGAGGCTGAGGCAGGAGAATCGCTTGAACCCAGGATGCAGCGGTTGCAGTGAGCTGAGATCGTGGCATTGTACTCCAGCCTGGGTAACAAAGCGAGACTCCATCTCAAAAAAAAAAAAAAAAATATATATATATATATATACACATACATATATAAATAACTAGCCAGGCATGGTGGCATGCAGCTGTAGTCCCAGATACTGGAGGCTGAGGTAGGAAGATCTCTTGAGCCCAGGAGTTTGAGGCTGCAGTGAGCCATGATTGTGCAACTGCACTCCAGTCTGGGAGACAGAGCAAGACCCTCTGTCTTGCTAAAAACATAAAATACAGCAAAACAGAAAAGCAGAGAAACACACGACACTTTGGACGAATCTCAAAATAAGTAGCCTGATTGAAAGAAGCCAATCTTGGCCGGGGGTGGGGCTCATGCCTGTAATCCCAGCACTTTAGAAGGCCAAGGTGGGTGGATGACCTGAGGTCAGGAGTTCGAGACCACCCTGACCAACATGGTGAAACCCCATCTCTACAAAAAATATAAAAATTTAGCCAGGTGTAGTGGTGGGTGCCTGTAATCCCAGCTACTCAGGAGGCTGGGGCAGGAGGATCACTTGAACCCAGGAGACAGAGTGCAGTGAGCCAAGATCGTGCCATTGCACTCCAGCCTGAGCAACAAGAGCAAAACTCCATCTCAAAACAAAAAGAAAGAAGCCAATTTCAAATCTACCATCCATATGATCCATTTATATGATAGTCTCCAAAAGTGACAAAACCATACTATGGGAGGAAAGATCAGTGTTGCCAGGGGTTAGGGAAGGGTGTTAGAATAAAGGGGGTAGTATAGAAGGTTTTGGGGGTGATAGAACTGTTTTGTATTATGGTGGCTGCATGTGTTAAAATTCTAATTATGATAGTGGTTACCTATGTTAGAATTTTCATTGAACTGAACTCTAAAAATTTCAATTTTACTGCATGATCCTTTAAAAACTAAAATTACATACATATAATTTTATACATATATGTGTAAATAAATAGATACTTATATGCACACACATACTGTCCATAAATAAATAGAATTGTTTAAAGACACACTGGCACCAAACCAAAGTGATCCCTTGAAGTAACCAGAAGGTTTGAAAGACAACTGGAAAAGGGACTCAATTTCTTTTTTTTTTTTTTTTTTTTTTTTGCATATTTCTGATTATTAACCTAAGGAAAACATTTTATTAGGGTTTCCTTGTATTCAAGCAATTTATTTTTTTCATACCATGAGAAATGTCACTGCCATTAACTCTCCCTCTAACTTATTTTACATTTCTTAGGGTATATACAAATATATCTCTTCTCAGTAATTCTGTAGTAATATTGTGTAAGACAGGACAAGGAACGTTGTGTGTGTAAAGAGCATTCATGTTTCTGGCCAAATGACATTCTTCTATGCAGTTTTTTAGTGTACTTTACAAATTTTAAAGATTATTCTTTTCATTATTTATTTATTTATTTTTTATTATACTTTAGGTTTTAGGGTACATGTGCACAATGTGCAGGTTTGTTACATATGTATCCATGTGCCATGTTGATTTCCTGCACCCATTAACTCGTCATTTAGCATTAGGTATATCTCCTAATGCTGTCCCTCCCCCCTCCCCCCACCCCACAACAGTCCCCGGAGTGTGATGTTCCCCTTCCTGTGTCCATGAGTTCTCATTGTTCAATTCCCACCTATGAGTGAGAACATGCGGTGTTTGGTTTTTTGTCCTTGCGATAGTTTACTGAGAATGATGTTTTCCAGTTTCATCCATGTCCCTACAAAGGACATGAACTCATCATTTTTTATGGCTGCATAATATTCCATGGTGTATATGTGCCACATTTTCTTAATCCAGTCTATCGTTTTTGGACATTTGGGTTGGTTCCAACTCTTTGCTATTGTGAATAGTGCCGCAATAAACATACGTGTGCGTGTGTCTTTATAGCAGCATGATTTATAGTCCTTTGGGTATATACCCAGTAATGGGATGGCTGGGTCAAATGGTATTTCTAGTTCTAGATCCCTGAGGAATCGCCACACTGACTTCCACAATGGTTGAACTAGTTTACAGTCCCACCAACAGTGTAAAAGTGTTCCTATTTCTCCACATCCTCTCCAGCACCTGTTGTTTCCTGTTTTTTTAATGATGGCCATTCTAACTGGTGTGAGATGGTATCTCACTGTGGTTTTGATTTGCATTTCTCTGATGGCTAGTGATGATGAGCATTTCTTCATGTGTTTTTTGGCTGCATAAATGTCTTCTTTTGAGAAGTGTCTGTTCATGTCCTTTGCCCACCTTTTGATGGGGTTGTTTGTTTTTTTCTTGTAAATTTGTTTGAGTTCATTGTAGATTCCGGATATTAGCCAAAAGGGACTCAATTTCTGCCTGTGCAATTCAAAGGCGTCTTTGATGTTACTCGCAGGAAACGCTACTGTTAAGTGTTTCAAGTCTGGGGAAGTAATGCACTTACCACACCCTCATATCCTTGTCAATGCTTATTTTTATGAGTTTCGAAGTAAGTATAGAGTCTGGAAATGTCACAGAGGGAAGCGATCATCAATGTCAATTCCTCTCTTTGATGACTCGTGAGACACAGAGGAGGGTGATCTCTGCAAGTCTCAGCAAGTGGTTCAGAACTAAACTGGTTCCCAGATTTCCTGACTCTTCCCGGTGGGCATGAAATCTCTGTGTTTCTAAATGCTCCTACAGCCTTCAAGAAGGCTCCTAAGGCACTTAGAGCTCCTTCTAAACTGATGCAGGCCCCTAATCCTGGCTCATCTCCTTGAGCCAAGGACAGCATCACGTAGGCTTCCAACCATGGTCATGAGGTGTGAGTCATACCTGGCTCCACACCTGTGGGAGGTAATGCCTAACAGGGAGTGATAGAACCGGTATTTCCATCCACTCAAGCAAATAAATGAAAACCAACAAGCTCTCACCACTGGGGAAAATTAACAATCCACAGAAACCACAAAAACATTACTAAAGGAGTTGTTAGTAATTTATAAATGAACAGGTTCCCAAAATTTAAAAAGAAAAATGGAGTCATCCTACACAACTCTCAATGTGCTTAACATGCCCCTTAAGATTGAAAATGAGGCTGGGTGCTCATGCCTGTAATCCCAACACTTTGGGGGAGCCAAGGAAGGAGGATCACTTAAGAGTTTGAGACCAGCCTGAGCAACTTAGAAAGACTCCGTTTCTACAAAAAAATTTAAAATTAGCCAGGTGTGGTGGTGCACACCTGTAGTCCCAGCTACTTGGGAGGCTGAGATGTTGCTTGAGCCCAGGAGTTTGAGGCTGTAGTGAGCTGTGATCACACCACTGCACTCCAGCCTGGACAACAGAGCAAGACCTTTTCTCAAAAAAAGAAAAAGTGAGGCCAGGCACAGGAGCTCACGCCTGTAATCCCAGCACTTTGGAAAGCCGAGGCAGGCAGATCACTTGAAGTTAGGAGTTTGACACCAGCCTGACCAACGTGGTGAAACCCTGTCTCTACCAAAAATACAAAAATTATCCAGGCCTGATGGCACGCGCCTGTAATCCCAGCAACTCAAGAGGCTGAGGCAGGAGATTCGCTTAAACCTGGGAGGCAGAGGTTGCAATGGGCTGAGATCACGCCACTGCACTCCAGCCTGGGTGACAGAGCAAGACTCTGTCTCGAAAAAAAGAAAAATTGAAATTGAAATCCAACATCCTGGGATGAGCTGACCCCACAGAAGCTTTTTGGTAATAGCCAAAAACTGGAAAAAACAAAATATTCCTCGAGAAGTGAATGGTTAAATGTCCTATGGCACATCCATTCCATGGAATACTACTCAGCAATGTAATAAGCATTTATTTGATATTATACTTTATGTATTATAAAAAGAGAGGCAATTATTATTGGCAGAGAAGAGAGTCATCCTCCAAAATATGGACCTCTTTAGTCATGCCTAATGGAACACGGTATAAGAATTATTGTTCCCTTAGTAATAATTATTTCCTTCCTAGAGAGAAAGTTATATTAGCTAATCATGAATACACAGAATCTAGAAATTGTTCTAAAACTTTATTTTTCTCAGTCGGGCGCGGTGGCTCACACCTGTAATCCCAGCACTTTAGGAGGCTGAGGCGGGTGGATCGCCTGAGGTCAGGAGTTCGAGACCAGCCTGGCCAACATAGTGAAACCCCATCTCTACTAAAAAATACAAAAAATTAGCTGAGTGTGGTGGTGGGTGCCTATAATCCCAGCTACTCAGGAAGCTGAGGCAGCAGAATCGCTTGAACCTGGGAGGCGGAGATAGCAACGAGCTGGGATTGCGCCATTGCACTCCACGGCAACAAGGGTGAAACTCTGTCTCAAAAAAAACAAAACAAAACAAAACAAAAAAACCTTTATTTTTCTCTTGAGGCTCCCATCAGACTACCTGGGAAGGAGATCTTTGCTCCTGTCTCCCTTTCCTTTCCTTTCTCTTATCCCTCATTTCCTTTGGGTTTGGTTTTTTTTTTTTTTTTTTTTTTTAGTACTAACCACAGGATCTTGGCTCCCAGTGAATTGGCTAAGATTGTGAAGAGTATTGGGGCTGAATCCTAATTTTGCCTTTCAGTTGCTGTTTGATATTAGACACATTTCTTTTCTTTTCATTTTTTTTTTTACTTCCCATGCTGCACTGATGTAACTTTTTTTTTTTTTTTTTAGTTTCTAATTTTTGTGCGTACATAGTAGGTATATCTATTTATGGGGAACACAAGATTTTTTTTGTATCCATTAACCATCCCCACTTCTGCCCCACCCCCCACTACCCTTCCCAGCCTCTGGTAACCATCCTTCTACTCTCTATCTCCAAGAGTTCAATTGTTTTAATTTTAGCTCCCACAAATAAGTGAGAATATGCCAGTTCCATCTAAATTGCTGCAAATGACAGGATCTCATTTTGTATGGCTAAATAGTACTCCATTGGGTATAATAAGTACCCCAAAGTCCACTATGTCATACTTTTTTTTTTTTTTTTTGAGGTGGAGTTTCACTCTTGTCACCCAGGCTGGAGTGCAATGGCACGATCTTGGCTCACTACAACATCCGCCTTCTGGATTCAAGTAATTATCCTGCCTCAGCCTCCTGAGTAGCTGGGATTACAGGCACCCACAACCATGTCTGGCTAGTTTTTGTATTTTTAGTAGAGACAGGGTTTCGCCATGTTGGCCAGGCTCGTCTCGAACTCCTGACCTCAGGCGATCCCACCCACCTCGGCCTCCCAAAGGGCTGGGATTACAGGCATGAGCCACCACACTCGGCCCATCGTGCCCTTTAAAGGAAATGTATATGTTCCTTTGAGCCTTTAAGTTTCTCCTATAGCCTGGGATAAAAATGTGTGGTTAGGCTGGGCACAGCGGCTCACACCTGTAATCCCAGCACTTTGGGAGGCCGAGGTGAGTGGATCACTTGAGGCCAGGAGTTCAAGATCAGCCTGGCCAACATGGAGAAACCCTATCTCTACTAAAAATACAAAAATTAGCCAGTCATGGTGGCATGCGCCTGTAGTCCCAGCTACTCGGGAGACTGAGGCACGAGAATCACTTGAACCTGGGAGGCGGAGGTTAAAGTGAGCTGAGATCATGCCACTGCACTCCAGCCTCAGTGACACAGCAAGACCCTTGTCTCAAAAAAACAGTATGGTTGGAGCTAAAGAAGCAACTTTGGACTCAGACATGGAAGCTATGATTTAAGGAAAGCACTTTACCAGCCCTAAACTACCCACCTCCAGACCTGTACGTGAGCAAGATATAACTTCTATCCAGGTTAAACTACTCTATTTTAGGGTCTCATTGTTACAGCAGCTCATACTGTACAATAATTTAAAATAAAAGTTAGCACCAAGAGTGGGGTTTTGCCCTAATAAGTACCAGATGTGGGGTTTTGCCCTACTAAGAACCAGAACTGGGGTTCTGCTGTAATAAAAACCTGAACTATAAGGCATTAACTTGACCATCAGACAGCAGGTCATGAAGACACAGATACAAGGTGAGGATCTGGTGATCTATGTTACATTATGGCAGACCACTAGGTAAAATTGTGATGTCTTGAATGACAGAGCAGGCACCGATGGAGTCTCCAAGCTTTGGAGATGTCATTGGAAGAGCCCAGACTATTTGTGTGTGTGTGTTGACTACTTCTGACTACTATTAATAAAGAGAGAGATGTACTGTAGAAGTGGAGATGGAAAGGAATAGAATTATATCAATGAGGCTGGGTGTGGTGCCTCACGCCTATAATCCCAGCACTTTGGGAGGCCAAGGTGGGCGGATTGCCTGAGCTCAGGAGTTCGAGACCAGCCTGGGCAACACTGTGAAACACTGTCTCTACTAAAATACAAAAAATTAGCCAGGCATGGCAGTGGGCGCCTGTAGTCCCAGATACTCAGGAGGCTGAGGCAGGAGAATCACTTGAACCTGGGAGGCGGAAGTTGCAGTGAGCTGAGATTGCGCCACTGCCCTCCATCCTGGGCCAGAGAGCGAGACTGTTTCCAAAAAAAAAAAAAGAATTATATCAAGGGAGGCTCTTTCTCCATTCAGGCTACAATTGAAATGAACTGACTGTGGTGATTCAGGGCCTCACAGGGCTTCAAAGCAAAACACCTCCTGTACCCACAAAATGAAGCATCCATGCAAGATGGCTCTGATGAGGCAGCGGGTTCTCAGCCGCTTCCCACTTGGCAGTCTCTTCTAGACTGTAAGAGTCAGCCCAGAAGCAAGAGTACTGCCTCCCCTCCAAACTCTGCCTTTCAAAAAGCTAAGAGTAGCTGTCACTAACATGAGAGAATATCGCCAGGCGTGGTGGCCAACATGGTGAAACCCCATCTCTACTAAGAATACAAAAATTAGCTGGGTGTGGTGGTGCGTGCCTGTAATCCCAGCTACTCAGGAGGCTGAGGCAAGAGAATGGCTTGAACCTGGGTGGTGAAGGTTGCAGTGAGCCGAGATCATGCCGTTGCACTCCAGCCTGGGCAACAAGAGGGAAACTCCATCTCAAAAAAAAAAAGAAAGAAAGAAAGAAAAAAAAAAAGATAAGAGAGTACCAAGGTTCAGGCATAGAGGCTAGGAAATAAAGGAGGACAGAGTTAAGGTTTAAGAACTATGCCAGAGAAGATATTGATAATTGGCTCTTGCTCCTTGCATGTGGGCCTGCCTGGAGACAAGAAGATGGAAAGTCTACTAAATTTTTGAGATCTGCATTGTCAAAGAAACTATAAGTCTGGACTGCTTTGGCACAGTCTTTTGACTGTGATTATTTGACATTAAAAAAAAAAAATCTTGGTGGGGAGCAATGGCTCATGCCTGTAATCCTAGCACTTTGGGAGGCTGAGGCGGGTGGATTACTTGAGATCAGGAGTTCAAGACCAGCCTGGCCGAGTAGTGAAAACCCATCTCTACTAAAAATACAAAAATTAGCCTGGCGTGATGGCACATGCCTATAATCCCAGCTACTTGGGAGGCTGAGGCAGGAGAATCGCTTGAACCCGGGAGGCAGAGATTGCAGTGAGCCGAGATTGTGCCCCTGCACTCCAGTCTGGGTAACAGATGGAGACTCCATCTCGGAAAAATAAAATAACAATCTTGGCCATGAGCAATGGCTCATGCCTATAATCCCAGCACTTTGGGAAGCAAAGGCAGGGGAATCAATTGAGCCCAGGAGTTTGAGAACTGGCCTAGGCAACAAAGTGAGACCCAATCTCTGCAAAAAATAAAACAAATTAGCCGAGCATGGGGGTGCATGTCTGTGGTCCCAGATACATGGGAGCCTGAGGTAGGAGGATCCCTTGAGCCCACAAGGTTGAGGCTGTAGTGAGCCATATTCACATCACTGCAGTCCAGCCTAAGTGACAGAGAAAGACCCTGTCTCAAAAAAAAAAAAATCCCCCAAATTTGAATCATGAACCCCCTCAAAACTGTACCAGCAAGAAATGAGAAAGCTTCAGAAATGGCTCTGGGGCATAGAAGACAATTAAGGGCCCCACTGGGGGCAAAACCAAGGACCATGGAGGACAACGGACTAAGCACTTACTCTCTGGCAAGGCCGCCCTTCAAGGAGTCTTCACAATTTCTGCCTAATAAAATTTGTATTTGTTTTGTTTTGTTTTTTACAGACTGGGTCTTTCTCTGTCGCCCAGGCCGGAGTACAGTGGCACGATCATAGCTCACTGCAGTCTCAATCTCCTGGGCCCAAGCAATCCTCCCATCTCAGCCTTCTGAGTAGCCGGGACCACAGGCACACGCCACCACACCCAGATAATGTTTTGTTTTTTTGTGGAGATGGGGTCTCACTATGTTGCCCAGGCTGGTCTCAAACTCATGGCCTCAAGTAATCCTCCAACCTCAGTTTCCCAAAGTGCTGGGATTACAAGCAGGAACCACTGCACACCTAGTTAATTTCTGCATAATGAAAATTTCATGTTGCAGTTCATTGACTTTTGTGTGCTTCCCACGTTTCCATTGAAGTGGAGGTTTTTTATTGTTTGGGAAATTGGGGGCAGAAGTGTTGTTTGTTTGTTTGTTTGTTTGTTTGTTTGTTTTACTATGGTTTTACCACTTATACTGCATGTAGACCAGGGGGAGCTTTTTAAGTTTGTAGGCCACCAGACCGTGAGAAACCATACCAGAGCTCAGTGGAGGAATGTTATATTTCAAACCAGACCAGCGATTGGATGAATCATTAGGCTATGTCTCTTGGATAGGGATGGTCCGTGTATGAGAAGAAGGAGGTGCATGTACATTGTATGCAGTGGCACCAGTTCATCTAGCTCTGCCTGTTTAGGGAGGTGATTTAGATATTTCAGAACCAAGATATCTACGAGACAAATAAACTCTTCTCTCGCCAACTCAATGTTGCTAACTGGCTGCCTTTCATTGCATATCTCTTTTAACTTAATTTTTATTTTTAATTGTGGCAAAATACACATAACATAAACCACTACCAGTAGAGTCATTTTTAAGTCTACAGCTCACTGGCATTACATACATTCACACTGTTGTGTAACCATGACCACCACACATTATCAGGACTTTTCCATCTTGCAGAAGTGAAACTCCATACCCATTAAACACTCACTCTCCATTCTCATCTCCCTTAGGCCATGACAGCTAGTGTTCTACTTTCTGTCTCTATGAATTTGAATGCTCTAGGTACCTCACAGAAGTTGAATTATCTGAGTACCTCATAGAAGTAGAATTATACAGTACTTCTTATTTTGTTATTGGCTTATCTCACTTAGCATACTATCCTCCAGGCTCATCCATGTTGTGTCAGAATTTCCTTCTTCTTAAGAATGAATAATATTCTGTTGTATGGTGGTATGTGCTATACCATGTTTTGATTATTCATCCATCCACTGAAGGGCACTTGGGTTGCTTCCAACTTTTTTGGCTATTGTGAACAATATTGCTCTGAATATGGGTGTACAAATATCTCTTCAAGATCTTGCTTTCAGGTTTTTTGGATGTACACCCAGAAGTAGAATTGCTAGATCATATGCTAAATCTATTTTTAACTTTTTGAGGAACCACCTGTATTAGTCTGTTCTCACACTATTATTAAAGACATATCTGAGATTGGGAAGAAAAAGAGGTTTAATTGGACTTACAGTTCCAATGGCTGGGGAGGTCTCAGAATCACAACAGGAGGCAAAAGGCACTTCTTACATGGCAGCAGCAAGAGAAAATGAGGAAGACGCAAAAGTGGAAACCCCTGATAAAACCCCGTCTTTACTAAAAAAACAAAAATTATCTGGGTATGTTGGCACACACCTGTAATCCCAGCTACTCAGGGGGCTGAGGCAGGAGAATCACTTGAACCAGGAGGTGGTGGTTGCAGTGAGCCGAGATCGCACCACTGCACTCTAGCATGAGTGACAGAGTGAGACTCCATTTAAAAAAAAAAAACCCACACAGGTTTATTATCTCAAAGTGTCTATAGATCAGGAATCTTAGTTGGGGCACAGCTACTCACAGGCTGCAATCAAAAGGTTGGCCAGAGCTGTGGTCTTATCTGAAGGCGCAAGTGGGTAAGGACCCTTTTTCTAGTTTATTTATGTGGTTTTAGCATGAATTAAGTTACTTGAAAACTGTTGGACTAAGGGCCACTGTTCCTCACTGGATGTTGGCTGTAGGCTACGCTCAGTTTCTTGCCTCTCCAAATAGGCTGTTGGCTTCATCAAAGCCAGCAAGAGAGAGATTTTGCTGCCAAGAAGGATGCCAGGATCTGTGTAACACAGTCATGGAAATGGCATCCACTCAACATTTTGATATTCTATTGGTCAGAAGCAAGTTACTCAAGAGAAGGAAATTATATGAGGTCATGAGTACCAGGAGGTGGGATCACTGGGAGCCATCTTAGAGGTTTCCTGCCATACTGTCTCCTCTTCTGTATTTTAGGGCTCCAGCGCCTGACCACTTGCTTCCCCAACTTCTAGCATCACCTTCTCTCCTTCTAGTACTAGAAAGGCATTCTCCTCCCATCTTATCCTTATAGTAAGCTTTACCCTCCCTTTCCATGTAACCATGATGACAGAATCATTTCAACAGAACGTGATTTATGGGAAAGTGGCAAGGATTTCAACAAACGCGTCTGTTTAGGCTGGGTGCAGTGGCACATCCCTGTAATCCCAGTGCTTTGGGAGGCCAAGGCAGGAGAATTACTTGAGCCCAAGAGCTCCAGATCAGCCTGGGCAACATAGTGAGATGCCATCTCTTTTTTAAAAAAATTATCCAGGTGTCGTGTTGTGTGCCTGTAGTCCCAACTAACTACCCGGGAAGCTGAAGCAGGAGGAGCCCTTCAACCCAGAAGTTTGAAGCTGCAGCGAGCTATGAATGCACCACTGCACTCCAGCCTGGGTGACAGAGTGAGACCCTGTCTCTTAAAAAAAAAAACTGTTTAGAATTTTCAAAATAGTATCCTTGTGAGTCATGTAATCATGTATATGTTTAAATACACAGAATGAGCAGCAGAAATGGAAAACAGAGATGCAAGGAGAAGCATTGAAAAGGCAAGGCACAGATGTCTACATGAAAAGTTAGAGTTATATAAGATGATGACTCAGTTTCCCCAGCATGATCAGAAGAGTATTGATGGGGAGAGTTTCCCTTAGGCTTGGCCTATTTTCTTCTTAGGCAATTCTACTTGTAAGTGTATCAACTGGATTCAACAGGAAATGGAAGACACCTTGCTTCTGGGTAATTTAGGGGAAGTTTTTCAAAGGGGCTGTTTGTAATGATGTGGACAAAGTTAAGGGCTGGTGTGGCACCCCAGAACTAGCAACACTGGGGAGCTGTTAACACTTACTAATGCCTGATGGTGCAAGGAAGAGAATGCTTACAGATGCCCAGAGAAAGCGGCTGTGTGGAAGGGCCTATGGCCCCTAATAAAGAGAGCAGCCAACTACAGCAACCAGGCATCTGCTATCTCTATAGTCTCCCTGACCTTTCTTTCCTTCTGACCTCCATCTCCTGACAATGCCTCCAATTGGCCAAACCCAACCAGAAACCAGAGGGTGCCAAGCCCATCAGCGTGGTCCATATAGGTTGTTCTCCTGAGACAACAAGCAAAGTAGACCTTTTGGGACAAATAGAAAACACAGCACATAAAGCACAGCCCATATCATATTTTCTTGGAGAATTTTATGGTGTCGGCTTCATCACCAGTGTTCAGCAAACTTTCCTTTTCCTAATTCCACAAAGTATAAAGGTAGGTTATTGATTTAGGTTCTTTCTTCTTTTTCAATGTAAGCATTCACAGCAATGAATTGCCCTCTGAGCCCTGCTTTTGCTGCATCCCATAAGTTTTAGTATGTTTTGTTTTCATTTTCATTCATCTCAATGTACTTTCCAATCTAACATAATTTCTTCTTTGACCTCCTGGTTAAGAGCATGTTGTTTAATGTCTGCATATTTGTAAAGTTTTCTTCTGTTACTGATTTCTTACTTTATTCCATTGTAGTCAAAGATACTTTGGATTATTTCAACCCAACACCAGCGTCTAATTAAACAAAAGTTAACTACTAAAGCACATTGAGACACCACTTTACATCTATTAGGATTGATATGATTTTTAAAAACATAAAATAGGCCAAGCATGGTGGTTCATGCCTGTAATCCCAGCACTTTGGGAGGCCAAGATGGCAGGATCATGAAGTCAGGAGTTCGAGATGATCCTGGCCAACATGGTGAAACCCCATCTCTACTAAAAATACAAAAATTAGCCGGGCATGGTGGCACGTGCCTGTAGTCTCGCTACTCAGGAGGCTGAGGCAGGAGAATCATTTGAACCCGGGAGGTGGACCCTGCAGTGAGCCAAGATTGCGCCACTGCACTCCAGCCTGGGCAACAAAGCGAGACTCTGTCTCAAAGAAAAAAAAAATTTAAAAAAAAAACTACTTCTTAGTGTGACAAAATAAAAGAATGCCGAGGACAGTGTCAGTCCAGATCAATGCTACTAGACACAACCTTCCACAGCCCACCCTCAAGGGGCTGCCTTAATGGCACCCTCCACTGGTGCACATCAGACACTGCAGACCACCATGCATAGCAGCCAAGTCCAGGAAATGAAGACAAAAGAAAAAGCATCCATTCCTGAGCTTATGCCAAGTCTCAGGCACTATTAGTTGACAAAGTCTATCTCATTTAAGGCATGGGAGTGAACCCTGTTTACCAGATGGGACAACTGAGTCTGTGGAGGTACACATGCTAATAAAAACCCTAGAGTGCCTGGGCTCAGTGGCTCACATCTGTAATCCCAGCATTTAGGGAAGCCAAGACAGGAGGCTCACTTGGGGCCAAGAGTCTGAGATCAGCCTGGGCAACAGAGTGAGACCCTATCTGTACAAAATTAGAATTTTAAAAATTAATTGGGCATGGTGGTGAACGCCTGTAGTCCCAGCCATGTGGGAGGCTGAGGAGGGAGGATCACTTAAGCCCAGGAGTTGGAGGCTGCAGTCAGCCATCATTGCACCACTGCACTCCAGCCTTGGCGACAGAGCAAGACCCTGTCTCCAAAAGGAAAAAAAAACCAAAAACTAGAATAGCATGAAATGTAGAGTGGGTTTTTGTTTGTTTGTTTGTTTCTGTTTTGTTTTGAGATGAAGTTTCGCTCTTGTCTCCCAGGCTGGAGTGCAATGGGGTGATCTCGGCTCACTGCAACCTCCACCTCCTGAGTTCAAGCAATTCTCCTGCCTCAGCTTCCCCAGTAGCTGGAATTGCAGGCGTGCATCATCACGCTCGGCTAATTTTTGTATTTTTATTAGAGACGGGGTTTCACCACGTTTGCCAGGTTGGTCTCCAACTCCTGACCTCAGGTAATCTGCCCGCCTTGGCCTCTCAAAGTGTGGGGATTACAGGCGTGAGCCACCGTGCCCAGTCAAGCAGGTTCTTATTTAAAAACCCCACGGCTCCACGCCAGGGTCCTCCTCAGAGCCACCCTCACCTCCTTGTTCCGCAGAGCGTACACCACACGGTTCAGCAGCGGCGTCACCACCGTGTAGAACACAGCCACCAGGCGGTCCTGGTCGGGGTTGGCCCTGGACTCCGGACGCAGGTAGACGATGGAAGCGCAGCCAAAATGCACCACGACCATGGTGACGTGGGCCGCGCAGGTGGAGAAGGACTTGTGCCGGCCGGCTGCTGAGGGAATCCTCACGATGGCAGCCACGATGAAGGCATAGGAGAGGAGGATCGGGACGAAGGACATCAGCACCACCAGGACGCTCAGGAAAAAGATGCCCAGCGCCTTGCGGGCGCTCTCGGCGCAGCTGAGCTTCAGCACCAGGGCGATGTCACAGAAGAAGTGCTCCACGCGGTCTCCGTGGCAAAAAGGCGATGAGAAGATCATGCTGGTCTCGATCAAGGCCACCAAGAACCCAGAACAGAAAACCAGGGCTCCCAGGTAGAGGCAAACGGTGGGTCTCATGATCATAGAGTAGCGCAGGGGGTGGCAGATGGCCACATAGCGGCCATAACCCATCAGGGTAAGGAGGAAGCAGTGGCTGCATCCCAGACCCAGGAAGAAAAACATCTGAGCCCGACAGCCAGGGATGGAGATGGCCTGGCTCTCCATCAGCAGATGAGCCAGCATGTTGGGGACGGTGACCAGCGTGTGGCAGGTCTCTGAGAGGGACAGCACTGCCAGGAAGTGGTACATGGGAGTGTGGAGGGACCTATCCGCATGGATGATGGTGATGATGGTGACGTTGCCACCGAGGGTGACCAGGTAGGTGAGGAAGAACAGTGTGAAGAGTGTGTGATCCTCAGGTGTGGGAAGTTGGAGAATCCAATCATCAGGAACTTTGTCACCAGCCAAGTCCCATTTTCCTGCTGCTTGTAAAGAGACAGAGAGGCGACAACAGAATAGGTAAAATAGAGTGATTCGTAAGGGTCTGCGACGCATCAGGTAGCAGTGCAGAAAGAAAATCATTCCTGGCCAGGCATGGTGGCTCACTCCTGTAATCCCAGCACTTTGGGAGGCCAAGGCGGGTGGATCACCCAAGGTCAGGAGTTCGAGACCAGCCTGGCCAACATGGCAGAACCCCGTCTCTACTAAAAATACAAAAAACGTAGCTGGGCGTATTGGTATGCACCTGTAATCCCAGCTACTTGGGAGGTTGAGGCAGGAGAATTGCTTGAACCCAGGAAGCGGAGGTTGTAGTGAGCTGAGATCACGCCACTGCACTCCAGCCTAGGCGACTGAGTGAAACTCCATCTCAGAAAAATAATAATAATAATAACTCCTGTTTTGCAAAAACTGAAAGGGGTACTCAGAAACAGTAAGTCCTTTGTTTTCCTAAGAGTCACACAACTAGCAAGTGACTCTTCCACAGATAAGAACATCAGAGGAATGTATGAGAAAATGATATCTGGTGTGTGGAAGGAAGATGGTAAGTTTGAATTTCCCTAGAAATAGATGCTTGATAAGGATTCAAGAGAAATATTTTACATAAAAGATGATTTCAAATGACA
This sequence comes from Nomascus leucogenys, assembly GCF_006542625.1. NCBI lineage: Eukaryota > Metazoa > Chordata > Mammalia > Primates > Hylobatidae > Nomascus > Nomascus leucogenys. The sequence continues at coordinate 55,931,932 of NC_044390.1, read as the reverse complement.
TACGTAGGGAAGTGGGACATGAAACAAGGAAGGTAGACAACCGATACAACATACATCACCAAGGAAGATGCTGCCGTGGGCTACTGGAATTTAATCTTATGTGCAGAACCCTGGGATGTGTCCAGGAATATACACTTCTGTGTTTTTCTACCTAAGGTATGAGGGAGCTTGGGGATATATCCACTCAGTCCCATTAGCCACTGGTTGAAGGTTTCTCTCAGGAGGCATTAAAGTGCCAGCACATGCCGCTTGCCAGGTGTACAGAAAATTCAAAGTCCGGCTGCTGAGCAAGAAAAATAGGAGCAACAGGGATGTAGGTGAGAATTTTACAGGGTCTGCTATAGTCCATGTGAAAAAGAATACCTGGCCAGACACAGTGGCTCACGCTTGTAATCCCAACACTTTGGGAAGCCAAGGCAGGTGGATCACTTGAGGCCAGGAGTTCGAGACCAGCCCGACCAACATGGTAAAACCCTGTCTCTACTAAAAATACAAAAATTAGCCAGGCGTGGTTGTGTGCACCTGTAATCCCAGCTACTCAGGAGGCTGAGGCAAGAGTATTGCTTGAACCCAAGAGGTGGAGGTTGCAATGAGCCAGGATCGTGCCACTACACTCCAGCTTGGACGACAAAGCAAGACTCTGTTTCAAAAAAAAAACAAAAACCTTAGGAAGCCAAAGGCAAAGACTGCAAAATTGATACCTGAAATAAACCAAATAACACTTTCAGGAGAACGAGGTCAGCAAGATTATGGAATAGAAGTTTTCTGCCTTTACTTCCGTCAGCTACTGGAAATTGCTGGCAACTGTTCAAAGTCAAGAATTCTATCATTAATATCAAGACCTTAGGAGTGAGGCTGAGATGCCCCCTTGGATTGAAGAATTAAAAAAAAAAAAAAAAATTCATGGTGAAACAGTAAGAGGAATGGTTTTCTCTGACTACACTGTCCCTCCCTGAGGCCAGCAGGACACCATATGCTGAGAGTTCTCCTGGACGCATGGTTTTTGCAGTAGAAGGGATGAATTGGAAGTGAACATTCAGCTTCTCCGTCATTCTGGGATGCTTCGCGGGTAGCTTGCTCCTATCTCGTCCCACTTGAAATGTTGAGAATGCCGGCATGTCTGGACACCAGGGATCAGCTGGGTCAAAGAACAGCGGCCAAGGGGCTCACAGGAACCAGTTCATGGGTTTTGGTGCTTGCTCTGCATCCCCACCAGCAGAAGTGCCGATATGGTTAGGATATTTGTTCCCACCCAAATCTCATGTTGAATTATAATCCCTAATGTTGGAGGTGGGGCTTAGTGGGAGGTGTTTGGGTCATGGAGGCAGATCCCTCATGGCTTGGTGCTGTCCTCACAATAGTGAGTGAGTTCTTGCAAGATCTGGTCATTTAAAAGTGTGGAACTATTCCACCCCACTCTCTCTCTCTTGCTCCTGCTTTTGTTATGTGAATTGCCTGCTCCCATTTTGCCTTTCATCATGAGTAATGCTTCCTGAGGCCTCCCCAGAAGCAAAGCAGATGACACCATGAAGCATGCTGGCACCATGCTTCCTGCACAGCCTGCAGCACTCTTAGCCAATTAAACCTCTTTTCCTCATGAATTACTCAGTCTCAGGTATTTCTTTATAGCAATGCCAAGAATGGCTTACTACACTTGCCACACCATAGAAACTAGCAAACAGCATCATGTGCAAGAAACATGGTTCATGTTATTGTTCCTGACAACATTACCACCCAGCCAGGGAAAACAACATCCAACCATGCCTGATCAGAGACAATTGCAGAGCCCAGCCAGCAGCCCCACATAATGGCAGAGTCCAGCCAGGTGCCCTTACCAGACTGTGGAGCACATTCAGAAATACCACTCAACCTCAGAGAACAGGAAGCAACTCAGCCCAGTTAGAGAACCCCACAGCAAAGTCTGCCTGTCTGGAGTTTCAACGAGCCAGCCCATCCAGAATTCCAAACTAAACTAAGTAATAAAGGTCTATCACAACCAAATTACACCTGCAAAGACTGGAAAAGATGGCTATCTCCTCAAATGTAAAAGCAACTACATAGGACGCAGGTTGATGTTTTAAAAAACAAACAAATAAAAAGAAAAAAACAAGGAAACATAACACTATTAGAAAAAAATAATAAAGCTCCATTAACAGACCCAGAAGAAAAGGTAATCTATAAAATGACTGAAAATGAATTCACAATGATTCTCTAAAAGTTCAAGAGCCTAAAAGAAAATACAGATAGAAAATTAAATGAAATTTGAAAAAACTTTATCAACAAAATTAGAAGTTTGGCAAAGAAGTAGAAACAATTAAAAGCACGAATAGAAATCCTAGAAAGAAAAAAAACATAATAACCTAAATGAAAAGTTTGATACAAAGTAGGAGTAAGAGTGTAGAGATATTTTATTTCTGTGATCAAAGTTAAGTGGTTATCATCTTAAAATAATCTTTTAACACTATAGGATGTATTTTGCAAGCCTCCTGGCAAGCACAAAGCAAAGGCCTATAATAGATACACAACAAATGAAAAGGAAGGAGTCAGTGTTCGCTTTGGCAGCACATATACTAGAACTGGAATGATACAGGGATGATCGTGGCCCCTGCACAAAGATGACATGCACATTCTTGAAGCATCCCAACATAAAACTTATTTTAAAAGGAAGAAATCAAAACATACCCCTAGAATAAAGCATTTAAGTGCTAAGAAAAGAAAGTAAATGAGGAAGAAACAAAAAGAATACATAAAATAACTAGAAAATAATCAGCAAAATAGCAATAGTAAGTCCTCACCTGTCAACAATTACCTTGAATGGACATGAATTACATTCTCCATCAAAAAACATGGGGTGAAGGAATAGATAGAAAGAGGCACCCAATCATGTGCTGCCTACAAGAGACTTAATTCACCTGTAAGAAACACAGAATGAAAGAGATGGGATGGAAAAAGATATTCTAGGGCTGGGCATGGTGGCTCACATCTGTAATCCAATGCTTTGGGAGGCCAAGGTGAGCAGATCACTTGAGGTAGGCATTCAAGACCAGCCTGGCCAACATAGTGGAACCCCATCTCTACTAAAAGTACAAAAATTAGCCGGACATGGTGGCGTGTGCCTGTAATCCCAGCTGCTAAGGAGGCTGAGGCAGGAGAATCACTTGAACCCAGAGGCAGAGGTTGCAGTGAGTCGAGATCGCGCCACCGCACTCCAGCCTGGGCAACAAAGCAAGACTCCATCTCAAAAAAAAAAGAAAAAGAAAAGAAAGAAAAATATAATCCACTCAAAGGGAAGCCAAAAAAGAGCAGGAATTACAATCCTTATGTCAGGAAAAGAAAATAAACTTTAAATAAAAAACTATAAAGAAACAAAGAAAAACATTATATAATGATAAAGGGATCAATTCAGTAACAGGATACAGCAATTGTAAATATATATGCACCCAACAATGGAAAACACAAATGTATAAAACACATATTCCCTGAGGGATTCATGCCATGAAAAAGTAGGAAGCCTTACTTCAAATCTTCAGAAACTGAAGTAAAATGAAACCCCACGCCAAGAAACTCAGACTCCACTTAAGAAATCCAGATCCAGGCCCGAAGCGATGGCTCATGCCTGTAACCCCAGCACTTTGGGAGGCCAAGGCAGGCAGATCACAAGGTCAGGAGTTTGAGGCCAACCTGGCCAATGTGGTGAAACCCCGTCTCTACTAAAAATAGCCGGGTGTGGTGGCACACGCCTGTATTTCCAGCTACTCAGGAAGCTGAGACAGAAGAATTACTTGAACCCAGGAGGCAAAGGTTGCAGTGAGCTGAGATCAAGCCATTGCACTTCAGCCTGGGCAACAGAGCAAGACTCCATCTCAAAAAAAAAAAAAAGAAAAGAAAAAAAAATCCAGATCTAATAAAAAGCATACTGGCAGACATGCCCTAAATATGTCTGAAACAGGCCTTTTTATGGTGAAGTAAACAACATCAAAGAGAAGAACAGAACCCTTTATAGAGACCGTGATAGAAACTCAATAACAGGGAAGACTTCACAGTGAAAAAATAATGAGATATGACTATTTAAGAAGTATAATTACTTAACATGACAAAACATTGTTAAATTGAAACAAAGTTATAGGCAAATCACAAACTAGAACAAAGCTGTGATAAATGTTTACCTCTTACAAATTAAGAAAAATGTGAACCAGGCACAGTAACTCATGCCTGCAATCCCAACACTTTTGAGAGGCCAATACAGGCAGATCTCTTGAGCCCAAGAGTTTGAGACCAGCCTGAGCAACATGGTGAAAGTTCATCTCTACAAAAATATATATATATATATTAGCCAGCCACAATAGCACGTGCTTGTAGTCCCAGCTACTCTGGAGGCTGAGAAGGGAGGATCACTTGAGACCAGGAGATCAAAACTACAGTAAGCCACGATTGCACCACTGCACTCCAGCCTAGGTGACAGAGAAAGACCCTGAGAAAGAAAGAAGAAAGAAAGAAGAAAGAAAAAGAGAGAAAGAGAGAAAGGAAGGAAGGAAGGAAGGAAGGAAGGAAGGAAGGAAGGAAGGAAGGAAAGAAGGAAGGAAGGAAGGAAAGAAGGAAGGAAGAGAGGGAGGGAGGGAGGGAAAGAAGGAAGAAAGAAAGGAAGAAAGACAAAGGAAGGAAGGGAAGGGAAGGGAAAATGTATAGGACCACTCCCCAACATTCATGGAGCTCAAATAAAGACCCATATACCATGTGACTGATTATTTAAAGTTAAAAGTAAAGCTAATAAACAGTTAAGTAAAATATGCTCTAACTCATCACACTGACAGACAGCCTTCATAATGACATGAAAAAACAGAATTCAATTTAGGATTTCTGGACTCTTTAGAGTTCCACTCCAGAATGTGATGCTGTGGAGAGTACCTCTGTGCTAGTTTCTAGCCCATGTCCTATCCCCTTCTCTTCCCACCCCAGGTGCCACTTAGCACTGCAAGGGGCAGATATCCCAACCGTGCACGTTCAAGATGCAGCTACACCCTCCTTAACTACACCACTGCTTAACGACACCTAAGGAAATACACGCCAGCAGTGTGGTTCATATCAGAAGAAAGAAGTCCTACCTTTTGGCCCTGCTAATGGCTTGGAGCCACCTGGGCAGGGAATTCTAGGGTCTTGTAGAGCATCATCTACAATGAGGTGCAAGCTCAAGGTAAACACATACTCTTGACTTTGTAAACTCTTCACCCCTTGGGATGGGGTAGGACAGAACAGGGTCAGAGTAGAGTCTTCAGATGCATCAGTGCCAGGGCAGAGTCCCTCTTGCCCAAGGCTAACAGTGGTCCTCTAATACCCCAGTATAAAATCAGCAGATGATCCTGATTTCATTATGATATAATGTATACATGGATTGAAACATCAAACTGTACTCCATAAATACATAGAATTATTATGTGTCTGTCTAGATAATTTCACCTCTAGATTTTTCTCATTGAAAAATAACTGCACTTAGATATATAGGAATCTTCATAATTGCATTATTTAAATGTTTAAAGAGAACATGACCTAAGTATTTTATAGTCAAAATGCCCTTACAAACAAGGGTAAAACAAAATACTGACACTCTAATTGAAAAAGATATAAAGCACAAAAATAATAAGACATTATTAAAGTCATATCTTTGAGAATAGATAACAACATGGGAAGAATTCTCATACATGGGTTGTGTGAGAATGGGATACGAAACAGTAAAAATTCTGTGACGACATTTGCATACATTCTTTATACTTTTTTGAATTTCCCAAATTTTCTACATCAATTGCTAGTTGGTATCAATAGAAGAAATAACATTTCTTAGAGGAATTTTTTTCTCTTGATAAAGTCTTTTCCTGTTTAATCAATCTAGTTTGACAGAGGAAGCCAAGGGTTGAGATAAAGAATGCAAAACATGCTAAAGCCATTTGTAACCAAAGCTGTTCTGTTCTGTTCTGTTCTGTTCTGTTCTTTCTGTTCTGTTCTTTCTGTTCTGTTCTGTTTGAAATACAGTCTCACTCTTTCCCCCAGGCTGGACTGGAGTGCAGCGGCGCAATCTCAACTCACTGAAACCTCTACCTCCCGGATTCAAATGATTCTCCTGCCTCAGCCTCCACAGTAGCTAGGATTACAGGCATCTACCTGCCATCAAGCCCGGCTATCATTTGTAATTAAAGTTTTAAGAAACAATCTGAAGAGCAAGTGCCCGTGGAAGAGACCCCTTAAGGTATTATCACAGGCTCCCTTCACGTATAAGTCAGCCCCCTCTTGGGCGTCATATGGAAGGGAATTGGAAAGGAAACCCCCCTCGATATTTGCTCAGTGTAGGAGTGTCCCCTACCACAATTATCCTGCCTCCACTTGCTTGCCTCCAGTGATGAGAAGATCACTACCTGCAAAAGAAAATGCCCATTACCCACAGCAGAAATATCATGCTCAAGGACAGCCCCTCAGTGACCAGCAGCAATACCAAGTAGAGCTCTGTAATTTCGCAAGCCTAGATTTGAATGCTGGTGCCTTACCAGGAACAGGGTGACCTTGGTCAGCTAATTTTGCTCCTCTGAGCTTTATATATGAAAGTGGAGATTGATCTTGTGAAGTCATGGGTAGTAGGAAGATGCCCTGACAGTGTTAGGAATCTTTTCGTCTCTAACTTCTTTTTTTTTTTTTGAGGCTGAGTCTCACTCTGTCACCCAGGCTGGAGTTCAGTGGTGCAGTCTCGGCTCACTGCAACCTCTGCCTCTGGGTTCAAGCAATTCTCTTGCCTCAGCCTCCCAAGTAACTGGGATTACAGGTGCCCACCACCACACCTGGCTAATTTTTTGTATTTTTAGTACAGACGGGGTTTTGCCATGTTGGCCATGGGCCAGGCTGGTCTCGAACTCCTGACCTCAGGTGATCTGCCTGCCTTGGACTCCAAAAGTGCTGGGATTACAGGCGTGAGCCACCACACCCGGCCGGTCTCTAACTTCTTATGAGGACACCTGGGATTCTTATGCTCTGCTCTGCACTGCTTGAGAGGCAGAGTATAGCAGGTTTAATTTGCTCACATTCTCAGTCCTGGCATCAGGATTTTAGCAGGATTTAAGCCTGTCTCTGGAGGCTGTGCTTTCCGGACTGTGAGTTTCAGCGGCTCACCTTTCATTCCACACGTCTTCATGAACAGCTCCTCTGTGCCAGGTGCTGCTAAGGGCATGAGGACACAGCAGGGAACTAAATGGGCAGAGATCCCTGCCCTGGAGGAGCAGAAGGTACTAGGGGAGGCAGCTGGGCAAAAAGCCACAAACAGGATAACTCAACAAGTGAGTTACATCAGAGCTAAGTGCTAGAAACAGGAAAGAGGACTTAAAGGAAGAATTGGGAAATCAGGGGACAGTTGCCATTGTTAATGGGATGGTCAGAAAAGTCCTTGTTGATGTTTAATCACGGTCAGCTCAGAATTTCTCCTTCCTTGACTGCCCAATTTTCTGATCTCAGCTCTAGACTAGAGACGGATCGGGGTGGCTTCTCCAGCCAGGCAAAGACCCCGAACTCACAATTGAAAAACAATGAGGGAATGAGTCAAGACGGAGGAAAGCTTTCTAGGTGGAGGCAACAGTATGTGCAAACGCCCTGTGGCTGCACCATGCCTGGTATAGAAGCAGCAAGGAGGAATGGTGAGGGAGAGAGAGTGAGGGAGAGGGAGCAGGTGAGGACAGGGAGGCGTCAGAGGGATGTTGTGTAGGCCTTGTAGGTCAAGGGGAGGACTTGGCATTTACTCCTAGTGAGGTGGGACTGTGGAGGGTTCTAAGCAGAGGAGGGACATCCCCAGATTCAGGTGTTCCCAGGCGCCCTCTGGTGGCTATGGGAAAACAGTGTGCGTGAGACGTTGGACACACCAGGTTAAGAGGTGACTAGGCTGGTCCAGACCGATGATAATGGGACCAGTGTGGACCACATGGGCCCATGGAAGTGGGCTGGCCACGGTGGGCACATGGAGGTGGTGAGGAGTTGCCCATCTGGATGGGTTGTGAAGATGAAGCCCCATGAATTTCTTGATGGGTTAGAAGTGAGTTTAGAGACAGGCTGGGCATGGTGGCTCATGCCTGTAATCCCAGCACTTTGGGAGGCCAAGGCAGGCAGATCACTTGAGATCTGGCGTTCAAGACCAGCCTGGCCAACATGGTGAAACCCTGTCTGTGCTAAAAATACAAAAATTAGCTGGGTGTGGTGGCACATGCCTGTAATCCCAGCTACTTGGGAGGCTGAGGCAGGAGAATCACTTCAACCCGGGAGGCGGAGGTTGCAGTGAGCTGAGATTATGGCACTGCACTCCAACCTGGGCAAGAGAGTGAGACTCCATCTCAAAAAAAATTCAATAAATAAACAAATAAGTCAGATGCAGTGGTGTGCACTTGTGGTCCCAGCTACTTTGGAGGCTGAGGTGGAAGAATTGCTTGAGCCGGGGACCGGCAAGATGGCGGCGCGGACAGGGTTCGGGGCCGTGGGCCGGCGCCTCTGGCAGGGATTGGGGAATTTTTCTGTAAACACTTCTAAGGGCAATACAGCCAAAAATGGTGGCTTTCTTCTTACCAATATGAAGTGGGTACAGTTTTCAAACCTACACGTTGATGTTCCAAAAGATTTGACCAAACCTGTGATAACAATCTCTGATGAACCAGACACATTATATAAGCGCCTGTCGGTTTTAGTGAAAGGTCACGATAAGGCTGTACTGGACAGTTATGAATATTTTGCTGTGCTTGCTGCTAAAGAACTTGGTATCTCTATTAAAGTACACGAACCTCCAAGGAAAACAGAGCGATTTATTCTTCTCAAATCAGTGCGTATTTACAAGAAGCACAGAGTTCAGTATGAAATGAGGACACTTTACAGATGTTTGGAGTTAGAACATCTAACTGGAAGCACAGCAGATGTCTACTTGGAATATCTTCAGTGAAACTTACCTGAAGGGGTTGCCGTGGAAGTAACAAAGACACAATTAGAACAGTTACCAGAACACATCAAGGAGCCAATCTGGGAAACACTATCAGAAGAAAATGAAGCAAGCAAGTCATAAAGCCTCAGGGAGGCCATTTTTGCCTGAATTTGAAATGAGGGTGGGCCAGATGAGTATGTTTAAGTGGAGAGTGCTTCCAGCTGAGATGATTTGAGTCCACCCTAACTGCTCCATTGAGTTCTCGTGCCCTCATCAGCTGAGAGCAGGGAATGGAACTTTAATGGAAGAACCACTTTTATCTATTCTTTTTATACATGTCATTGTTTCAGTTCTGATTTCAACAAACATGAGCAAACCACTTTGACTCAAAGCGGAAAGAGTGAAAATTCTATTTTGTTATGCTACTGGTGTTCAATTATTAGTTTGTATCATTTTTAATTTATGTCAGTTGATGCATCTGAAATTAAGTGCTTGAAGTGTTCAAAAAAAAAAAAAAAAAAAAAAGAATTGCTTGAGCCTAGGAGATTGAGGCTGCAGTGAGCTGTGATCATGCCGCTACACTCCAGCCTGGGCAACAGAGCGAGATACTGTCTCAAAAAAAAAAAAAAAAAAAACAAAAAAAAAAACCTTAACCATTTCCATTCATTCATGTATTCATTGAAAAAATATTTAAATATTTTTAATTAAAAATTATATTTTCAGCTGGGCACAGTGACCCACTCCTGTAATCCCAGCACTTTGGGAAGCCGAGGTAGGTGGATCACCTGAGATCAGGAGTTCAAGACCAGCATGGACAACATAGTGAAACCCCATCTCTACCAAAAATACAAAAATTAGCCAGGTGTGGTGGCACACGTCTGTAATCCCAGCTACTCGGGAGGCTGAGACAGGAGAATCACTTGACCCAGGAGGCGGAGTTTGTAGTGAGCTGAGATCGCACCATTGCACTCCAGCCTGGGCAACAAGAGTGAGACTCTGTCTCAAAAAAAAAAAAAAGAAAATTATTGTTTTAAAAACAGAAGTAGGTTCACAGAAAGAGCTGGTGGAGGAGCTGGCAGAGTCACACTGGGGGATAGGGGCAGGGCCAGCTCACCTGGAGTTCAGCGAGGACTCTGTGCATCTCAGGATTGCTGGGGGTGGGGACCCACAGTGCCTAGAGCTCTCAAACCAACAACCTGGCCCCTCTCCAATCTCATCTTGGAGGTGGCATCTGCCCCAACCGTCGGAACCCACCCCAGACAGAAGGAAGAAGAAAGGAGGACATCAATCCCAAATGTGGCTGAACATTAACTCTGCAACAGCTGAGGAGTTGTGACTGACTTTGCCGCAATATGCCCAGATTCCAGGCCTGACCCAAAAGGAGGTCAATTTACAGTAGTAGAATATTCTTTATTTGCCTACCTGGAGCCCACGAAAATTGCACCGTTTGAGAGCGTCCAGGCTGGTTGCTTGCTTAGTGAGAGAGTTACAGGGAACCAGTTGGTGCTGAGTTCAGGGACCAAGCCGATGCCACCTCCACAGTGCAAGGAAGAGGGGACCAGGTGACACTCCTGAGAGCTGTCTGGAGCTGGGAAGCCGAGGAATGCATGGGATTGGGGTCTGGAGTCTTTCCTTTTCCTCTTTCTTCTCATCAGGAAGACCCCCAAAGGCCCTTCTCCTCCCCTTTCAGCCCCACCCTAAATGACTCTGTGTGTGTGTGTGTGCGCGTGTGTGCACTCATGAGACTCTAGGGCACATGCGTGTCCACACTCCACATCTTCCCTGTCTGCTTGCACACCTGTTCACACCATGATGCTGTGTCTGCATGTGTGTGACTTTTCAGGGGTCTCCTTTTGGTTCCCCCAGATGCGCCTCCTTTCCTTTCTGGGAAAATCTCATATTCTCCTCCAGCCCATGCTTTGTAGTCGGCAAAAAACAGATTGAACACCTTTCTAGGAAACTCCATCCAAGTGTGTCACTGCTCAGCCTTTTCTGGGTTAGCGTCATCCCTCTACAGTTTCTCTCTCCGCACTTATTTGTAGATCTGAACCTTAAGGCCAGGGATGGGCCGGGGTGGCTCCTTCAACCGGGAAAAGCCTCTGAATTCACACTCACCATTGCCAAGGGAGGCTCCTGCAGTGCCCGCTGGCATCGCTCTGTTCACCACCTAAAAAGGGAGGGGCTGAGGACACAGCTCCTGTTATGCTTAGGGTCCCCAGAGCTGCCATCCCACAGGCTCCCTGAACACTAACAAGTCCCATGAGCTCAGGCAGGTGGCACCCTGAGGGGTTTTTCCCTCCAGGAAACTCAAGACCCCTGGGTCAGCTTCCTAAGCCCACAGACCCTGAATGCACAGAGTGGGAAAAGGACTAATTACCATTTCTTTTTGTGGATGGCAAGCAGAAATTCATTAATGAATGGCAGAGCATTCATTAATGCTCCTAGTACCCACCCGCGCTAGGCAAGACTGCTTCCTTAGGAAATGCACCCCCAGGCCCTGCCCTCAAGAGAGGGAGGAAAGAGTGGATCATTTGATGTTGTTCTACCAATGTTGCCCAGGTTGAACATCTCTTGGTGACCTCAGCCTTCTCCATCCCTCCTTCCCTAGACCATTAATTACCAAATCAGCATTCTTCCTCTCAAAATTCTCTCTATCCCCTCACCTCCACCCTAACTCAGGACTGCATTATTCTTACCTGTTTTAAGAACCTGCAGTGTCAACTCCCTCCAGTCTGACCTCCGCACTGACCCAAGGACAGAAAACTCAAGCTGTGCTCCTCCTCTATGCAAGCGCCTTCCATGGTTCCGCATTGCTCTCAAAGTGTAAAATTCCTCCATCTTCACATCCAAGACCGTTGTGATATGACCCCTGCCACCTCCTCTACTTCTAAATACAGCCATTGCTCCACTCATAACAACACTCACTCTTACTTTTCCTAAAAACACACCACCAGCATCACCTTCTCCAGGAAGCCTTCCATAAGAACCCCCAAGCTAGTCATATGCAGTATCTGGGCTACCAGAGGTCCTGGGTTTTCTCTTCATATTGTCTGTGTTAGCCTGTGAGCTGTCTTGGACCTGGCCTCATCTTAATTCCTTTCTCCAGAAGCATTAATCTTAGATGATAAAGCTGTTCCTTGCAATGCTCCTTTCTCTTTCCTTTCATGGTATATGCTTTTTCTCTAGCCACTCTTCCTTAGTCTCCTCCTCTTCTGACCCCTAATATGATAATTCCCCAGGGCTCAGTCCTAGACCTTCTTATCTCTCCCTAGCTGATGAATACAGAGTCATGATTCTGTGTACCCAATCTATGCCAAAAAGCCTGCATAGTTTGGGTTTCCCCCAGACACAGACTCTGAGACAAGGATTCTAGTGGAAGTAAGTTTATTTGGGAGGTGATCCCAGATCTGAAGAAGTGAAAGTAGGAACAGAAGGAAGTTTATAAAGCATGTCTTATCAAGTAAGTTATTCCTGTAAGCAACTGGGGTCAATCCCACTGGAGACCTCTGGGTGGCAGCATAGAACATTCACTGCAGAGGGGTAAGGGAGCTGAGGTATGTATACACCCACTCCAGTTGGTAATTGTTGAGGGTTGCTCCTGAGTGCATTAATTATTCAATGCTCCTGTCCTGCTGTACATGTGGATGGAGTAAGCTTTAATGTCCCGAGAAAGCCCTCAGACAAATAGATGCAAGCATCGAGTGTTGGAAATCAGGCCAATATGCAGTGAAGTGGTCAGAGAAAGTGGATGCAGGCAGGGGACTGACACCATCTGCTGCATGTGGTTTGTCCACTTCATTTCTGACCATTCTTTGTCACTCTTTTTCTGTACTTTTACTGTTCTGATATTGAAGCAGCTCATGGCTTCAACCTTGACTCTCTTCTCTCTGACTAGTACAATCATATGGTTTTAAATACCACTTCCTTACCAATATTCCCCAAATCTACATCTTAGATCAGCCATCCACTCTGAGCTCCAGATGCATAATCCAACAATCAGTCATCAACCAATGTGAGGTGGAATGTCAGAAAAAATGTCAGAGTAAGGACCTCCATAAATTATGTCCTCCATAAAGAATGAAAAAGCTAGAAAAAATTGTTAGACTAAATTTTTGGGAATTCTAGAATTTAACTAAAGGCTTGACGCAACTCAGAGAAAATGTATTCAAAAAATTACTGAATATCAGTGAGAACAGCATACTCATTGACATTTTAACATCTCTGGTCTTCTCCCCCACTCTCCAGCTCCATGGTCGTCTTGAAAAATACCAGCCCAAACTCTGGTGCAGCCTGGCATCCACCAGAGAAAGCAAAACAGAGCTAAAGCCCTTTCAAGCCTCATTCCCAAAGAATTGTCATTTTTTTTTAATTTTATTTATTTATTTATTTATTGAGATGGAGTCTGTCTCTCTGTCACCCAGGCTGGAGTGCAGTGGTGCAATCTCAGCTCACTGCAACCTCTGCCTCCCAGGTTCAAGCAATTCTCCTGCCTCAGCCTCCCAAGTAGCTGAGATTACAGGCATGCATCACCACGCCTGGCTAATTTTTGTATTTTTAGTAGAGACAGGGCTTTACCATGTTGGCCAAGCTGGTCTCAAACTCCTGACTTGAAATGATCTGCCCACCTCGGCCTCCCAAAGTGCTGGGATTACAGGTGTGAGCCACTGAGCCCGGCCAAGAATTGTCATTATTTACCAAGCTAATGGTTACCCGCAAGATCCCACTGGCAAAGCTCTCTGTATTTGACCTGGCTCGGAGATAAACCATGCAAAAAGCCTTCTCCCTGGGGGTCCTTTGTTGACAGCAGCTGCAGGAAGGTATTTTAGCTTTATGGATGCCTGAGGCAGTGAGTGACAGTTGAGACAAATAGACTAAACCAAAAGCTAGGGAATGAGCTGTCTATAGAGGCTTTGAAAAGCTCAGATAAGGCTGGGTGCAGTGGCTCATGCCTGTAATCCCAGCACACTGGGAGGCCAAGGCGGGTGGATCATAAGGTCAGGAGTTCAAGACCAGCCTGGCCAACATGGTGACCCTGTCTCTACTTAAAAATACAAAAATTAGGCCAGGCGCAGTGGCTCACGCCTGTAATCCCAGCACTTTGGAAGGCTGAGGCTGGTGGATCACCTGAGGTCGGGAGTTTGAGACCAGGCTGACCAACATGAAGAAACCCCATCTCTACTAAAAATACAAAAATTAGCCAGGCGTGGTGGCACATGCCTGTAATCCCAGCTACTCAGGAGGTTAAGGCAGGAGAATCGCTTGAACCCAGGAAGCGGAGGTTGTGGTGAGTCGAGATCGTGCCATTGCACTCCAGCCTGGGCAACAAGAGTGAAACTCCATCTCAAAAAAAAAAAAAAAAAAAGATGAGGCTGGGCACGGTGGCTCACGCCTGTAATCCCAGCACTTTGGGAGGCCGAGACGGGCAGATCACGAGGTCAGGAGATCTAGAACATCCTGGCTAACACGGTGAAACCCCGTCTCTACTAAAAATACAAAAAATTAGCCAGGCGCGGTGGTGGGCGCCTGTAGCAACTTGGGAGGCTGAGGCAGGAGAATGGCGTGAACCTGGGAGGCGGAGTTTGCAGTGAGCCAAGATCGCACCACTGCACTCCAGCCTGGGCGATACAGCAAGACTCTGTCTCAAAAAAAAAAAAGAAGAAGAAGAAAGATTGGTAGATGGATAGAGAGAAAGATAGATACATGATAGATGATAGAAAAATAGAAAGATTCATAGATATAGATAGACAACAGAGGACAGAGAAGCATAAGATGGATATAATGGATGAAAGATAAATGATAGATGATAGACATAGATAGATAATAGATAAATGATTGACATGCTAGACAGATGAGGCATGCGCAGAATGTAGGCAAGGAATGTTACTATACCTTGGGGCTCACAATGGTGGAGAGCCTTTATCGCTTCTAGGACAAAAGGGCCAAGCAGAGGAAACAATAACCCAGACCCACAGAGGGTAGGTAGCTGGAGAGAGAGCACTGCAGGTACCCTGCAGGCAGGTAGCCAGGGAGACAAATACATTCCACCCTCTAATTCCTCACCTGTGTCTCTCACTGGCCAAACCCAAGTGGAAGCCAGAGAGTAAGGAAACCCATTGATGCCATCTACCTGGGTCATTCTCCCAGAGCACAGAGAAGAGTCGATGAAGATGAGTGCAGATCTGAAGGCAAAAAGCAGACACTCAGCTGTTTTATCATTGTCCTCTCAGTCAAGAAACCAACTAGGATGTCAATTCTAAAGTCCCCAACCCTTCCCAACTTATGCATGCCAATGAAATCACATACATCTGAATCTTTGAATCTCATTAGTTAATTTTCCTCAATCACCAATGCAGGCTTCCTAGTCCTCAACCTAACATCCTTTCTGCAATCATTCCAGGGAGCTCCCAGTGTGGGTGAGTCTCACATGTGCTTACAAATAAGTCAGCTCCACCAGGTACGAAAGTGGGTTCCCCCTGTGGGGCACTCTTCTTCAATATTCTGTTGACATAAAGCCAAGGTTGCATGATAGAGTGGACAAAATGGGTAGGGAGAATGACTTTCTCCTCATTTGTACAGCACTTGGGGAGAAGAATACCCAAACTTGCTTAAGCCCCAGTAGATATTTTATTTTTTATTCCCAAGAATCTACTCATGCATAAAGCTAAGATGGACTTCTCTTGGGCCAATGATTCAAGTGCAAGGAATTTATTCACAAGATCATTCCAGAAAGCTCTAGTAGGAATGAGAAAGGGTAGGTTGCTGCTGTGGACAACTGGGGCTTAATCCCAAAGAGCATCCTTTGGGAGACTCTGTGGATCACATCCATGAATTCCCCCAGAGAGTGGCGAGGAAGCTGGCGTATTTATCCACCATCTCTCTTTCATACCTCATATGTTGAGAGTTGCTCCTGCCCCACGCAAGAGAAAGTTCCTAGGTGGGGAGTCTCAAGTATTCAGTCAGATGCTGTCAGCAAGCACTAGAATGGTAAGCTCCGAGGGGATACAGGGGTGCACCCCCCATACATCCCCCAACTAGCCTGAAATTCCATAAAAGCAGAGACTGGGCCTATATAATTCACCATTCTATTCTCAACAACTTGTCCGGAAGTTGGCACACAGTAGGTGCCCAATACAGGTTAGAGGGTAAGGGAATAAACATAAAATAAAGTTGAGACAAACATAAAAGAGACTGTTTCATCTTCAAAGATTTAGCTTAAAGGGGGTGGGAGAGGAGTAAACATTTATTAGAAGCTTCCACAGAATTCATGCTTCTGCACACCTGATTGCCCCTAAATTTAGCACACCAGTAATTCCAAAGAAGAGACTTTAAGACATGCTTTAAGACAACAACAGGTGTAATTCTGCCTCCCAGATGACAATTGGCAATGTCTGGAGACATGTTATATTGGTTGTCACAAGTGGGAAAGGGGGGCTGCTGGTAGCTAATGGGTAGGGACCAGAGATGCTATTAAATATCCTACAATGCACAGGACAGCTCCCCACAGCAAAGAATGATTTGGCCCCAAATGTCAATAATGCTGAAATTAAGAAACCTTAGGTTAGAGGGTGGATACGTGAACCAACTGGAGTCAATAGAAAAATCAACCACAAGGTCGAGTGTGGTCACTCATGCCTGTAATCCCAGCACTTTGGGAGGCCAAGGTGGATGGATCACCTGAGGTCAGGAGTTCGAGACCAGCCTGGCCAACATGGTGAAACCCTGTCTCTACTAAAAATACAAAAATGAGCCAGGCATGGAGGTGGACACCTGTAATCCCAGCTACTCAGGAGGCTGAGGCAGGAGAATTGCTTGAACCCAGAGGCAGGGGATGCAGTGAGCTGAGATTGTGCCATTGCACTCCAGCCTGGGTGACAAGAACAAGACTCTATCTTAAAAAAAAAAAAAAAAAAAAAAGGAAGAAAGTAAAGAAAAGAAAAATCAATCACAATACTAGAAGTTTCTCTCTTCCCTGGAAAGAGCAATATGGCACCTATTTTGATAACACAGAGAGAAGGCTGGAGCTGCATGATGTAGGGAAGAAAGGTTGTACTGGGTGCCATGTGGAGCATGTAGATGAAACTGATGCCCAGAGAAAGCTGTAGAGATGAAGAGAAACTGGGCCATTGTTGACCACATTTGAGCCACTAGATCAATTCTCCCCTGAAGTTGGTCCTTTTAATTTATATGAGCTAATAAACCCCTTTCTTGTTTAAGCCAGTAGACTTTTGTGTCATTTGCAACCAGGAGCACTCCAACTTACAGAATCAACGAATCTGTCAAATCCTATCCTTCTTTCCTGAAGACACCAGTGTAAACAAAACCTTCTCTTGGAGCACGATTGGTTGTGAGAAACAGAAACCCACCGAAGCTGGCACAAGTAAAGAAGTATTTATTACATGGGTCCAAGGTTATCTCCAAAACCCAAAGGAGCATGAAGTAAAAGTGAAATTCATGCAGAACCATGATCAGACACTTAGAAAGCAATTAATAAATATCTGTTGATCTCAATGGAATGAACACTCAATTAACTGGAACTGATACAGCATTGGCAGCTGAGATAACCCCCCAGCCCTCAAGGGGCCATTTGAGCTCTCATTTCTGATTCTCCCTGAATATTAGCTTCATTCTTCTGCCCTGTTTGCTCATCTCTTTGCCCACCACCTCGAATTTGGCCACTGATATTTCTAAATCTGATTGTGACCTTAAGATCTCCACCAACTGACAACTTTCTTAGCCACTCCATTAAAGAAAGTTCTCGAGCAAAAGAATCTGATTGGCTCAGCTTAAGTCAGGTGACAACCACTAATCCAATTGGTAGTCATCTGCCAAAAGAGGAAGCATAAGTAGACTGGCAAGTCAAATGTATTTACCCCAAGAAGGGAGCTCAAGGTAGCCCTGGGTGGGGGAGATAGAAGTCCCGCTGCCACCAATCCCCACCTTACCTAGACAGAGACCAACAACACTGAGTGTTAACTATTCCTTTATTAGGTGGTGAGGGGAGTGGGGGGCTGTACAATGCAGGGCTTGGGAATTCAGCTACACAGGGATTTTGACCAGAAGCCATATTACAAAAATAGCCTAAAAATACCTCTATTCTGCCATGAGGCTGGGCCAGAGGATTACCAGGAAGAGGAAGTACCACTCAGGCAGCTCCTCTTCTTGTAGTCCCGCATTTACAGGGACACAAAGGAATGCATACATCTCCCCTGGTTCCCATTTCCCACCAGCAGCCCCCTAGTTCCCAAAGGGAGGTGGCCAAGGGTGGGGCTAGGGCAGAGGGAGTTGGCAGTGGGCCCTTCCCCAGCAAGGCTATGGAACACGTCCCATCTGGAATGCAGTGAAGTGAGGGAGGTGGGGTGGGGAGGAGGCTCCCAACACTCCCCTGACCCCTGGCCCAAGTGGGTGCGCCCAAGGGTGCCTACTTGGTACATACCTGGGTCGTGTACTCGGTACACGGGATCCCAGTCATGCCTGTGTACTAGGTACACAGAATCCAGCTTGGCCGAATGGGCCCACAGACTCAGCCCCACGGGGGCACTGGGGGGTTCACAGGGGGAGGGAGCATCTCCATATATATATTTTGTAAAAAATAATAATAATAAGTTTGTTTAAATGAATTTGTTTCTATACAAAATGTAAAAAAAAAAGAAAAAGAAAAATAATAATAATTCATTCATGTCAGAGTGTAAGGAAATGAGAGGCCAGAAGGAGAGAGAAAGGAATGAGGGAAGAGAGAAGTGGGGAAGAAGGAGGTCCCAGACTCTTCACAAGACTGAGAGGGTGGGTGGTAGCCCCCACCCATTATAAATAAAGGAAGACTGAAGCCCTGGGCCGATGACCTATCTCGGTCACACTGCAAGGCAAGGATGCAGGAGGGTTGGTGGAAAGAGAAGAGGATGAAAAAGACTAAAAGGAAGGAAGAGACAGAGAAAGAAAGGAGGCAGGACGGGGGTCTCTTTAGCCCCCCAAGATCTAAGAACTGACGAGCATCTCAGGCCAACACTTGCCTCTTGGGGGTAACTTCCGGCTGGGGCCCCAGCTGGGTCTGGGCCTGAGCAAGGGAGCTGGGGACAGACAAGGGAAGTGGCTGGGCAGGCAGTGCCCCAGTGGTGGTGGCCATGGCCCCGGTGGCAGTGGCCGGGCTGGGTGTGGATTCAGACCAGTCTGAGAGGGAGGGAGGCGAGGGGCTGGCCCAGTGCTCAGGGGATTCGGGGGATGGGGTCAGGTAAGGGTGCTCACTGGGAACCCGCAGGAAGCGGGCCTTTGGGGGGCTGCTGTGTGCCCCAGCTGCCGGGTACTCCTCGCCATGTCCTGGGACTGCCAGGTAAGGCGGGGGCCGCTCCTGCGGGGAGACGGGGGTCCCTGGGTTGAGCAGCTGGGGTCCCGGCGCCAGTGGCAGCAGGAACGAGGGGCCTGGAGGGGCAGGTGGGGGCAGCCGGGCCCAATCGAGGGGGACAGCTACAGGGTTCAGCAGGCCCAGGCTGAGTACACATCCTCCAGGGGGCTGGCGCCCTAGACCCGTCCGGCCTGGGCCACCAAGCTGTGCCAGAGACACTGCAGTGGCAGTGGCAGCTGCATAGGGCCCCTCAAGGGGGAAGCCACCAGGGGAAGCAGGGGGCCCACCGAAAGGCCGTGGGGAGTCCAGTGAGTCCACGGGCGACAGCGTGACCGAGCTGTCAGCCAGGGGGCCCGGGCAGGCCAGCGTCAGCTTCTTGCCCCGCCCCCGGGGCCCCTGTGGCCCCAGCCCCGCCTTCCCGGGGGGCCTCCTGCTCTTCTTGGACCCTGACTGTGCCGCTTTGAGGCCGGGGAGGAAGGCCCCTGGAGGACAGAGCAGAGGCCCCAGGCCGTGGGGACCGGCCGGGCTGCGGGGCCCACTGGGTTGATCCAGCAAGCGCACGATGTCCTGGTGCAGTCTCTCCTGGGCTATGTCCCGCGGCAGCCTGTCCAGGTGGTCGGTGATCTCACGGTTGGCAAAGTGGTCCAACAGCAGCTTGGCAGCCTCATAGCTGCCCTCGCGGGCGGCCAGGAAAAGGGGGGTCTCCTCCTGGGGGTCCAGAACCCACAGAGGTCAGCGAAATCCCCAGCTAACAGTAGCAAAGTCTTCCAGCCTCTTGGGGCAGCCCAAGAGCTATGAGTTTGTACACTGGAGCTTGACAGACCTGGGTTAAATCCCGGCTGCGCTGGGGGAGCCTGGACAAGTTCTTTCCTCTAAACCACATTCATCCATCACCTACTAAGTGCCAGAGGTCACGGCCAGGACTAGGGTGAGTTAAGCGAGGTACTCACCTTAGGCATAACTTTTTTTTCTTGTCTTTTTTTTTTTTTTTTTTGACAGAGTCTCGCTGTGTCGCCCAGGCTGGAGTGCAGTGGCGCCATCTCGGTTCACTGCAACCTCAGCCTTCCGGGTTCAAGCGATTCTCCTGCCTCAGCCTCCTGAGCAGCTAGGATTACAGGTGTGCACCACTACGCCCAGCTAATTTTTGTATTTTTAATAGAGACAGGGTTTTACTATGTTGGCCAGGCTGGTCTCGAACTCCTGACCTCAAGTAATCCACCCATCTCGACCTCCCAAAGTGCTGGGATTATAGGCGTGAACCACCACACCCAGCCATTAGGCACAAAATTTAAGGGGCCCCCAAAAACTTTAGTCACCAAAGTAAATTATATTTTAATGCAATGTTTGGGGTTTTGTTTTGTTTTGTTTTTTGAGACAGAATCTCACTCTGTTGCCCAGGCTGGAGTGCAATGGCGTTATGCCACTGCTGACCCCCAGTGGACCAAGGGCTGGGGCTCACCTTGCTATCCTGCATGTCCTTATTGGCTCCATTTTTGAGCAGGGCCAAAGTGGCTTCCACGTTGTTCACAGCCGCAGCCCAGTGTAAGGCTGATTTCCCTGGAGGGTGAAGGGGAGAGAGGTCAGGACCAGGCTCCTGTCCCGGGGCCCCCATGTCAGGGAGGCAAAAATTGTCTAGAATGTGGCCTAGGGGTAGAAGAGGCAGGCCTGCCAAGAATATCCAAGTACTTGTGTCTGGATCCATGTGTGTGCAAATCTGCAAAATGACTCTTTCTGTGCAATGGGGAAGCACTCTGTGTCTGTGTGTGTGTGTGTGTGCATGTGCATGACTGTCTAGACACAGGGGGTGCTGTGTGGACCTCCTTCAGTTGAACCTAGGGTTGTGACATCCAATACAGTAGTCAGTCACATGTGGTTTTTAATTTATCCATTTATTTATTTTTGAGGTAGTGTCTTGTTCTGTCACCCAGGCTGGAGTCTATTGGCACAATCTCAGTTCACTGCAACCTCTACCTCCTGGGCTCAAGTGATTTTCCTGCCTCAGCCTCCCTAGTAGCTGGGACTACAGGCATGTACCACCATGCCCAGCTGATTTTTTATATTTTTGATAGAGATAGAGTTCCACTATGTTGCCCAAACTGGTCTCAAACTCCTAAGCTCAAGTGATCCACCAGCCTTGGCCTCCCAAAGTGTTAGGATTACAGGCGTGATCCACCATGCCCAACCTACATGTGGTTCTTTAGACTTAAATTTAATAAAATAGGTGCCAGGACCATTCAATGGGGAAAGAATGGTCTTCTCAACTAATGGTGCTGGAACAACTGAATATTCACATTCAAAGAATGAAGTTGAACCCCTACCTCACACTTTATACAAAAATTAACTCAAAAT
The DNA here is from genome assembly GCF_006542625.1 of Nomascus leucogenys. Lineage (NCBI taxonomy): Eukaryota > Metazoa > Chordata > Mammalia > Primates > Hylobatidae > Nomascus > Nomascus leucogenys. The sequence goes on along the minus strand of NC_044390.1, from coordinate 55,910,318 downwards.
GGATCAGAAACCTAAATATAAGAGCTCCAACTATAGAACTAAACATCTAGAAGAAAACATAAGAGTAAATCTTCATGACCTTGAATTAGGCCAAGATTCTTAGATGTGACACCAAAACCACAAATAACAATAACAACTACGAAACAGATAAATTAGACATGATCAAAATGGAAACTTTTGGCCAGGCACAGTGGCTCATGCCTATAATCTCAACACTTTGGGAGGCCAAGGTGGGAGTATTGCTTAAGGCCAGGAGTTTGAGATTAGCCTGGGCAACAAAGTGAGACCCCATCTCCGCAAAAAAAAATTTTTTTTGCAGTGTGCTGGCACACACCTGTAATACCAGCTACTCAGGAGGGTGGGATGGGAGGATCACTTGAGCCTGGGAGTTTGAGGCTGCAGTGAGCCGTAATCATGCCACTGCACTCCAGCCTGAGCGACAAGAGTGATACCCTATCTCTAAAAATTAAAGAAAAAAAAAAGTGGTCCATCGATACAATCGAGTATTATTCAGCTGAAATATGCTACAACATGGGTGAACCTTGAGAACATAATGCTAACTGAAAAAAAGGCAGACAAAAAAGACCACGTATCATATGATTACATTTATATGAAATGTCCAGAACAGGCAAATCCATGGAGGAGACAAAAAGCAAATCAGTGGTTGCACAGGGCTGGACAGATGAGGGGCTTGGCAGATGACGGCCAAGTGGTGAGAATTTCTTTTTCAGTTGATGAAATGTTCTAAAATTGATTGTGGTAATAGTTGTATGACTCTGATTATACTAAGAGCCATTGAATTGTACACTTTAAATGGGTGAATTGTATGGCATGTGAATTATATCTCAATAAAGCAGTTTTTTATTTTGGGGGGTTTTTTTTAAAGAAAAGAAAGGCTGGGCTCAGTGGCTCATGCCTATAACCCCAGCACTTTGGGAGGCCAAGGCAGGTGGATCACCTGAGGTCAGGAGTTCGAGGCCAGCCTGGCCAACACTGTGAAACCCCGTCTCTACTAAAAATACAAAAAAATAGCCAGGCATGGTGGCGGGCACCTCTAGTCCCAGACACTCAGGAGGCTGAGACAGGAGAATCACTGGAACCCGGGTAGTGGAGGTTGCAGTGAGCCAAGATCACACCATTGCACTCCAGCCTGGGTGACAAGAGTGAGACTCTCTCTCAAAAAAAAAAAAAAAAAAAAAGGCAACATAAGGAGAAAAAAAATTAAATGAACTAAAACATTTACTTCTTCGTTTGCCCCAGTCACATTTCAAGTCACCACATGTGGCCAGTGGCTACCATATTGGACAGTGCAGAGAATAATTCCATCATCACAGAAAGTCCTGTTGGCCAGCCCTGCCCTAGAACTGTGGTTCTCAACCAGGAGAAACTCCCTGCCCCCAGCCCCCAGGGCATTTGGCAATGTCTGGAGACTTTTTTTTTTTTGAGATGGAGTCTGTCACCAAGGCTGAGTGCAGGGGCACAATCACAGCTCACAGCCTCAACCTCCTGGGCTCAAACGACCCTCCCACCTCAGTTTCTCAAGTAGCTAGGGCCACAGGTATGCACCACCACATGTGGCTAATCTTTCAAAAAACTTTTTCAGAACCCACTATGTTGCCCAGTCTGATCTCAAACTCCTGGCCTCAAGTCATCCTCCTGCCTTGGCCTCCCAAAGTGTTGAGATCACAGGCATGAGCCACCACACATGGCCTGATGTGCACGTTTATTATAATAACTTCCAGCAGGTGGAAGTAGAGTGTGTCCGTCTAACAAAGCAGGTGGAAATGAAGTATCTAGGGGAAAGGCACCTTTTTCTAAATCCCTGAGGCACCCTAAGGACTAGTGGTGACACTGCATGACCCTGCAAGGCTTCATGAAGCCTGGTTATATGTGCATGAGCTTCAGTGATTGGGTCTCAACATGGGTATGAATTTGCACCAACATGACCCTCAGGGCCCAGGTGACACTAACCCAACCTAGACTTGATTCCTCTGCCAACCTACCAAGCTCATCCACAGCATTGACATCAGCATGGCTGGCAATGAGCTCTTCCACCATGCCCTCTACTGCCAGGCGGGCCGCCAGGATCAGTGCCGTTGAGCCATCTGCCATGCGGGCATCCAAGTCTGTAGAGCGGTTTCGGATGAGAATCTAGGACAGAGAGTGGATGCAGCAGGAGGAGTCACGGCAGGAACAGAGGAATCAGGAGCACCCCTAAGTCCCATGAAGTCCCCAACCCCCACACCCCAACCCCTGAAATTGGTGAGGTTCAGGGAGCAGCTGCTTGACAGATACTGTATTCCCATATATCACCATTTTCCAAATGAGAAAAAATGAGTCTGAAAGGCAGAACTGGGGCTCAAACCCAGGTAAGTCTAATGCCCGCCCCAGCTCTGAAGTCCAAAGTGTGTGCCTATCTCACCTGGAAGACACCCTGGGCATCAGCTGTGACAGCTGTGTGCAGGGGAGTGCGGCCTGAGTGGTCCTGGGCATTGGTGTCTGCCCCAGCATCCAGCAGCCGCTTGGCTGCATCAGCACGGGCATAACGGGCAGCCAGGTGCAAAGCAGTCTCGCCAGTACGGTCAGTCCGTGCCCCAAGCTGAGCCCCCTGGCAGATCAGGTCGGAGATGATGCTAGCTGATGTGTCATCTGCCTCATCCTCTTCAGTTGGCATTGGCTCCAGAGCCCCCCCACAGAAGGAAGCCAGCATTAGCGGGGTGAAGCCATCTGTGGGGACAGGAGTGTGTCAGCAGGCAGGTAAACACAGGATCCAAATATGCCACTTTTAGTTAAATGAGTTGATAAATCCCTTGTTTTACTTAAGCTAGTTTGAGTTGGACCTTTGTCACTTCCAACCAAGAGTGTTGCTGAACACACACCCTTCATAGAAGCTTAGAGATTCCTCCAGTTCTCCCCAAAACACGGACTCAGAAATAACCTCTAGGATGGGTGAGGGGCATCCCTTTGGGAGGGGCACTGTCACTGACCTGGGCCACGCACATTGACATCCATGCCATCAGCATCTGTGTCGCCCTGTGGTGGTGTCAGTGCCATGGCTGGTGCCACGCGGATGTCAGCAGCAACTAGATGGTGTTGAGTCCACTGACGGCAATCCACAGCCTCCTCAGCCCCCATGCCCGGCTCCTCTACCTGGAGGGGCAGGCACCCGGGATCTCAGATCTCACCCTTTGGCGCTGGGGAGAGCCACTGCCAGGGATGGGGCTGGGCATTCCTACCGGTTTCTCTTTAGGAGATACACACAGAGCCCTGGGAAATCATTTACCATCTGCTTGGTTTTTTGTTTGTTTGTTTTTGAGATAGAGTCTCACTCTGTCGCCCAGGCTGGAGTGCAGTGGCATGATCTCAGCTCACTGCAACCTCCGCCTCCCGGGTTCAAGTGATTCTCCTGCCTCAGCCTCTGGAGTAGCTGGGATTACAGGCACACGCCACCGTGTCCAGCTAATTGTATTTTTAGTAGAGAAGGGGTTTCACCATGTTGACCAGGCTAGTCTCAAACTCCTGACCTCAGGTGATCCGCCCCTCTCAGCCTCCCAAAGTGCTGGGATTAACAGGAAATCAATGTGTGCCACAGCCCAAGGAGTAACAAAAGGAAGACACAAGATTTCTTTTATTTTTTGTCTTTTTAAGTAATAAATGGCTTTAATTATTTATGTATATATTTTTTAGAGACTGAGTCTCACTGTTTCACTCAGGCTGGAGTGCAGTGGTGCAATCATACCTCACTGCAGCCTCAACCTCCCGGGCTCAAATGATCCTCCCACCTCAGCAGCCCTAGTAGCTGGGACTATAAGCACACAGTATAAGCAGCTTGGGATAGCATCTGATCCAGGTTCAAGTTCCAACCCCGCCCCTTAGTAGCTGGAAGGCTCTGGGCAAATCACATTGAAGCTCTGAGCTTCTCATTGGCAAAATCAGGATGACGCAGCCATTCCACCATGCTAAGATACCACCACAATTACATTGGGCCACCCTTTTAATACCTCTAATACCTACTTTGGGATGGGAAAGCAGAAAGAAAAGTCTGGGTTGAGCAGATTTTTTTATCTGTCCACTGTAATAGATGCCTCCATTTCACAACATTAAAATATGGACAGAGGAAGGGAGTTTGTAAATTGAAGTATATGTCAATAGCTACTTTACAGGGTCCTCAAAGAGATGAAATAAGATGTTTTATGTGCATTACAGACATTCAGTGGGTGCCTCAGTAATGCTAGCAGGAGTCTGTATGGACTCAATTATGCCCCCTCTAAAAATCATACACTGGCTGGGCGTAGTGGCTCACGTCTGTAATCCCAGCACTTTGGGAGGCCGAGGCGGGCAGATCACTTGAGGTCTGCAGTTTGAGACCAGCCTGGCTAACATGGTGAAACCCCATCTCTACTAAAAATACAAAAATTAGCCAGGCATGGTAGCACATGCCTATAATCCCAGCTACTCGGGAGGCTGAGGCAGGAGAATCACTTGAACCTGGGAGGTGGAGGTGCAATGAGCCAAGATCACGCCACTGCACTCCAGCTTGGGCAACAGAGTGAGACCTGGTCTCAAAAAAATAAATAAACAAACAAATAGAAATCAGACACTAAAACCCTAAATCATATATAAAACTTCCATGTGCCTGCATTTGAAGATAGGACTTTTTTTTAGACAAGGTCTTGCTCTGTTACCCAGGCTGGAGTGAAGTGATATAATCATAGCTCACTGCAGCCTCCAACTCCTGGACTCAAGTGATCCTCCTGTCTCAGCCTCCCAAGTAGCTGAAATCACAGGTGCAAACCACCAAGCCTGGTGAGATAGGGCCTTTAAGGAGGTAATTAAGGTTATACGAGGTTATAAATGTGGGACCATAATCCAACGGGACTGGTATCCTTACAAGAAGAGAATGGGACGCCAAATCTCTCTCTCTCTATCTCTCTCTCTCTCTCTCTCTCTCTCCCCTTTGTGTACACAGAGGAAAGGCCATGTGAGGCTTCAGTGAGAAGGCGGCCATCTGCAAGCCGGGAAGAGAGCCCTTACCAGGAACCAGCCCTGATGGCACCTAGGGCTTGGACTTCCAACCTCCAGAACCGTGAAAAAATTAATTTCTGTTGTTTAGGTCACCCATGCTGCGGGACTTTTTTTTTTTTTTTTTTTTTGAGACGGAGTTTCGCTCTTGTTGCCCAGTCTGGAGTGCCGGGTTCAAGGGATTCTCCTGCCTCAGCCTCCCGAGTAGCTGGGATTACAGGCGCCTGCCACCATGCCCAGCTAATCTTTTGTATTTTTAGTAAGGACAGGGTTTCACCATGTTGGTCAGGCTGGTCTCGAACTCCTGACCTCAGGTGATCCACCTCTGTGGGATTTTTTAATGGCAGCCAAAGCTGACTCATACTGAACCCAGGGGCATGACTCCATGAGCTCAGAACCGGCTCAGAGCACTTTCAGGCTAAGCCCATGCTGGACAAAATAGGAACTGACAGAGATAAGGCAGACTCGCTCTCTGGGCTGGGGGGACACCTCCAGGAAGAGTGCAGGCTGGCCAGGAAGCAGGATCCT